>NC_092498.1:173324476-173633794 GCF_047511675.1 Marmota flaviventris
GCCACAGGTGAGCGTGGTCCATGATCTCAGGATGTACACATGACCTACATTGGTCCAAAGAGAATCAACCCCATTAAAAAGAAAGTCTCTACTTCCCATGCCCCTCCCTGCCCCTCCCACCCCTCTGCCCTATCTAGAGTTCTTCTCTTCCTCCCATGCTCCCCCTCCCTACCCCACTATGAGTCAGCCTCCTTATATCAGAGAGAACATTTGGCATTGGTTTTTTTTTTTTTTTTTGGATTGGCTAACTTCACATAGCATTATCTTCTCTAACTCCATCCATTTACCTCCAAATGCCATGATTTTATTCTATTGAGATTGTCATGTGATTCTCTTTATTCTATTGATGTGATGAATTACAGTTGTTGATTTCCATATGTTGAACCAATGGTGCATCCCTGGGATGAATCCCACTCAATTGTGGTGTACTATCTTTTTAATGTTTTTGCATTTGATTTGCCAGAATTTTGTTGATAATTTTTGCATCTATGTTCATTAGAGATATTGGTCTGAACAAACAGAATCTTTTTACAAAGGCAATTTAATGTGTACTCATTTTAACTGTGTGTGCATTGGTTTATATTTGCTACAGTGTAGTGCTTACAAATAGCCTTTCAATAAATTTATATTGAAAATATGAATATAAAAAAAAGAAAGTCTGTCTTAGACTATATCCAATTTAGAGCAAAAGAGACAAGAGTTGGAGGAGGTTAAGTCTTATTGTTTAAGCTCCTGGATTCAGCCATGCCTGAAGTCAGTATCCCATTTTTTTAAAAAAAATATTTTTTTAATTACATGCAGGAAAGCATCCATAGTTCTAATGAGTTTTAACACATCATATATTCATGTAGCTACCACCACAATTAAGATTCAGAACAATTCCATCACCCTCTAAAACTCCCTCCCTCGTGATTTTATAATCAGACTCTTTCCATAGCCCTAACCCTTCTCGTCTACTGTTCTGTTTCTTTCCTTATAGTTTTATCTTTTCCAGAATATTACTAAATAAAACCATGGAAATTTAACTTTTTGAGACTGTTGTCTTCCCCCAAGGATGACACCTTTGAAATTCACCCAAGATCTTACATATATTAATATTCATATCTTTGTATTGCTGAGAAGTATTACATGGGTAAGACATATCACTGTTTATCTGTCTCCCTTTGAAAGGAATTTGGGTTGTTTCCAATTTTTGAGTGGTTATGAGTAGAGCTTGTGATCACATTACATACCAGGTTTTGTGCAAACATAGGTTTTTCATTGCACTTGGGTAGGTGCCTAAAATGAGATTGTTGGGTTGTATGATAAAAATATATTTAACCTTAGAAAACTGCCAAAATGTTTTCCGGAATAGCTGTGCATACTACATTCCCACTAGCAATGAATAAGAGTCCAATTTACTATGAATCCCAGGCAACCCTGGGCTTTGTCAGTCTTTCTTAAAGCCCTTTTCACAGGTGTATAGTGATATTGTGAATCAGCTTGCCTATATCTATGGAAAGTCCTTCTGGAATATTGTTAGGAAATGCTTACATCTGTAGATTGATTGAAAAGGGACTTCGAAACTGTAACGAGTCTTCCAATCCATGAGCATGGTATAGTTATCATTTGTTTAACTTGTATTCTGTGTTTCATCAGCATTTTGTAGTTTTCAGTATACTGATCCTGTGGATGGGTTGCTAGATTTATACCAAAGTGTTTAATTGAGGGGAGGGGGGTGGTATTGTAAATGTGCTTTAAAAAATTTCAGTGTCAAATTCTTTTCTGTTCATAAGTGAACATACAACTGGTGTGTACAGATTAACCTTGTATCCTAGACCCTTGCTAAACTCACTAGGATATTTTTTATAGATTCCTTGGGTTTCTCCGTGTAGACAATCACGCCAACTGCAAACAGGGGCAGGTTTATTTTTCCTTTTTATGTCTATTTATTTATTTATTTATTTATTTATTTTTGGTACCAGGGATCGATCCCAGAGTTGATTAACTGCTGAGCCACGTCCCCAGCCCTTTTATTTATTTATTTATTTTTTTATTTTGAGACAGGATCTTGCTAAGTTGCTTAGGGCCTCACTAAGTTGCTGTGGCTGGCTTTGAAATTTCGATCCTCCTGCCTCAGCCTCCCCAGCCTCTGGGATTATAGGCATGCACCAAGCACCCAGCCATATATGACTTTGTAACTTGTGTTATTGTACTGGTCAGCATTTCTAGTGTAATGATGACTAAGAGTAGTGACAGTGGATATCCTTACCTTGTTGCCAGTTTTAGAAGCAAAGAATTCAGTCTTTGACAAATAAATATGAGATTAACTATTAAAAAAAAACATAGATGCCCTTTACCACATTAAGGAACTTCCTTTCTGTTCCTAGTTGGCTGAGAGTTTTTGTCATGAATGAACTTTGAATTTTGTCACATCCTTTTCTGTTCTAATGGATATGATCATATAGTTTTCTTTAATCTGTCAATAAGATAGAATAAGCTAGGCACAGTGGTTCATGATACCAGCTGCTCAGGAGGTGGAGACATGGTGATCACCAAGTTCAAAGCCAGCCTGTGCAACTTAGTGAGACCCTATTGCAAAATAAACTAAAAAGGGCTGGGGAAGACTGGGATTGTGGCTCAGCGGTAGAGCACACCCCTAGCACAGGCGGGACCCAGGTTCGATTCTCAGCACCACATAAAAAAATAAAGGCATTCTGTTGTGTCCATCTCCAAAAATGATTCTCTCTCTCTCTCTCTCTCTCTCTCTCTCCCCCCTTAAAAAAAAAGGGCTGGGGATGCTGCTCAGGGGTAGAGCATTTGCATATATATGAATGATGTAATATATTGACTTACTTTCAAATATTGAACCAGCCTAGATTCCTAGCGTGAATCACAATTAGTTATTGTGAATTAATCACAATTAGTTATTAGTTAATTCATTTTTTGTTATATATCATAAAACTCAATTTGCCATTATGTTATTGAGGATTTTAAAGTCTCGTTATTTATTTATTTGTTTATTTGTTTGTTTGTTTATTGTGTGATGCTAGGGATTGAACCCAGGCTCTTGTGCATGCAAGGCAAGCAACCTACCAACTGAGCTAGATCTCCAGTCCTTATTTATTTATTTATGTTTAAGCCAGTTAAAGTTATATTTCTGACACTTACAACTATAGGTTCAAGAAACTAGTGTGTGGACTAAGAAGAAAATAGAATAATTTCTGAATGTTATAATCAGGGATGATTACTCAGAAGAGGTATGTAATACCTGTCACAAATAGTAGCTGGGTACAGTGGCACATGCCTTTAATCCCAGCTACTTGGCGGGAGGATCACAAATTTGAGGTCAGCCTCAGCAAATTATAAGACCCTGTCTCAAAATAAAAATTAAGAAGTAGTTCATGGTAGAGTGGTGGGTTCAATCTCTAGTACTGAGAAAAAAGAAGTAATAAACATAAAAAAATGTGATGGAATTAAATCATTATAGAGTTTCCTATAGTTGTTTTAATACGTATTCTTGGACTTACATCACAAAAGTAAGTTGTTTTTATAATTGAAATAGCTTTACTTTTTGAGATTGTACAGGTCATATGTACAGGCAGCATAAAATGTCCAGAACAGGGAGACATTTCTGTAGGACAAAAAGAAGATCGGGAGTTTTCAGGAGCTGGAGGGTTGAGAAATGGGATGTGAATATTTATTGGGCATAGGGTTTGTTCTGGGAGTGATGAAAATCTTCTAGAATTAAGTACTCAGAATGGTTTGCACAACCCTGTAAGTATGTCAAATGCCAACAAATTGTGCATTTCTGAATTTTAAATTTCATAAATTTTATAATCTCTGAATAATATCTCAATAAAAGTGTTATTAGAAAAGAAGAAAGAATACAGAGAGATTCCAGGTGTCCAAATGGTAACAGCTCACAAAAATATATCATGATATCACAACCAGGATATTGATGGGAAAAGCCCATTGGCTGTCTGTGGGGTCTTTTCATGTCTTCTGCCCACTTTCTAATTAGTTTATTGATTAATTTTTTTTCTGTTGAGCTTTGAGAAGTCTTTAAATACTTTAATTCTAGTCCTTTGTTGGATAATTGGTTTGCAAATATTTTCTCCTACCCTTGTCTTTTTGACCTTTCCATATGAACTTTTGCAAAGCAAACAACTGTTAATTTTGATGAGGTAAATTTTAATCAGGCTCTTATGCTTTGATGTTGATTCTAAGTACTCTTTGCCCAGCTCTAGATCCTAAAGATGTTCTCTTTTTTTTTTTCTCCAAATTTTTATAATTTTATCTTTGACATTTAATTATATGATATACTTAGTTAATTTTTTTATACATTGGGAAATATATATATATATATATATATATATATATATATATATATATATATATTTGTATCAGAGATTGAACCCAGGGACACTTAACCACTGAGCCACATCCCTAGCGCCTTTTTATATTTTATTTAGAAACAGGGTTTCACCAAGTTGCTTAGGGACTTGCTAAATTGCTGAGGCTGGCCTTGGACTTGCGATTCTTCTTCCTGAGCCTCCCAAGTCACTGGAATTATAGGTGTGCACCACTGTGCCTGGCTATATGTTTATATATTTGACTGCAGATGCCCAATTGCTCCAGCTCCATTTATTGAAGAAGGTATTCTTTTAAAAAAAAATATGTATTTCTTAATTGTAGTTGGACATAATACCTTTATTTATTTATTTTTATGTAGTGCTGAGGATCGAACCCAGGACCTCGCATGTTCTAGGCGAGCACTCTACCGCTGAGCCACAACCCCAGCCCGAAGCTCTTCTTAATCTATTGAATCATTATTACATCTTTGTGAAATAGTTCTGGGACTGGTGCTATTCAAGAGGACTTTCCTGCAGTTTCTGAAACACTCTAATCTGCACTCTGCATTGCCACAGTCTGGCTGGGCACAAATGCCGCAGTCTGGCTGGGCACAAAATCACGAGCCACCACACAGCTTGTAGATTCAAACAGCAGCTCTTTATTCCCAAACTCACACCAGCCGTCTACAAACACGTTCTGGGGAAATCCACGTTCTCTGCCCAAATCCACCTCCACTGGGCTTCTGTCTCCCAAAAATCTACTGTCTGAATCCCGTGAGAACTCAAAGGGAACTCAGGCAGCAGGATACGCCCTATTCCCAGCAGGAATAATCTTAAACCTTAAACCTGGAACCTAAACTGGGAACGCCCTAAACCCGATTATCCTAAACTGGGAACACCCTAATCCGCCCTGGTCCTTGAGCAAGGTCACCTACATTCAATGTCACTGCAACATGGGGTACGCTGGCAAGGAAATTGTCATACCTACTTGGCTAATGGCTCCCAGCACTGCATTATGGCTGTCACTAGCCCCTGATGGCTACTGAGCCGTTAGGAGGTAGCTAGGAAACGGAATTTTTAAAAATATGTATCTAGTTTTCATTCACTGAAATAACCATGGGTGACTTTTGGCTTCCACATTAGACAGCACAATTTTGGATGTCTTTCCACATCAGAATTTACACCTCTACACCTTAATTTTTAAAATTTAGCAAAAATTGGTATATTTTGTGTATTAAATCTCTCTGTCTAAACTGTTCTGCCTAACAACCAACTCTCCGTACCAAATTCACTCACTTACTCATTACCACCTGTCTTCCTTCCTTTCTTGCAGTACTAGGAACTGAACCCAGGGCCTTGCAAATGTTACACAAGTACTCTACCACTGAGCTCTGTCCCCAATCCCCAAATATATATATATTTTAAAATAGATATTTTTTTAAAGAAGTTTTACATTCCAGATAATGGTTGGAAAGGACATGGAAACCTCAGTTTTGAGAAAGATTTATTACATAGCAATTATATCAGGGTTGCTTTGGACAATAACTAACAGAAAACTGTTGTAATAGTAGCTTAAGCAAATACAAATTTGTCTGCTATAGGAAGTCTGAAGCTCACGAACATCACCAAAGACCCAGGATTCCTTCCATATTTCTGCTCTGCTCTTATCATCTTCATGCTCTTAAGCCTCGTGGTAACAGGAATGCTGCTATAGCTCCAACATCACATCCATTTCCAACTAAAGGGAAAGGAGAGAAAGGAAAATATCAGCTAAATCCACCCGCCACATGCACTTTTAAGACATTCTGGGAAATTTCAAACTTATGCCAAAGTATACAAATAAATGTAACAAATTCCATGTATCCATCATGTAGTTTCAAGGAAGATCAACTAATAGGCAAAATGGTCTAATCTATCTCCCTATCTACTTCTCCTACTCCAAAGATATTCTGAAGCAAGTCTGAGCCTTCACTATTATTTCATTTTCGAACATTTTAGTATTCATTTCCAAAACCAAAGGTGAGGCATGAACAAAATGCTAAATATCATCGCTACTCTCACAAATTTCATCCTTTTTTTGAATTTGGGGCCTCTGCTAATGGTTGATATGACTCTCAAGTCACTTTTAAATCTACAGATTATATTGTTTTTCTTCCTTCGCAACGAGTATGCTGATAAAACAAGGCTTTTCCCTGGTTTTCCTTGGTCAGGGTTCTGATGTTATTGATGTGAGGTCATGAAATCAATTTCTCTTCGTTCTGTATTTGCTATAAAATGATAGTTGAATCTACAGGCTCCATCTGATTCACAGATTCATATTTAACTTTTAAAATTTATTTGATTCACTTTTTGGAGGTACTGGGGATTTAACCCAGGGGCATTCTACTACTGAGCGACATTCCTGGCCCTTTTTAATTCTTCTTTTGAGACAGATTCTCCCTAAGTTGCTGAGAGTAACCTTGAACTTGAGATCCTTTTGCCTCAGCCTCTGAAGTTGCTGTGTGATTACAGCATGTGTTTCTGGGCTGGGCCAATTTTTTAGAACATTATTTTGTAAGTGGGGGTGTAGTCTTATCTCAGGAGGCAGGTGTTAAAATTAAGCTCCACCAAACACTCTGTCTCTGCGTCTCCTGCCCATCAACCTTCTGCTTCAATCTTATTGATCAGAACTGGATCACGTGACTATGCCTAGTTGCAAAGGACATTGGGAAGTCAAATATATAAAGTGAGTGCTCACAAGTGCACACCAGTAATCCCAGCTATTCAGGAGGGGAAGGCAGGAGGATGGCAGGTTGGAGCCCCCGCCTGGCAATTTAGGAAGACCCTGTTCCAAAATAAAAATATAAATAAAATAAAGGGCTGGGGAGGTAGCTGAGTGGTAGAGTATCCCTGGATTCAATTCCCACTACCATTTAAAAAAAAAAAAAAAAAGCTGGGTGGGGTGGCACATACGTGTAATCCTAGCGGCTTGGGAGGCAGAGGCTGGAGGATCACAAGTTCAAAGCCAGCCTCAGGAAAAGTGAGGCCTTGAGCAACTCAGTGAGACTCTGTCTCTAAATAAAATACAAAATAGGGCTGGGGATGTGGCTCCATGGTTGAGTGCCCTGAGTTCAATCCCCAGAAACACCCCCCCCCACACACACACACACACAATAAACAAATAAAGAAAAAATAAAAGGTGTTGGGATGTAGCTCAGTGGTTAAGCATCCCTGGGTTAATCCCTGGTACCAAAAAAAAAAAAAAAAGTGAGCAGGATCTAGAGGGGACCCATTAGTCCTATAAACTAAATCAGGGTTCTCTTAGGAGAAAGAAAGGGCAAGAGGTGTTGTTTGGGCCGTGAAAATTTGCCATAACATAAAAATCCAGTATTATCCCGGCTCTGCAAAAACTAAAAATAAATAAAGGATTATGCAATGGTAAGTATTGTTTATAAAGCATGACAAGTGACACTTGTAGATGGCCATTAGATGTTAAAAAGAAGAGAATAATTAAGGTTAATGATAACTTGTCATAGTATTCTTTATTATGTCTCATACAAGTCTGCTTATATTTGGTGGCTTATTAAGTACAGTACAAAATGGCAGTTACAGATAATTTTTCTTAAAACAATTTGATTTCCTCAAATGATCCCTTAGTTTCTCACTCTCCTCCTGTTTGATATGCTGAAAGGAATATGTTTCTAGGGTCTTTGAGAATCTTCTAATGAGGGCTGGCTGAGCAGCGAACCTCATATTTTCACATAAAAATAAGAATTAAGTGGGTTTATTGTACAGTTGAAGAGCTGTTATTTGACTTTCTAATTTTCTCTGTTCAAACCAATTTCAAGGCAACAGTCTCTTAAATTTTTTCAAAGTAAATGTTTCTGTGTTAAAATTTTCATTGTAGAAAAGTTAAAAAAATGTAAAAAATTTAAAGAAAATAAAATCACTGGGAATTTCACCACCCTGAGATGATCATTGTAAATATTTTAGTGTTTTTCTTTCTAATAATTTAAATATGCGTGTAGCTTTTCTATAAAATTGAACTACAACCATGTATTTAAATTTATGCCGTGATCCTTACCTGACAGAGCAAGTTAAGCTATTTTCTCTGTCTTCGTAAACCTAATTTTAATGTCTGTGCAGTAGCCTATTATATGGATAGTAGGTTAAAACCTACTAAAGTAGGTTTTTCAACATATTGTTGTGCATTTGTAATTTGCTATTATAAATATTGTTGAAAGGAACATCTTCCTAAGTATTTTTGAGGGACTTCCTTTCCCGCCCCCCTTTCCTCCCCCTTAGTAAAGGGAATTGAACCCAGAGCTTTGTGCATGTGAGGCAGCCTTCCTACCACTGAGTTACACTTCCAGACCTTTTGGTTTTCATTTTGATACAGGGTCTCACTAAGTTTTCAAGATTGGCCGATAACTTTTGATCCTCCTGCCTCAGCCTCCCAAGTAGCTAGGATTAGAGGCATGCATCACCATGCCTGGATCCATTTGCAATTAACACTATTTTTTAACAATTTTTTTTTATTTGTTCTTTTTGAATATACATGATAGTAGAATGTTTTTTGACATATTACACATACATGGAGTATAACTTCCCATTCTTGAGATTGGACATGATTTGGAGTTTCCCTGGTCGTGTGTTCATATAGGAACATGGAAAGTTCTGTCCCATTCACTCCACTGTCTTTCCTATTCCCATACACTACCTTCCCTTCATTCCTCTTTGTCTAATCCAATGAACTTCTGTTCTATGCCCCCACTTGTTGTGTGTTAGCATCTGCATATCAGAGAAAACATTCGGCCTTTGTTTTTTGGGGACTGGCTTATTTCACTTAGCATGAAGGTCTCCAGTTCCATCCGTTTACTGGCAAATGCCATAATTTCATTCTTTTTTTATGGCTGAGTAATATTCCATTGTGTATATATACCATATTTTCTTTATCTATTCATCTGTTGAAGGGCATCTAGTTTGGTTTCAATAGCTTAGCTATTGTGAATTGAGCTGCTATGAATATTGAGGTGGTTGCATCACTATAGTACATTGATTTTAAGTTCTTTGGGTATATACCAAGGAGAGCAATAACTGGGTCAAATGGTAGTTCTATTCCAAGTTTTCTGAGGAATCTCCATACTGCTTTCCAGAATGGTTGTACCAACTTGAAGCTCTACCAGCAATGTATGAATGTGCCTTTTCCCCACATCTTTGCCAACATTTACTGTTACTTGTGTTCTTAAGAACTGCCATTCTGACTGGAGTGAGATGGAATCTCAGTGTAATTTTAATTTGCATTTCTCTAATTGCTAGAGATGTTGAATATTTTTCATATATTTGTTGATCGATGATCGATTGTTTTTCTTCTGTGAAGTGCCGGTTCAGTTCCTTTGCCTGTTTATTGATTAGGTTATTTGCTCTTTTTTTATTATTTTTATTTTTTGGTATTCAGTTTTTTGAGTGTTTTGTATATCCAGGCTGAAGTGCAGGTAGAAAAGATTTTCTCCTGTTCTGTAGGAGATCTCTTCACCTTCTTGTTATTATCACTATCTTAAGAGGGTACGAAAAGTATAGTTATTGGGCAAAAACATATGAAGATTTTTGAGGTTCTTGATACAGACTTACTGCAATGATCTGAATATGATTTGGCTTTCTGGATTCATGCAGAAATTTAATCTCCATTGTGATCTATTCAGACGGTAGAAATTTAATTTGATTGAGATGTTTAGAAGTTTGCCCTTCGGGAGGTGATTAGGATTCAATAAGATCATTACAATGGAGCTTCTATGATTGACTCCTCATGGCTTTGTCTTTTGCCATGTGATGCTCTATACCACTTTTCTGTCAGCAAAAAGACTTGCACCAGATGAGACCTCTAGATCTTGCATCTCCAGAGCCATGAGCCAAAATAAACCTCTTTTATTTATAAAGTAGCTTGTCTCGGGTATTTTGTTATAACGATGAAAAACATACTAATTGTTTTTCAGAGCATGTATATCAATTCATATTCCCCTTTTACTGCATTTTTTTTTTACCAGCATTTAGTATTATCAATGAATATTTTACATGTGAATTCCCCACACACTTTTGTTTGCTTGCTTGCTTGCTTTTTTTCGGGGGGGGGGGGGGGGCAGGGTGTTGGTTTGCAGAGATATTATGTGTTTAGAGATCAATCATTTCAGAAAAATATTTGGGAACCTTCTTTTTCTTCACTAACATGGAAGAAACTTAAACAGAAATCCTAAAAACATTGTTTTCACATACTTCATTTAAAGTCCCCTTATTTTCTGCAATTGTGGAAAGCATTGTTATGGCTGTGAAAACTGTTTTACGTTTTAACATGATCAATTTTAAAATGCTCATCATGAATAGCAGCATAATATTCCACTAAGTGGTTACACAATGATTTGTTTAAACTGATCCCCAATAGTTGAAGACATTTTAGTTTGAAATGCTATGAAGAAGATGCTTCTCTATAAATTGCCACTATATCTGGTCATGCTGGGCCTACGATATCAATGTGCCATGTTTCAATGATTTAACTCTGGCTTCAGCATTGAGGTCTGGTAACTAGGCCTCACAGCTTATTTCTGAGCCTATGGTATCCAGCAACTGAGTCCCTGGAGATTAATGCTTTCTCTGAGGTGTTGGTGGCAAAGATTTTTTCTCCAAAGCTTCTCCTTGGAAGCTTCATTTTGAATTACCTAACTTCTCAGTGCCTCAGCTTCCACACCTTCAAAATAGGAATGATAACAGTTCCCACCTCACAGGGCTGATGTCAAGAATTAAATGAGGGGCTGGGGATGTGGCTCAAGCGGTAGCGCGCTTGCCTGGCATGTGTGCAGCCTGGGTTTGATCCTCAGCACCACATAAAAATAAAATAAAGATGTTGTGTCTGCCGAAAACTAAAAAATAAATCTCTCTCTCTCAAAAAAAAAAAAAAAAGAATTAAATGAGATTGCAGTCACTTTCTCCCATGGGACTTTTTCTTATTCCTTGTCTGTCTAAAGTGCTGAAAACCAGGAGTGAGTTTTTCTTTTGCTACCAGGTTGGCCAATCCTAGGACCTTGGTCCAGGCAGGGTTATAGAACCCAAGATCAATCATAACATCTTGGGGCTCGGATTGTGGTTCAGTGGTAGAGTGCTCGCCTAGCATGCACGAGGCACTCGGTTCGATAAATAAAGATATTGTGCCCACCTAAAACTTAAGAATAAATATCTAATGAAAAAAAATCATGACATCTTTTGGGGGAATCAATACTGAAAATATTTCAGGAACAGCAGTCACCAGGAGTCAGGGAAGGAGGGCAAGGAAAAGGATGGTTCAGTATTAGTTTCATGGTGCTGCTGTAACAAAATGTCAGAAACTAGGTTTCTCTAAATGATAGAAAATTATTTTCTCACAGTTCTGGAAGCTAGGAGTCCAAAATCAAGGTGTGGATAGGGTTCTGCTCCCTCGAAAACCTTTAGGGAATTCTTGACCTCTTCTTGACTTCTGCTGGTGGCTGGTACTCGTTGGTACTCTTTCGCTCCTAGATGCATCACTACAGTCACATAACTGTCTTCTTTTTGTGTCTTCACTGTGTACTACTGGCTGGTATCTAGGTCCAAACTTTTTCTTTTAAAAGGATACCAGTGATATTAGACTAGGGGCCTACCTTAATGATTAACTTAATTACCTCTGTAAAGATCCTATTTACAGATAAGGTCACATTCTGAGAAACCCAAGGTTAGGACTTCAACACCAAAGGTTAGCACTTTCAACCCCTAACAGGCTTGGAAAAAAAGCAGTTAGAACAGGCATTGTGGTGTACGCCTACCATACTAGCAACTTGGAGGCAGAGGCAGGAGGATTGCAAGTTTACAACCTCCCATCTCAGAATGAAAAATACAGGGCTGGGAATGTAGCTCATTGGCAAAGTGTCTCCAGGTTCCCTCCCCAGTACCACAAACAAACCAAAAGCAGTTTTCTTTCTTCTTCTTCTTCTTTTTTTTTTCTTCAATGCTGGGAATGATCCCAGGGCCTTGCACATGCTAAGCCCCACCAATTAGTTTTAATAACAGTTGGTACCTCATTTGCAAAGAAGGTCACCACAATTCCTCCCAGTCTTATAGCCATGTCCCTTTGTGATGCGACTCTGCTGATCTTCCCATCAAGAGCCAGGAGTCTGTTTCCATCTCCTCTTCAATCTGACCTGGTGGTGCAACTTGCTTTGACCAATAAAATGCAGTGGAAGTGATGTCATACGGTCGCTAAGCCTGGGTCTCCTGATGCCTGGTAGCTATTGGCATGGATCTCCGTCAGTCCTAAGATCTTTTTGTGAATGGATCTAAGATGGGCTGCTGCAAAGACAAACGGATGTGAACAGCCAGCACCACACTGCATAAGCAATGAAGTTTTCTTAAATGATGTGGCCCCAGCGGAGCCTCGGCATGCTGGAACTGTCATTGCACGAATGACCTCAGATGAGGCCGGCAGAACTGCACAGTTGGGTCCCGCCCAAACTTTTAGTCTAGAGCATCGAGAACAAGCAAAAATGGTGTTGCTTCAAGCTACTAAATTTTGGAGTGATTCGTGAACCTGACAATAAGTGATTGATACAATAGATCTGGTGTCAGAAGCTCGAGTCTTCTGTGGTTGACCATCTCAATCACCTCAACTAAATCACTTAGTTCTATCAGCTCCTGCCTCCTTCTTTGGTGACATGTGGACATTTTACGTACCCATCACCCTTGGTTCCAGATTTCAGGTTTTTAGTTTCAATAAAACTCCACTCAAAGAGGAATAACCAAGTAAGAGGAATTTATCAGCTCAGGTAATTGAAAAGCCCAGTTGGTTCTGGCTTCAGGTATAACTTAATTCAAGGACTCCAGCGAAGATATTGGGGGTTCCTTGGCCCCCACCTCTGCTCTGTTCTGTTTCCTTATGTCCATTTCATCTTTAGGCAGCCTCAATGCAGCTGGCCCCTCCCCTCTGACTTCAAGGCTTAAGTTCATCCATCCTGGCCAACCCAAGAGGAAGTTTGACTCTCCTTGTACCAAGTGGAAACAGGGCTGGTCAGGTTGAGGGGCTGAGATGCTTGCTCCCCACAGCAAGTGAAGTAGGGAGGCAGAGAGTAAGGGGTGGGGAAAGATTGGAGGAGACTCACCAAGACCATCTGGGGAGATTTGTACATAGGGAAACCGGGGTGTTATTACTAGAAGAAATGGAAGCCTGCGCAGCTAGAAAATAACAGATGTTCGCTCTCTATCGCATTGCTGGGTGAACAGATAACAGTAATAGCTTACATTTATTAAATGCTTATTAGGTGCCTGGCACCACTTTGAGTACTTTATGTATATTAATTCCTTTTAATCCTCTCAATTTGGAAGTAGATGCTGTTATTTTCCCACTTTACAAATGAGAAAGCCCAGGCACAAAGAGGTTAAGTTTGCTGTTGGCCACACTTAAATAAGCCACACGAGAACCCAGCTAAGGTAGCTTGAGAACGAGTGTGCTTTTAACCACCAGTCTATAGAGATGGTCCCTGACTTAGGAGGGCTTGGCTTTATGATGGTGAAAAAGTGATCTGCATTCAGTCCAAACTATACTTTGAATTTTGAAGGTTAAACTTTGACAGGGGCTAGCGCGAGTTCTTGAGATGCTAGGCAGCAGCGGCTCTTAATTAACCACGTGATCCTGAAGGGAACTGATATTCTACAGTTGCTGTGTTGCTAGGCTAGTATGTTCAGTAGGTGTACTAAATGCTTTCTTTTGCCTCATGATATCTGTGACTTACAGTGGGTAAGTCTGTAACCCCACCAGGCTGTAACCCCATATGTTAAGGAGGATCTGTACTCCCCATAGGTCACTAGCAGGATGGTCCCTAAATTTCCCACTCCCTTATATACAATCCTCTTGTCCTAAGAGTGAGTTAGTTGTTCATATTGCAAAAGTGACAGATAGTTACTCTCAAGCCAATCACACGGGGTTCTCTTGCCAGCTTGGAAAAAGGAAGCTGCCATGTTGTATGTGGAATTGAACTTGTAACGAAGAACAACCTGGGCCAAGAGCCAGCAAGACAATGAAGATCTCAGTCCTACAACCACAAAGAACTGAATTTTGCCAGTAACTAGAAGAGGACCCCCAGTTCCTAAGGAGAGAGCCTGGCCCACACTTTGATTTCAGCCACATGAGCCCCTGAGCAGAGGATCTGGCTGTGCTGTGCCCCAAACTCAGGCTTTTAAGTATTATTATTTTTTTTAAATTGTAGATGGACACAATACCTGTATTTTATTTTAAAATTCTTTGGTGGTTGTAGATGGCCACCATGCCTTTATTTTATTTGTATGTGGTGGTGCTGAGAATCAAACTCAGTGCCTCACACATGCTAGGCAAGCACTCTACCACTGAGCCACATCCCTAGCCCCAAACTCAGACTTTTAGATTTGCAAGATAAATGTGTGCCGTTTTCAACTGCTAAATGGAGGGTAATTTGCTGGGGACCGAAGCATCTTCTCATTGAAGCCTTCTCATCTTCCCATCAAGGAAGTGAGCTCCTCTTTCCTCTCCCATCCCCAAGACATTCAGGCCAGCTCTGCTTCCTGGACTGTGCAGCAGCCACATGGGGTAGGGGTAGTGCACATTGTAATCAGGTGGGAGCATGGCAGGGTCACTGCCTGGTAATCTTGGGGCACCAGTATTGAAAGAGTGTCTGGTGCTTATGCTGTGTGGTTGGTTGTAGAATGAATGGAAACACATCTGTGTAATGTACCTGTAAAACTTTTAAAAATAAGAACAGATGGGCCCTAGTTTGTGCTTCTGAGAGCAGTTTGGGGTAAACTTCAAACTGGGGCCTGAGGGCAGTCAGGCCCAGACCTACTATGAGATGAAATTTTAGCATGAGGCCCCTGCACAGTGGTGATTCACTCTCCAAATCCGCTCTGGGTTTTTTTTCTGGGACTCTGAAGCCCTGTCTTTTCATTATCAGAGTTGTGTGTGGTGTTCCCAGCATGCTCTGCAAGGTCAGTGCTCAATAACTTTGTTGAAGCAGCGAACAGTTCATAGAAGGAATTTGGCATGGTGCCTGGTAGACAGTAAGCGCTTCACAAAGGGCAGCTTTTATTATGTCCATTTTACAGATGAGGAAACTCGCCTCAGGATGCTGATCTGAGAGTTCTTTAAATTCAACAGATTACCCCCCATTGTATCACTTAACCTTTAAAGAACTAGGTTCGCTGGGGTCATTCCACCCTGTCTCAAACCTCTACTAACACACGAACGTCCCTTAAACGCAACACTTCCAAGAAAAAGGGCCCTCACAAGCATTCAAAAAGGATTCAGGACTCCAACAAAACCAGGAAGGACCAAATTCCAAAGCAAACAAACTGGCCTCATTCCCCACCCTGCGCAGGGTGTTCACCCCGTTCTGCTAAAGATAGAGCTTGGGCCCTCCCCAGGAACTTCCTGGCTTTTATTAGTTTGTCATCCCAAACCTAACTTTTCAAAGGTTTTGCTTTGGAAGCGTGGGTGTGAAATTGCTTCCCTAATCACATCTTGCGGGAGGATCTCCGAACATCTGTATATTATTTGAAAACCGAGCATCCGGTTGGGACGTTTGGGCGTGTGTGGGACCCTGCCGGGGTGGGATGAAACTGCAGGGGCACGTTAAAAACATGTCAACGGCGCTTTTAAACAGAGGCAGAAGAAATTAGGCAAAAATTACAAATGGCTAATTATCTTGGCTCAATTACACATTTAATCAAAAGCCCGCCTCCCCCACTTTTAGTATTAGCGTAAGAAGGAAAATAGGGCGCTTAGAAGTCTAAGCGATAAAGATCTTCTCACCGGGAGCCAAGGGACAAAACTCATTACAGATAAGCCTAGTCCTCCCATTTCCCCCGGAAGCCTCTCCCCATTGCTAAAGAAGCAGTGGCTCCCCGGGTAGCTGCCAGGAAATCAGTCCTGCCCCGCGGGGCTTTCACCCCGCCAGGGGTAAGAGGCGCACTTCCCGTGCCCTCCCCGCGGTCAGACTGGGGTGCACGAACCTGAGGAGCTGCGAGTTGGGAAAACTCCGCCACCTATTCTTAGTGGCTCCGGGAAAGGGGGTGTGGGACTTGGAAGGGCTAGATTTTGTAAGCCTGAGATCGATATCCCTCCCCTCCCCCCTCTCCAGTCGTGGACTCGGCCAATGGAAGCTCGAAAAGGGGGGAAAAATTAAATCTCAAGGCAACCCGAGTGCAAAGGCCGCTCGGCTTTGTTTCTAGGTGGGGGAATGCGCTGGGCTGGGGGCGCGAACAGGGGGCGCGGATGGTGCGCCCCACCGCGGCGCTGTCAAGGCAGTGAAGCTAACAGGAAACTCTCTCGCCTTAGAACAGGCAGCTGGTTGCCTCTGTCTTTTCCCCAGACTCGGGCCAAGCCACCCCTAACCCCACCCCAAGTCCGGGATCAGCGAGCTACGCGGACTGGGGAATCTAGCCAAACGCGCAGAGCGCGCAGCGTCTTTGAGAACTCGCACAACGGGAATCTGGCAGGCACGTCGGCCCCTGAAGGCTGCCGCCCTCCTCTGTCTCCGAGATTGAGCCAGAGTCACCCCCAGCCACCAAAACTCTTCCCAGTAGAGCTCGCAGCTCCCAGGGTGCGCTTGCAAAGCTGAGCTGTGGGACCTTCGGAAGGCGGGAGCCAAGCGTGGCCGCTTTAAGAGCGCGGAGCGCGCGTTCCCGTCGCCGGCTGCCCCGGGCTGCGCGCCCCCGTCGTCACAGCGCGTCCCCGCCGCTGCGCGCCCCCTGCTCGCTCGCTCGCCCGCTCGCCGGCTTTAAAGTCTCTGCCAGGATCCATGCTCACATGTTACTTCCTGTATGGAGGCATGGCCAGTTTCCAGCCCCGCGCTCCCGATTCCTCCCCAGCCTGCGCCGGAGCCACAACTTTCAGGAGCATGGACTGAAGGCGCCCTCGCCCCAGCGCCCCTCTGAGATCCTTTGTGTTTTCCTGCGTTTCCTCCGGCCGTTTCTATTCTGGGGGGGCCCTTCGATCCCCCCGCCTCTGCCCTCCCCTTCCCCGATCGCAAACATGCCTCCTTCCTTCCCGGGGCCCTGGAAGGAGCTGCCTGCCTGAAGCCCGGAGACGCCGAGCCGCGATCAGCCCGCCGCCGCCCGCCGGCTCTCCGGCTGCGCTGTGCTGCCGACTCAAGTTGGAGATCCTCGGCTGCTCGCCGTCGCCGCCCGCGGTCCCTGCCTGCCCCGGGTCCCGGGCTTCGTCGCCGTCCGCCCACTCCTCGCCCTGCCCGCTCCGCTCTCTCCTGTTTGAACGGCAACCAGCCCTTCTCCGCCGAGAGGATCGTCCCCAGCGTGGCTTTGCATCCTCAGTCACTTTTTGAGATTTTCCGGGGGGGCGCTCGGCGGCTTCCCGGATTCCAGGGGGACTCGCCGCTGAGCGTGGGGGGCCCGTGGAGCTGGCGAGCCGGGAGAGCGCCCAGGCTTAGCGGAGGCTCGCACGGAAGCAAGAACTTATTCAACAAGTTTACCCCCCCTGCTTTCTTCTTTTCGATGTGCGTTTTCGGACATGCGGAGGTTACTGGAACCGTGTTGGTGGATTTTGTTCCTGAAAATCACCAGTTCTGTGCTCCATTATGTGGTGTGCTTCCCCGGTGAGTGCCGGCGGCCGAGGGCACGCAGCCCCGGCCCGCGCGCGCTGGGTATGCCGAGTTGTTGCCGGAGCGCGGAGCTTGGGCGCCAGTCCTAGAGACCCTGGAGAGGGTGGTGGGGGGGCCGGGCTCCTCGGGGAGGAAAAGGGGCTCTGCTTCACTGGTTCTGGCGACGTTTGGCGGGACTGGTGGTCTGAGAGGGTGAAAGCAGGGGCCAGCCGGGTAGAAGGATTGTAAACCAGGGGTCTGCTCCAGCTCTGGTTTGGGGTGGGGGGGAGGCTCGGGAAGCTGGAGTCTGGAGAAAAGGGGACTTGCTTTGCTGATCCGGCGCCAATCGGGAGGCTAGAGTTGTAGGACGGTTGGCGAGACTAAGGCCGTGAGAAGGATGCTTCTGTGGGTTTTGGGGGGTCCTGGGTGCTTCCCTCGCTCCAGCGGGGATTGAAAGAGCTCTTAAAGGGAGCTCGTTTTGCAGTTCTCCGACCCCTTGGAAGCGCTGGTGTTCGGGGATAGTAGCTGGAGGCTGGCCGCGTAGCATTAGGGGAACAGCCCGCGTTCTGGTTCCAGGGGCCGGGGGCGCCTCTCCTTACCCCAGCTGGGTCTGGGGCGCGGGCTACGCCTCGGTGCTGGCGCGAGGCAGCTCTCTGGGCGTGGGGGCCTGGGCACAGTGGGAGGGCAGAGAGTAGGCTGTTAAGGGAGATCGGTTCTCTCGCGTCCCGCGACCCCCTTTCCTTGGCTGCTTTGCCTTGCCGGGCTGCCTGAGTCGGGGCGCAGGGGGCGGGTCGGCGTCTGGGTTGCGGTTCGCGCCGGGAGGATTTTTTCCCTGGCTCGCACGCCCTGCCTACCTTCATCTTTGCCCTTTTGCAGGCTGTACGCGGCTGACAGACCCAGACCCGCTCCTTTCTGGCCAGGTTAAGACAGGAACAATATTGGCCACTGGTGACAATAATAAATCACTGCACGTAACGGTGTGCAGCTCGGCGACCCTCCACTTCCCGCAGCCGGCAGACACCCTTCCCGCTTCGGGAGGGCAGAGGCCAGCTGCCTTTCTCTCCCTTCTGGCTGGGCCCCCGTGCTGCATCCCCAAGCTCCCTCGAAGCTGTCCAGCTCTTTCCCTGGGGATGGAGGCCACGTCCTCTGCCCTAGCCTGGGGGAAAGAGTGGGGGAAAAGGAGGCGACTCTTCATTTTTCACTCCCCTAAGGACATAGAATCCCCCGTTTTTTCTGCCTTCTCATCCACCAGTTCTTGGGTACTTGGAGGTGGGGGTTATCTGAATAATAATAATAAAAAAAAAAAAAAAAAAAAAAAGAGGCTTGTGTCCTGATGTTTCTGCTTTCCCTGGCAACAGCCGCCTGTCCCAGGCAGTCAGAGCGCCAGGTTTTGGTGCAGCGGGTCCCGTAGCCCCGTTGTGCGCCCCAGAGCAGGGCGCGGGCGTCCTGGTTGCCCTCGGGGACCCTCTCCAGAGGGACTGGCTGCGAGTGCACCCTCTGCAGGCTCCGGGGTGGCCTTGAGGGACAGAGAGGCAAAACATTGTCTTTTTTTCAGCCCCCCCTTTTTTCTCTTCAGTCTCCGGAGCTGCACTGAGCTCTTGCCACAGTCCAGAAACCCAGCCCTGAGGCTGAGCGAGGATGTATGTCCACAGTAACCTGGAGGCCTGGTATCTGCCCACCAAAGTCCTGCCTCCACGGGACTGGGGACCATGGGGCATTTCTCCTAAGAAAGAGCCACCCTTTCCCCTTTAAAGGCCACCGGTCAGTGTTTGTATTAGTCGTCTCCCCTTGCTAGGAGCTCCTTTGGCACCGACTTGGCGACTGAGTGGGTTCAGGTACACACAGGGGCTTTGTGAGGGCCACGCTTAAATAGGGGAAGGGGAAAGGCATCGGAGGGCAGCCTTGAGAAACCAATTCCCAGTGTCATTTCTGGCCTTCTTATTCGGTGATGGAGTTAATGTTCCCACCGTGATTTTCTTCTTTCTTTCTTTTTCTTCTTTTCTTTTTTTTCTTTTGGTGTCTAAGGAAGCTTGAAATCCAAAATGGGACTTGTCAGGGATGCTGCCTTGGTGGGGCTTGGACCACTTTCTTCTTCCCTATTTTATTTCTGTGCCGGTGATGCGAGATAAATAGTCTTTATCCTTGTCCGGGAGCCGAGGGGTGTAGGAAGGGAAGGGGCGGTGGTAGGAGGCATGGTTTGGAAAAGTACAGCCAGAAGAGTGTGTCGCGGCTTTTAGAACCAGGCAAAGTTAAAATGTCAGAGCCCTGAAAGACACCGGTTTTCGGTTTTCCGAGGGTGCCGCGACGCCGGTGGACCTCAGGGGGCGCCCCCGAGCCACTCATCGTGTTCCTGCCACCTCCACTGGTGGGCCTCCGCCACCTCCACGCAGCGGGGATGGGGCTCACCCGCCCAGGTTCGAGGCTGGGGGGCTGCGACGCCCCTGGGCGCCAGGAGGGGGCCACTGCTCTCCTCTTCAGCTCCTTGGACGTCTGAAATCGTGTGTGTGTGTGTGTGTGTGTGTGTGTGTGTGTGTGTGTGTGTGGTGCGGGGTGTCCAGAGTTCTCTGGGGGACTCCCATGATACCTTTGAAGCATTTCAGTGTTTGACCAGAGGGATAAAAATGCTTCTGGTATTGGATTAGGGTCTTCTTTGTGAGATCTTAACCCAAATCCAGTTCGGGATCCAGGGTCTCTGTAGTTGAAGAAGGCTTTGAAAACAGCCCCTGGCATAGGTCTTTCCCCAGGGGATCCGAATCAGCAAAGGGTGGCTTTTACTCTTTGAACAGCAGGGCAGGTGTGGAATCCGCCTCCCCTTTAGTGCTTCAAGTGATGGCTTTCAAAGCGCAAAGCGGAAGGATTATCAAACCTGATATTGTGCATCTTGCATTCTTCTATATCTTTTTTCAAAAAAATTATTATAAAAAACATAAATATAGAAGACTATAATGGACCTCTATTATCTCTTACTGGGCTTCCACAATTGTCAACTCAGTCTGATTTCATCTATGCCCCCTTCGCACTCCACCCCACCCCGTCCAAATATTTTTTTCTTCTTCTCCTTTTTGGTGATTATAATTATACACAACAACGAGATTCTTGTTACATATTTGTACATGCACATAATATAACAGTTAATTTGGCTAATTTAATTCCCAAGTACCTCCCAGTTTCCTCTCTCTGGTCATGCTTCTTTACTCTGCCTGTCTCCGCTCATTATTTTAAAGCAAATCCTTCTTACAATTCATTTAAATATCTGGTACGGTATCTCCAGTCACAGGATGTTAAAATCATGTTACCTGGAAGGGTTAACCTTTTATCTCTTTTGCATTCTCCAGCTATTCAGCACAAACTCTTTTTAAAAATAGATTTCTCTCTTGGCCCTCCAAGTGAAACTTCTTTTTCATTCCAGTGTTTTGTACCGTGATTCCTTTGCATCCAGGTGGCTGCGTTGGAAATACTTCGGTTGGACAAGCTCAGCTGTATAGCCTGATATATCAGAATTGGAAGATCCATGATTGATGTCCTGTGAATCTCAATTTCCCCTAAGCCATCTTGAGATTTCCTGCATTTGCATGTTTTTGCATGCTTTAGTCCTGATGGGTATCACTCCTGGCCTTCTTAGTAGAAGGCAAAAGTAATATTTGGAAGTTGGCCATCTTACTCTCAGATACCCTGTGAGGGAATCACACAGGTTCTCCCTATCTCCCATGTCAAATATATCCTCGGAAGACTTTTTACCCAGTCTCTAAACTAGGTCTTTTTTTGACAATGTTTATGAAATAAGTTTTTTGATATTCCCTCCTAGACAGTGTTCATGGGAGAGGGTTGATGAAGCAGGAACATTAATACAAATAGGTGTTACAGGATCTTTTGAAATAGAGGGAGTAAGGGTCCCTGGAGGAAGAAAGGGTGTAGGAAAGGTTTGTTAGCATATGAAAGGTGCTGTCCCATTGTGAATCTGAGAACAGGTCCCTGTTTTCACTGGACACAAATTATGTTGTTTACATGAAGCTGTCCAGGAAATGCTGACAATTTAATGCAACAACACAAAAAAACCTTCCAGATTTACTTTTCTTCTGAAAATCTCCTAAGATAAACATCGCATGTATGGGGTTATGATTGTGCACCAATTCCTTGCTGTTCATGTAATATCATTGTAAATGCCCTAATGTGATCATTATTACTTGTTCTCTTTTCCTATCTCTCCACTCCCCCCTTTTTTTTTTCTTTTGGCAACTTCTTACCCAAAAAAAGAGTCTAGGCATTGGAATTGATCTGATCTGGGTTAAGCACTGGTAGCTAGTAGGTTGTTTTTACAGTTAGCCTTTGACTGTGAAAGGTGGTGGTGTTTGCTTTTCTTTTTTTGGTAATACTATGGATTGAACCCAGGGATGCTTAACCACTGAGCCACATCCCCATCCCTATTTTTTTTTTTTTTTTTAATTTTGAGACAGGGTCTTGCTAAGTCACTGAGATCTTGCTAAGTCACTTGCTAAGTCATCAAACTTGCAATCCTCCTTTCTTAGCCTCCCAAGCCCTTGGGATTATAGGCATGCACAACCACTCTGTGTGGTGGTGGTTTTTAATCTAATTTGCATTCAGTGTTTTACTAGCAGTATGTGGGGCTATGCGTGTTGTTTCTAAGCAGGTTGAAGATTGTGAGTGTGTATTTGGAATCTGGAGATTAGAAGTTATGACTGACCCTTTATCCCGGGGGCACACTTTTCTAGAGGTCATATTTTATAAAGAGGAAAACTGGGAACATTTGAAGTTCCCTCAACAGTATTTAATGCCCTTCAGTAAGTCCTTGGTACACCTTGGTTACAGGTTGGCTGCTATCAGATGATGAGTGAGAATCCCTTGCGCTGTGTTCTTGGCTGCGCCTGTGTAGGGAATAAAATCTAATAATGTAGTGGAAGCCAAGAAAGAGGGTCCCAATTCTGAATTCTCCACCAGGGCTCAATCTGGGTCAAGCCAGCAGCCACTGCTGAGGTAGAGGGAGGGGCTCAGGCAAGTGAGAAATGTTCTGAGACTGTGAGACCTTCTTGTGGAATTTGGCAACTGTCACTGAATATGTCCCAGAACAATGTGGCCTGGGCACATATTAGGCCAAAGTTGTCTGTGCATGCTTTTGGCCCTTGGTAAATATTTGCAAAAGATTAAAAGATCAAGTACCTCTATTTCCCTGTCTGAGGAATGGGGCGACCTTCTTGCCTGCAAAGAGCCAAATAAGTGCAGGGACTATGAGAATGTTCTTTGCATTTAGGAAAAAAGATGATAGGCTACTGACTTTGCTTTGACTTATTTTAATGCTGTTTATGTTAAGTTGTAACAAACAAAACAAAACAATAGTGACCCCAGGGCTGGGGGCTTGGCTCAATGGTAGAGTTGCTTAGCATGAGGCCCTGTGTTTGATCCCCAGCACCACAAGCATGCACGTGGGCACACATACAGTCCTTCTAAAAATGATGTGTTTCACCACTCTGTGTTTACTTCCCCCTGTTTTTTTTTTTTCCCTTACAATGCTCCTGTCTCAAATTTCCAGAGCCAACGAATTGTTAATCTCTTAGAAGAATAAAAATCTGGAAGTAACTCCGGTGAATCTCACTTGGAGGGAAGTCCATGATTCCGGGAATGTCTAGCAGGTGATTCACACTTGACCCCTATTCTGAGAAGGATGGCCACCTCTGTAAGCAGTGGCTGTGCAAGATGGTTGGGTTTAGCTAGAGGATGCCATGAACAATATTCCCGTTTAGGGACACCTGTAATTGGAGGGGCCATTTTACTTGGTGTCATATGTAATAAAATGTTTAGTGTTTCAGACAGAATAAAAAATCAATGGGAAATGGCTTACTAGGTCTGTGCGGGCTTGTGGTTTTGGTGGGCACTTGATATGACTAACATTTAAAAAACATTTTAACAAGTGTTCTTTAGACTGGGTAATGGGCATCAGTTTCTCTCTACGCAGTGCTCTGTTTTGGAAGCTCAAATTGGGCGGTGTTTCTGTTATCCTTGGGGTTGGTCCTGTGGGAGGCGATTCACACCATGAATGAGAACTTTGGTATGTGTTGGCCAGTTTAGAAGAGTCTTGGCCAGCACAGAGCAAGAAGAAATCCTGTAGTAGTTTGGAACTTGTTAATGCTTTTAACTTTTTCTAAATCAGGTTCCCATGGAGAATTGTATGGAATATTAGAGGACTAAGAATTTGGGCCTTTGGAACCAGCTTGCTTCTGTCCTAACTAGCTCTGTCACCTTAGACAAGTTACCTAACATCTCTGTGCCTCTCTTTTTTGTTTTCCATTTTGTGAAATGAGATGGTGAGCGTATCTTGACTCCTCAGATCATTATGCGACTGGAATGAAAATGCATGTTAAGGACTTATCATTTATAAGTATCATACTTATCATTACATGATAAATAGTGAGTCTCAATACATTCACCATTTTCATGTGTATGAAAGAGATTTGAATAGGAGCGTATGGAGAGAGGAGAACGGAGCCAAAGACCATGTAGGTATAAACACATTTGGTTTTTTTTTTGTTTGTATAATGTACGTATAATGGGGTTTTGTGCCTGGCCTTGCTACTGGGGTTGGGAAAGAAGGACTGGCTGGAGATCATCCCAGGTCAAATTAGTAAAACTGTTAAATTTTGAGGTTGAAGAGATGAGATCGTCTCCACGAGGCGTAAGGTACTGCCTCGTCCCTCCTTGTCCACAGTGCAAAGAGCGTCTCTGCCTTTTCTGTTTCCAATGGGAAAATTGCTTCCCGAAGGCTGAAAATGCTCCATGTGCGTCTCCCAGGTTCCCTGCAGGAAGAATGCCTTGGTGCTGGCTCCTCTTCTGTGGACCTGTGCTCTGTTGCTGGCATTCTGGGGTTTTAATTTGGTGCCACCGATGGGAAGCAAACAGTACTATTGACTGGCTGCACTCCCTTTGCGCCTGGGTGACCCTGGAACAACACATAGTGTCCCTGTTTTCACAGATCCAGACCTGCCAAGGGGTCGAGAGGGAACCCCCAGACCCAGGCGCGGCCCCTGTCCTCTGATCACTTTTATTTTTTTCTTTCAGACTGAAATCAGCCTGATGGTTTTCTGGCCAAACAACAAAATGTGATTTTTAAACTACTCGGTTTAGCTATTTTTGGGGTGTAGCAAAGTGACACAGTTGGCTGCTGAAATCTAGCAACTGAAAAGGGAGGAATGAAAGCATAGTTCATGGAATATGTAACACTTCCATGGAAGAAAATAGGACAACTGGTCTTATTTTTGGGTCTGTGATACTATCTTTCTAACAAGGCGAGCGGGAGCGGTTGTTGTATAATGTAGCGGGTTTGCTTTTGAGGAATTCATATCAGTTACTCTGTGAATCAAAGAGCTGAGTTCTCATGCTGCTGCCGCCTCCCGAATTCCTCGGCACACTTCAATCAGATAAACTCATTAATTTGGAATAATTTGGGTAGGGGGCGTGCAGCCAGAAGCCATTTACCAAGCAGAGTCTTGATGAGTAGGGAACATGCTGTTGATGTCAAGATTGTCTTTAAAACTTTTTCAAAATTCTTAGGAGGGTCTGTTATGTATTCATAGTCCTGTCCATTTAAAAAAATAATACCCCTTAGCTGGGTGCAAACCTGTAATCCTAGCAGCTTGGGAGGCTGAGGCAGGAGGATCAAGAGTTCAAAGCAATTTAGGGAGGCCCTAAGTAACTCAGCGAGACTCTGTCTGTCTCTAAATAAAACATAAAAAGGACGGGGGTGTGACTCAGTGGTTAAGCATCCCTGGGATCATTCCTCGGTACCAAAAATAAATAAATAAATAAATAGATAATAATACCCCCTTTTCTGAAGTGTTGCCATTTGGGTACTATGGAGGCTCAGGGCTGGCGGCTGTTCTTAGTGCTGGCACTGGGTGGCAACACTGCCTTCGGCAAGTGACCCAACATCTCTTGGAAGTGGGATTGGGTGGTGCTTGAGGGTCTGGGAATTCCAGGTATATATACCTTTTATTTAGAAACCATACCAAGTCCATTGTAGCAGTTGCCTTGGACAAACACACCTCAGCTTTTTCATCTCTAAAATGGGTGCAGTGGTTATGATAGCCCATACTCACTGAGCATGTGCACCATCTAGACCCTGTGCCTGGGTTTTTTATATGCCTTTAATTCTCTTTGGAAGTAGAAACCATGCCTATTGCCACTTTGGAATGAGCAAACTTGAGCAGGGGAAAGTTTTCACTCATCTGAGGTCACCTGGGCAGTTAGTGGGGGTGGCTATAGTAGGTTTCTCTAATCATCTCTTAGGATTATTTTGGTTTTCAGAGCAGTTGCTGTTTGAAGGCAGTTTCCAGTTTTTCCTAATTGCACAGGAGAGACAATTAAAATACCCAGTCTACGCCTTCTCCTATATTATTTTTCCTATGTAAGTCAGTCCCCTAAATGCTGGGTG
Source organism: Marmota flaviventris (assembly GCF_047511675.1). Lineage (NCBI taxonomy): Eukaryota > Metazoa > Chordata > Mammalia > Rodentia > Sciuridae > Marmota > Marmota flaviventris. The sequence goes on from NC_092498.1 coordinate 173,350,846, forward strand.
GAATAAAGGTGTCTTCCTGTATTTGCTACAATTAAATAAGGAAGTAATGCAATTAGCATAGGATTTTATTTGGTTACATCAAAGGGACGACCTTTTAGCAAATTACTTGAGCTTCTGAATAAGCAGATAATAACTGTAGATAGAGTGAATTTGTTGGTGGTAAGGTTTTTTTTTTTTTTTTGACTCCTCTTAAGAATAATTGAAATCGATTTGATTTGTCGTTTGAGAACTACTGTTTGGGGGCATTGACTATAGTTACTTGGTAATAATGTGGTATTTTTTATTATCCCGTATATCATCTGAGTGCGGGCTACAGGCTCTGAATCATGTGTGACTTCAGGCACAGGTCTGAGGGAGCTGGACTTGAACTTGGCAAGAGATGGTTTGGATTTTGGATTTTTTTCCTCTGGAGTTTTGTCAAAGTGGCTGGCTAGGCAGCTGTGGGAGCATGTGAAGGGTTTTGATTACTTTGGGGATGTTTTCTTCACCCTTAACTAAATAGCTTCTAAAATTCTTTTGGAATTTTAGAGATTATGGACCCTATGCTCAGTAGTTTGGCAGGGTTGTGGCCCTTTTGCAATGTGCAAGTCAGGTGCCTGGTGCTTATTGTGATTTGTGAGGTGCACTTCCTGTTCCTTTTTCCTGTGAGTTTGCTTCCTACAGAGCTAAGATCCCTTCCATTATCTTGCTAACCTTGCTACCTCCAGGAAAGCCAGATGTTTTATAAATCCCAAAGGGAAGAGAATATTGCCTCCACTTTTGTCTATAGGTTGTACAGTTTCAAGAGGGTACCATTGAGCTGAGCAGGTGTTGCACTCTGGTAATCCCAGCAGCTCAGGAGCCCTGAGGATCTCAAGTTCAAGGTCAGCCTCAGCAATTTAATGAGCCCCTGGGCAACTTAGCAAGACCCTGTCTTAAAATGAAGACTAAAAAAAATGGGCTGGGAATGTGGCTCAGTGGTTAAGCGCCCCTGGGTTCAATGCGTGATACAAAAAAAATTTTAAAAAGGGGAAAAACAGAATATCTCCAGGGAGTAGCAACAAGATGGTGGGCAGATTCTAGTTAATGGAATGCTGTAAGTTTCCCTACCCCCAGAAACTCATTTATTCAGCAGATATTTATTGAGCACCTATGGGCCAGGAGTAGTGATAGAGTGGTAAACAAGAAGGACTTCATATCTGCTTTCGTAGGGCTGAGGATCTAGCTTAGTTTTTAGAGTGCTTGCCTAGCATGCACAAGACCCTGGGTTCAATTCCCGGTCCCACAAAAAATAATAATAATAAACGGCGTCTACTTTTCGTATCTGCTTTCGTGGCATTTAATTACGGTAGTGAATAGCAAAGCCGTTCCAGGGTATAATAGTAAGAGTTTGTAATCCAGGGACCTGACCCTGATTGGGGATCAGAGCTCTTGGTCTTTGAGGCTATAAATAAGCAGGAGGTGTTTGGGTTGGTAACATGAATGAGCTAATGTGGGTGAAAAAGCACCAAGTCAACTTCAGAGGGTTAGTTGTGAAAAAGGAGAAGGTGGATTGGAGTGGTGGCACACACCTGTAATCCCAGCGGCCCAGGAGGCTGAGGCAGGTGGATTGTGAGTTCAAACCCAGCCTCAGCAAAAGTCAGGCTCTAAGAAAGTCACTGAGACTCTGAATCTAAATAAAACATAAAAAAGGGCTGGGATTGTGTCTCAGAGGTAAAATACCCTTGGGTTCAATCCTTGTTACTGAAAAATACATACATATGTACATACATACATAAAACGAAAGGAGTAGGTGACAGTGTGCCCTAAATGTCAGCAGAAGTGCAGATCAAAGGCAGTGACATCAGACAGAGATCAGGTTTACAAACTGATGCTGTTAGTAGGAGTTCAGGGACTCCCAAGTTTGCCGAGTAGGGATACAAGAAAAATGCTGCTGTCAAGACCTGGAGATGAGGCATCAAGTCCCATTAGCATGACCACTCCTGCCACTGAGGACTTATCGCCCACGATAACTCCTGCCACAGGGTTGGTATTCTAAAAAGACTCATGGGGGTAAAGTGGACAGTATTTTATTTTATTTTTTGGTACCAGGGATTGAACCCAGAGGTGCTTATACACTGAGCCACATCCCCAGCCCTTGTTTAATATTTTATTTTGAGACACTAGTCTCGCTGAGTTGCTTAGGGCCTCGTTAACTTTCTGAGACTGGCTTTGAACTCGTGATCCTCCTGCCTCGGCCTCCCCGAGCTGCTGGAATTACAGGTGCAACATTGAGCCTGGCAAGTGGACAGTATTTAAATTAGGTGTTCTAAAGTAACCAAGGGGGGAAAATTGGACACTCATTTCCGTCAGGTGTCATAAGATAATCAATGGGAGCAAACGGAGTAAGGTCTTCTATCAGGTCTCTATAGGGAAGAGAACGCCTCACAGCTCAGCATACGAAGTACCAATTTCCAGACATGGGGCCTTGAGCCTCTCTCTTGCTGGTCCCACTCTGCTATACCTTTTGGAGTGCTATTTCTACCTTTGCCTTCAACTGATCTGTACTTTGCTATTATTTCTGTGTGTCTTGCTCCGTTCTTTGTTCAGGACACCAAGGACCCCAAAGATAACAGCGCTGCTACAGAAGTCCAGCAGGGGTCAGTCTGAGTTTTTTTTACATTAAAACAAGATAATAATACCTGATTCAGGAAACATGACTACATGTGTAATACCCCTCAGTAACACTGTCCCAGGATTGCTTGGTTTTGTGTTTTTTAAATGAACATTCAGCCTTATTTCTTCAAAACTCCAGATTAATAAAACCAGAGGTTCGTGCATGCCAATGAAGTTACCGGATGACTTTAAAAAAAAAAAAAAAAAAACGGGCTGGAGATGTAGCTCAGGGGTTGAGCATTTGAGCATTCCTGGTTCCATCCCAGTACTAAAATAAAACAACAACAACAAAAAAATCTAATGGTTGGGGTGGTGAGGAAGGAATCTCTCTAAAATGAGAAATCAAGGCTAGTTCTGGATTTTTTTGGTCTCAATGTAGAAGAGAGAAGTGGAGAGAGGACAGTTATTTCGATGATCTGGATTTCGGTAGAGGGCATTTAGCCAACAGATGCTCTGTTTGGTCAGACTGGATTTAAATAAAAGAGAAAAAAATGGAGCCTTTCACATTCATGCCTTAGAGTGTCTTCCAAGAACCTCCCATGTGCCAGGTGCTGTTCTGTGCACTGGTAAGACAATGGTGACCAAAACAGATGGAACCTCCTGCCCTCGTGGGAGATTCCCATAAAAGGCTAGGTTACTTTGGAAAAATCGGGAGTTAGGCAGCCTTCTCGTTGGTTGGCAACGTCGCTAAGCCAGAATTAAATAGCCGCTGCCCCTTGGGATGGGGCGCGCACTTGGCCCGCAGCGGTTATTTACAACAGTAGCTGATCCCTGGAGGTGTTGGCTGCCCTTGGATAGGTGATTACTACCTGAGAGATAGGTTTTTTTTTAAATGCTTGTTTAGGGTTTATACTGCCTGGATTGGATGCATGTATGTGCACAGGCACTGGTGTAAGCACACACATGGATTGTTGACTGTCAGTCAATGGGATTTTTTGCTGTCAATCTAGCCTATGAAGCTGAAGCTCAGCTGGGCTAGTTGGGTCCTTTTTTTGGCTCTGCAAATGGCCTGCTGCTTGCATGTTTCACAGTCACATGTTGACATCTGTTGATGATCTAAATAACTGTTGGCTTGATCAATGAAAAAGAAGTGATTCAAATACTCTCTCCTTTGATGGAAGAATTGGCTGTCTTGGGACTTTCTTGTTAACAAAGTATGCAAGATGGGGATGATGTGGGGTGTTTTAGTCAGGTTTTTGTTGCTGGGACCCAATGATCTGATGAGAACATGTACAGGAGGAAAAGTTTACTTTGGTTCATGGTTTCAGAGGTTCGGTTCATGGTTGGCTGACTCTTTAACTCTGGGCCAAAGGTGAAAATCAGCTCAGGATGTGACAACAGGAAGCAGAAGAGCACTGTGCTCACCAGGGACCAGATGTAAACCTCAAAGGCACGCCCCCAGTGGCCTACCTCCTCCAGCCACACCTTACCTGCCTCCAGTTTCTGCCCAGTTAATCCATGCCAGTGGATTAATCCACCGGTTAAGACTCAGAGCCTAATCATTTCAATTCTGAAAATTCTTGCATGAGTTTTTGGGGGACACTATATTTCTAAACCATGACATGGGCCAATAAAGGAGGCCAGTGATCAATACGGTATAATTGGAATAGATCAGTATTGGAGATGCTGTATTAGTGGGTCCCTTGCCACTTAAATTTTTGCACCCCTAATTTTTGTAGACGGATTTCTAATAAGTGATAGAAGTGTCACATACTTTAAATTTTCCAACACAACCTATGAAAGCCTGTGATTTGTATTGAGTAGAGTTGCCCGCTTGTGACTTGGACAGACAGAAGACTTGAGGGAATGGATTCCCCATTTATGACTCCACGCCTGATTAGATGGTTGGTGAGGACAGGCCCATGTCCCTTCTCCCATCTGTTGTATCCTCAGTGTCCAGGTGGCAGTAGTCACATTTGAGGACTGACAGGATGAGTAGCATGCTCTCCAAAAGGACCACAGGACATTTTACAAGACACTGATAATCATTGCATGTTGTTCCCAGACATCTCACATTTGTGTATCGTGTCCTTTTAGAGAGATGATGATGTCAGAGGTGGACGTCTTCCTTAAGAGAATTTGGAGGGTAGATGTTGTCTTTCAAAACGGAAAAGCTCAATTTGCACCTCGGTGGCCAGCCAGCAAGGTTGTCTATTGCTGATGACAGGCTGTATTCTAGTTCAAGGTCAGGGTTGTGGGCTGGATGGTTGCTGTGGTAGCAAACCTCACCTCTCTTCTGGAATAGCTTAGGCTACATTCTCTTCTTCTGGTGGTCATTATGTCACAAACGGCCTTGGCTTTAATATTACCTAGAAGCAGCACTCTCATTTCTGCTTTGATTGTTCTAGAAACAGGATGGTGAGGTATGTAGAGGGCAGCAGAGCCTGCTGCAGCTGACCAGATGGCGGGAAGATGCATGTTCATCAGTTGCTTAGAGATAGCTCTGACAGGTCGATCTAGGAGAAGGACACTACAACTGACCATTTTTGCTTGGGTGACAAGTACTGACTGGCCTACCCACCTTGGCTAGTGCCCTCAGTTAGATACATGTTGGCCTGTGCGGCAGGCTGATTCCAAATGTGTTTGGGCAGAAACACATTTCTAGGAAATTGGCTAGTCCGTGCCTGGCCTATTTTATTCTTGATCCAGCTAGATTTTTTTTTTTTTCCTTTTTCTTGCATGAGTGTAAAGATGTGAGTGGAGGGTGTGGACTATCCCTTGACAGTTTTAGGCATCAGTCCATCATTTTTCAACTGGTCAACTTTAGAAGAAACTGCTGAAATTATTTCACGTGATAGGAGTTGGGTCAGTCTGGCATTAGAATTCTTTTTGAACTTTAAAAAATTTTTTTTTTTTTTTTTAATTGTAGACAGAAACACTACCTTTATTTATTTATTTATTTTTCTATGATGCTGAGGATGGAACCCAGTGCCTCACACATATTAGGCAAGCGCTCCAACACTGAGCTACAACTGCAATTCTTAAACATTTTTAATGCTTTCAAGAAGAGTAACTTTTTAGCTGCTATTGCTTTTAATTTTTTAATTTTTCAATTTCCTTGGTATTGGAGATTGAACCCGGGGGTATTTTACCATTGAGCCACATCTCCAGCCTTTTTTCTTTTTTTTTTTTTAATTTTATTTTGAGACAGGGTCTCACTTAGTTGTTGAGGCTGGCCTCAAACTTGTGATCCTCCTGCATCAGCCTCTGGAATCACTGGGATTACAGGTGTGTGCCACCATGCCTGGCTGTACTTTATTAACTTTTGTCTAGTTACTTAGCCTATTTGGTTTCCTCATTTGTAAACTCATAATGTTAGGTTCAAACTCTTAGGCTCCTTGTGAAGATGAAATGAGATTTGTGGGCAAATCATCAGAAAAGCATTGGGGATACAGAACCTTATAAATTGTACCTGTTTTTAATAGCTGTTTTCAAGATATAGGCAACAAATATTTGCATAAACACGCTCTTAATGAATGCTATGCAATGCCACGAAGAGTCGAGGAGGCTGAAGCTCAGTGAGAGTGGGCAGCCCACAGATATTGAAGTGGCAGAACCAGGTTGGAACTGGCTCGCTGGATGCTGTCATGCTTCTTCTTTGTTAAGAGAGCTGATGGAAGATGAATTTAAGGCCCCCATGGCTACTCAGGAACATTTTTTATTGACTGCAATTTAGCAGAGATGACTCTTGTGGGGCTCATTTCCCTTGCTGTAACAAAATACCTGAGATAATCAACTTAAAAGAAGAAATGTTTATTTTGGCTCAGTCCATGCTGGTTTGGATCTGTGGCAAGGCATTCCATCATGGTGGGAGCAGAGAGTGCAGGAAGTGTGTTCACCTTTGAGTGTTTGAGAAGTCACTTCCTAAAGGTTGAACCACCTCCTCAAGGTCCAAAGATTCAGCTACCTCCTTAAGGTCCTACCACAGGATGGTGATCAAACCTTTAACCCATGGGCCTTTGGAAGACACCTTAAATCCAAACTGTAACAGCTGTTGAAGTTTAATCTACCCTGTATGCCCCATAGTTTGAAGAAAAACTGTAACAGCTGTTGAAGTTTAATCTACCTTGTATGCCCCATAGTTTGAAGAAACGGATTTATAGGTATAGGTTTTTCTTCCTAATACTGTTGGTATTTTCATTACTGAAATTATCTGGATGCATATGCCTTGTTACATAGCTCTGTGATAAAAATGGGGCCCATCATATCCTCTGGGTGCATAGGAAAAGTGCAAGTGAGCAGTGCATGTCTTCTTCTTATTCTTACATTATTTTGCAAATTTTCTACACAGGGTTAGAAGTTGGCATTTGAGCCCAGGATTCCCAGTCCCTTAGCCATGGCAGACATTGCTAATCGATCACAGAGTTGTCTGTGCTCTACTAAAGACATATTAGCCCACCTTTGAAAATGCTGTTAACGAGGGGAACCACACCCAAAGTCTTTAACATCCTTGGAATTAGTCGTGCTGCTAAATGGGCAATTTTTAAAGTTCTCTGATCTATGAAGTTGGTTTTGTGTTTGACTCACTCATGTTTATTCAGGGTTAAAAAACAAATCCAATCTATCTCTTGATGGTGGTTACATCATATTGTAATTGGTGAGATCTACTCATGGAGTTTTAGGGGATCTAAAATTACTTGGTTATTTTTCTTTTCTTTAAAGCCCTGCGGTTTTGCATCAGATTATGGCACTCCAGGACTGTTTGTATTCCAATGTGACACCCTTCTGAATTCTTAGCTAGTTAAGTAAGTGTTAAGTATGGGGTTGGTGACAGCAGTTTTAAAAACTGTGACTGACTTAATGGGTCTCTTTCCTCTTGTTGTTTATACCTGGATAAGTATCTTGTGTTTACTTTGAATAAGTTCATTGTTACCTTTAGGGTAGCTTGTTTCTCAAAATTTGAGTGATCCTCTGATGAGTGTTATTTTTGTAAGGGAATTTGAGAGTTGGGATGAAAGACAAAAGGTATTTTTTTTGTGAAGCTGACATGAGACCCATTATTAATGAATGGGACATACCAAATACTCAGATGGCACCAGGTTTGGTTTGGTTCCTGGATGTGCAGTTTTTCCTCCAAAGTTTTCCTCTGATGGTAACATCTTGACCATTTACCAGAAATGTCTGTGGAACTGCTGTGTCTGCTTTGGTAGCCGCTAGCCCTCATGTGTCTATTGCAAATTTGAAATGTGGCTTGTCTGATTTTCTTTGTGCTTTATGTATAAATACCCATCAGATTTCAAAGACACAGGAAAAAAGGTATGTAAAACATCCTATTAAAGTTTTATATTGATTGCCTATTGAAATGATAGTGTGTTAGATATAACAAGTAGAAAAATACCATTAAAATTAATATCATCTGTTTCTTTGTACTGTTTCGTGGGACTACAATAAGGCTTAAAGTTTTAAATTAAAAGAAGCTTAAAATGGGGCTCGTATGCACAGCACGTGTCATCCGGGTACACACCGTGTATTTTTATCTGCGTGATCATCTGGAGTGCTCCCTTCTGCCTTACCTTATCTTACCTTGTGGATGAGTGGGTTAGAGCTACAGTCCTGTGTAACCCAGATGACCTCTTCTGCCATCCTTATCCCCTCAAAACTTAGAGCCAAGAGAAACTCTTGGCCTTTTGGAAGACACTGTGGCTAGCAAACATGGGAGTCTGGGTATCAGGACAGGGTGCTGGGTTATTTAACTTTGTGTCTTTGTGAAGTGGGGTGATAGCCCCTGCTCCCTGAGGGTGTTTGAGTAATGCATTAAGTAAGGCTCTTAGGATTTAGATATGAGATGTCCCCCGAAAGTGCATGTGGGAGACAGTGCAGGAAAATTTAGAGGCGAAATGATTGGAGAGCCTTAACCTAATCAGTGCATTAATCCACTTGAGTGGATTAACTGGGTGGTAAGTCTAGGCAAGTAGGGTATGGCTGGAGGAGGTGGGTCTTTGGGAAGGGTCCCTTTGGGGCTTATATTTTGTCCTTGTTGAGCAGAGTTCTCTCCCTTTGCTTCCTGATGGCCATGTCCTGAGCTGCTTCCCTCTGCCACGCTCTTCCGCCATGATATTCTGCCTCATCTTGGGCCCAGAGCAATGGAGTCAGCTGTCTATGGACCGAGACCTCTGAACCTGAGCCCCCAAATAAACTTCTCCTCTAAGATCATTCTTGGCAGGTCTTTTTGGTCATGGCAGTGAAAAGCTGACTAAAACCAAGGCCATAGAAGGTGCTGTAACAGGCAAAGGGGCACTGCGGGGCATAGAGAAAGCACTTGGAAATAATAGCCTTCATTGTCATTTTACCTGCTTGCGACTGAGCATTGAGCAGAGTTCCTGGCATTGATTTCTCCCTCTGGTTCCTGTTGATGATGTGTCATGGGTCTTGTGGGGGATTGCAAAGCATGCTGGCCTCTGCTGCCCAAGAAATCCAGAGGCAGCAGGACACCTTGAGCATTCTAATGGAGCGCCTGTTCCGCAGTGTGAAATGCAGAAGGGACCTTGGAGCTCTTCAGACATTGCACGTGGCCCACACAAGATCCTTGACAAAAGTGCCCCTGGGTAGCAGCCCTGGTCCCTCCTGCCTGATGGAGGATACTTTGTAATCTTTTCTCATATCCCATCCCAGACCCTGGCTTTTGCTTTCCTGGTTATTTTATTTTATCCAAGCCCAGGTTCCCATGTTTAGTGTCTAAAAGTCCAGAAGGATCTGAGCTCTGGACTCCACGTTATTTCCAGGGGTTCAGGCTTTATTCAATATAGCTACGGGTTTATTTGGTCAGTAGGATTGGGTGGTGGTCTCTGTATCCCAAACTCCCTTTAAAGATGTTTGGTTCCTTTCTCCAACATAATGTTAAAATGAGTGGCTCTTTCAAGTGGAGTAAATATTCTGTACTTTCCACTTTGCTACAGTCATCCCTTGGTATCTGTGGGGATCTGGTTCCAGGACTGCCCAAGGACATCCAAATCCACAAATGCTCAAGTCCCTTAAACAAAATGGTATAATATTTGCATATAACCTCTGTGCATCTCCCGTATACTTTAAATCCTCTCTAGATTACTTCTGATGTTCAATAAAATGTAAATACTATGTAAATAATTGTTATACTGTATAGTTGTTATACTTTATTGTTTAGGGAATGTGATAAGAGAAAAAGTTGGTGCATGTTAAAAGAGATGGAAATTTATTTTATTTATTTATTTATAATTTTTTTTCCAGATTTATTTCACTTAACATGATATTCTCCAGTTCCATCCACTTACCAGCAAATGCCATAATTTCATTCTTTTTAATGGCTGAGTTATATCCATTGTGTATATGGACCATATTTCTTTACCCATTTATCTGTTAAGAGTACTTAGGTTGGTCCCATAGTTTAGCTATTGTGAATTGAGCTGCTATAAACTTTGATGTGGCCGCATCACTATAGTATGCTTATTTTAAGTCTTGGGTATATGATGAGGAGTGGGATAACGGGGTCAAATGTGGTTCCATTCCAAGTTTTCTGAGGAATCTCCATACTGCTTTCCAAAGTGATTGCACTATTTTGCAGTTCCACCAGCAATCTATGAGTGTATCTTTTCCCCCCACATCCTCATTAGCATTTATTGTTACTTGTATTCTTTTTTTTTAAAAAAGGTTTATTTATTTCTGCTATCAAAAATTCTCAAATTATCAAAATTCTCAACCGAATTATGACAGTGTAATTTAACAATCCTAATTGGCTTCATTTTAATTTTAAAATCAGGTAACACTTCATTCCATAAAACAGAATCAGTTTTCCTATGAGCCAAGCACTCATCAAAAAAATTTTGATGAGTTAACATCAGATTATTTATTTTGCTTACACTAAATAAGGACAAGGGAACTTCACTATTTCGCCGGTTGAGAATGGCTGTTCTCCCTCCAATCCAGATTTCTCTTGGAGGACCAGATGTGTCAGCTTGGTTTGATTGACTCCATGTTGTCCCCCCACCTCCCCGAATATTGTCTCTGTTGAAAAACTGGCTTCACAAAGAAGGTGGCAGCAGGAAAATTTCAGAATCCAAAGCTTAAAAATTAGTCTTGGTTAGTGTGGGGTTATTTTCTGTCTCTGGGAGGGATCATCCGGTGTCCGAGGACTGGGGATAGAGGCAAAGTCCCCAGCCACCCATCCAGGAGATGTCACTCTCAGTAGCATCTGGTGTCCTGACCTGTGCTTGCCCAGGATGAAGGTGGGTAAGGAGCAGCAGGTCACAGGGGCCCCATGACCCTCTGGGAGACAGAGCTCTCCCTGGGCAGACCCCGGGGCTGAGGGTCAACGGCCAGGGGAGAATCATGTCAACGGCTCCCCACCTGTAGTCCCTGAGGTCCTGGGGCAGGGATGTAGGAGGCAGCTAGTGCCATAAGACGGGACATCCCCAGCCAGGCCAGGCACCTGGCTAAGCGAGGAGAAAGTCGGTCTTCCTCCTCAGGGCCTGGCCCCTGCGCTTGGTCTTACTTCCTCCCCGGCACCGCCTGGAAGGGGAGGAAGTGACACCAGGGGAAGGCCGGGAAGTGAGGCCACCACCGTCACATTCAAGTTCAGGGTGTAACAGCTCAGCTCCCCTTCATGGGCCACATCCCTTCTGAGAGTCACGCCCTGCCCTTTATAGGCACAAGGACCCAGAAGTTCCAGGGACACGTCCATGTTTAGGCCCTCGGATCCGGAAGTGCCTCAAGTGTCAATATTTAGGCCCCCCAATCCGGAAGTTCCTCAGACATCCATGTTTAGGCACCCGGATCCGGAAGTTCCTCCGGCGCACATCCATGTTTAGGCTGTAGCATCCAGAAGTGCCTCAGGTACACATCCATGTTTAGCCCCCCCCCCCCCCCAATCCGGAAGTTCCTCAGGTGTCCATGTTTAGGCCCCCGGATCCGGAAGTTCCTGAGACACACATCCATATGTAGGCCCCCAGATCCGGAAGTTCCTCAGGCGCACGTCCATGTTTAGGCCCCCGGATCCGGAAGTTCCTCAGGTGCATGTCCATTTTTAGGCCCCCAGATCCGAATGTTTCTCAGGTGCATGTCCATCTTTGGGCCCTCGGATCTGGAAGTGCCTCAGGCTTCCATGTTTAGGCCGCAGCATCCAGAAGTTCCTCAAGCGCACGTCCATGTTTAAGCCCCCGGGTCCGGAAGTTCCTCAGCATTCATGTTTAGGTTCTAGGATCCGGAAGTGCCTCAGGCGTCCATGTTTAGGCCCTGGGATCCCTAATATTTTTGATTCTTAGTTGCAAAACCCATGGGTAAGGAACTGGTAAGTAAGGAACCCATGGACATAGAAGGCCAACAGAACTGACAGAAAGCTCTGTTAGATTTGCCCAGAAGCTCTGTAGCATGGGATCCTGTTGTGTTATTGTGCCAAGAATGTGGTCCAGGGTGGCCTGTGCTGGGGAGGGAAGCCAAGGGGTAGCTGGGAAAAAGGCCATCCCTCTTTAATTGTGTTCCAGGTTCCCACTGGGAATACTTCCTTTGCAGGGAGCTTGGCCCAGTGGATACCTACTCCTTTGTTTGGTGCAGGTGATAAGAATCTGGGTTTCACTTAGAAGTTCTTTTGCAAGGAATAAACAAGGATGCTCAAGTCTTCCAGTGAGGGTGGCCAGAGGAGGGGGGATGTAGGAGGAGGCTGCCTTGGAAACCCAGGAGAGGGCTCTCTGTGCAGCTGTGCTGCCCACATTGGGGGAGGGGAAGAGAAGGAGTTCTCTGAGGACTTCCTCACACTCTGCAGCTCAGCCAGACTTCAGAGTGACTCTTAAAGGAGACTGGTTCCCCTGTTGGGTAGGCGGCAAACCCCTTTGTGGAGAGGGCTGTGGTGGCCTGTATCTCCCCCAGTGACAGCTGCTTTCTTCCCTGTTGTAAGCCCTGAGCCATCTTCCTTCCATCCAGCTTGTAGGGTCAGGGAAGGTGTCTTGAAATTCTGCTGCTACTCCTTGCACAGTGTTGTCGTAATGCAGCTAAGGGAAACCACCATGTATTGAGCACCTACTGTGAGCGTGAACCAGTAAAATAGAATGGCCTCCTTTTAGGTCAGGATACATACACCTCATCTGTTCATCCTTGCATTTCCAGAAGTTTCTTAACTAAAAGTGCTGGCTTCATAGCTTGCCATGTTTCAGACACCATGGTGCTTCTATTTGTCGTACATAGATAACCGTCTACACAGCCTTTGTGAATTGCACTTACTGTTTTAAGCTCTGAGTACTTTGCTGGTGAAAAGGGGAAAGGATTGAAGGCTAACTTGGACTGATGTTTTAATTCTGTAGCACTTGGCCACCATAGGGATCCATAGGGTAGGGTCACAATCTTGAATATGCTTTAGGGGTGATGAGATGCTCGAATGCATTTGAAATTTAGTAAATGACATATATGTTAATAAAAGTGAGGGAAAAAAATAAGTCTTGCTGGGTGTTTTGTTGTTTGTTTTCTTGTACTAGTAATTGAACCCAGGGGTGCTTAACCACTGAGCCACATCCCCCGCTCTTTATATTTTTCATTTTGAAACAAAGTTTCACTAAGTTGCTTAAGACCTGGCTAAGTTGCTTAGGACCTTGCTAAATGACTGAGGCTGGTTTTGAACTTGTGATCCTCCTGCTTCAGCTTCCCAAGTCACTGGAATTACAGGCATGTGCCACCCCACCCCCCTGCCCCCAGCCCAGGTAAGTGTATTTGATTCCTGTGTTCAAGAATTAGGTAAAAGGACTTAAAGCTCATTATTTTCTTCTGGCTGCAGAAACCCTTCCAGAGCTCTTAACACTTTGCTTTGGGTAGCAGATATAATGACACCCTTTGTCTGCAGAGGGCATGTTAGTAAAAGGTATTGTGTGTTTTGGACTGGTTTCCGGAGGCTTCCAAGTAGATATAGAGAAGTCATGTCTTTTGATGGAGAGAAAATATTTGTGTTTCCTTCATTGCCATCTTAGTCAGGGAACGCGGCAAACACATGTTCTTGGCCCTCTGACTTTTCTGTTTCTGGGGCTTGCTCCAATCAGGGGCTTTTGCTGATGATACCATGTATCTATAACCAAGGAGGCAACCATGTAGCCAGGAATGAATTTTGAACTTCTGCTGGCAGTGGATACTTCTGAAGGCTGAATAGGTGGACACTGTTTGAATAATGAATCCCTCCTCGGGATGCCAGCAGTTCCTTCTAGCCTGCAGGAGCTCTGTGTTGCAAAACCACACTCATCAATTCCAAGTTGCCAAGGTTGGTTTGTTTCTTTCTCGCCACACCTGTTAATTAGTTGCAGACTCTAGTTAATCGGACTGCAAGTGTGAAAGCCCAGGGGTAACTGGGAAGGTCAGACGGGTTGTCTTTCTGCACACACAGTGGAAGCCCTTGTTTTAATAGAAAGGTTTGGTGGGGGCTCCCCCCTCCCCCTGGGTTCCCTAATGCTGGGTGTGATTCATGTCTGAGTGCATCATACTGGCTGTGTGGCATTTGTGTCCTGTGATGTTGGGTTTGTGCATACTGATTTAAGAATGTGACAGCGGGATGGGGGGGCAGGGGTGGTGGCTCAACGGTAGAGCGCTCCCCTAGCACGTTTGAGGCTCTGGAGTTGATCCTGAGCACCACATTAAAATAAGTAAATAAAATAAAGGTGTTGTGTCCATCATCAACTGAAAAAAGAAAAAAAAAAAAAAAAAAAGAACGTGAGCTGGGGTATCCAGAGGCCAAGGAGGGCAAGAAAGAGATGTGAAAAGCTGGGTTGTTTCTTTACCTTGGCAGCTGCCACACCTTTATTTTTATTTTGGCTGGGAGTGTGGAATACATAGTGCATATTTACATGTGTTTGAGTGCAGTTTGAGGATCCCTGATCCGAAATGCACACCACTGGCATCCGATCAGATGTCAGATTATCCCCCCCCCCCCATTTTAGAATATTTGCATATTCATGATGAGGTACCTTGGCGATGGGATCCAAGTCCCAGCATGAAATTCACAGATGTCTCATGCACTGTACACACAGAGCCTGGAGGTAATTTTTATACGCTATTTTCAGTACACCTGCATTTTGACTGCGGCCCCTGGCATGCACTCAGGTGTGCACTGCCCACGGGCCACATTGATGGGCAAAAAGTTTCATATTTTGAAGCATTTTGAATTTGGAATTTTTTCAACCTGTATATAAGAGATGAAAATTATAAGGGTAGTAACTAAGTGTGACCAAAATCTTTATAGTTTTTTTTTTTTTAACATTAGTTGTAGATGGACACAATACCTTTATTTTATTTATTTATTTTTATGTGGTGCTGAGGATCCAACCCAATCCTCACATGTGCCAGGCAAGCACTCTACCACTGAGCCCCAGGCCCAGCCCTTGAAGAGTTTTTAATACATTGTTTCTCAGAAGCTGCCTCTCTGTGAGTAATGGGGCGAATCTAGGGGCTAAGAAGTAGCATAATTTGAACTGAGGACACCTTGCCTATTTTTGACAAGAGTGGGGTTAGTGTTGAATTTTGCTGTGGATGATTGTTTTCGGGAGCGGGGGGAGCAGGTACAGGTAATTGAACCAGGGGCATTTAACCACTGAGCCACATCCCTATCCCTTTTTTTTTTAAAAAATATAATTTTGAGGCAAGGTCTTGCTAAGTTCTTTAAGGCTTCACTAAGTTGTTGAGGCTGGTCTCGAACTTGTGATTCTCCCGGCTGTTGGGATGCTGGAAGCGGGGCAGAGGATGACCAGACCCACTCTTGGTTGAAGCAGGTGACTTTGGGACACTTCTCTTTCTGGTCTGTACTGACAAAAATGAAGGGCTGAGCAGTCCGATGGGACAGGCTGGTTTTTGATTGTGGTGACACTTCTCTTGCACATGATTCCAAGGAAAGGCATCATCAGTCCAAGTCAAGTCTTAGTGGAAACT
Source organism: Marmota flaviventris (assembly GCF_047511675.1). Classification (NCBI taxonomy): domain Eukaryota; kingdom Metazoa; phylum Chordata; class Mammalia; order Rodentia; family Sciuridae; genus Marmota; species Marmota flaviventris. Next base: position 173,366,344 of record NC_092498.1, read on the forward strand.
TTATGAGTTAGCACTTTGGGGTGATGGGGGTTCTTAGAATGTGTGCAAATTGAGAACTAAGATAAAGGTCCCTAAAACCAATTGTGTAGCTGAAGATCATAAAGTGATGAGATACTGATTCAGATCCGAAAGTATTCAGAAGCCACAGAGAATTGAGCTCCCTGAGAAGAGGAGGTTTTGTGAACTTTTGAAGGAACTTTCACATGTGTGCATGAAGTAGGGCAACCAGTAAAGGGAACAGTGGCTCAGCTCACAGAGTTGACCAGTGTGTGAATGTGCTTCCTCCTAGGGCAAAGTCAGATGCCTCTGGGACTTGAACCCCTGTCTACATTGTGTCTCTGCTTCTTCTTCATGGAATGAGTCCTTTCATAACTAGATTTACAGATGGGTGCTTGCAGAGATTTTTTTTTTTTTTTTTTTTTTTTGGTACTGGAAGTTGAACCCACTTTACCACTGAGCCATATCTCCAGCCCTTTTTGTTTTTTATTTTTGAGACAAGGTCTTGCTAAGTTGCTTATGGCCTCACTAAATTGCTGAGGGTGGCCTCAAACTTGTAATCCTCCTGCCTCAGCCTCTCAAGTCACTAGAATTACAGGTGTGCACCGCTGCTCTTCCCTGAGATTTGAGAGACATGGGGACCAGTGTTGGATGCTTTGTATGGCCCTTGACTGAGGGACCATCTGCAGATCAAGGGACTGTGTCATTACTGATCAAGGGTGGTACAAAGCCCAGGCTAGACTGGTCACACTTTTTCTCCCCGGATTTGATTGTTCCAGTCAGGTGACACAAGGATGCCATTATCTCTCTCAGTTCCAACTCCCTGAATCCTCACAACCGCTCTGATCCCTGCCCTTTCCGAAGGCGGCTTGTTGGGCGGTTGATTGGATTCTTTGAGATGTCCAGGTTCCTTTCAGTATATTCTTTCTCTGCCTGTATTATCTCCGGTTGATTCTGGTCATTTTCAATCAAAGGTCCCCAATCTCAACTGGAAGGAACAAAAAGATGAATGCCTGGATGTTGAGAAGGAAAAGGAACCTTCTTCCTGCCTGACCCAAATAGCCTTTTCATAGTGGTTTTGTTCCTGTCGGCTGGGTGATTTGAGTTCATTCATTTAGACGTTTTTTGTAAGAATCCAAGGACTTTTCTTTTGCTGTTAGGGAACAGCCTCTCTTGAGAAGACATGCTGCTAACACTTAGCCTTAACAGCTTCTGTTGATTTTATTTGAAAATTAGAATCCTAAGGATCTGGAAGGAAATGAGTAAAACTTAATTGAACAACATTTTTGCAGCCAGAATTAAAAAAATAATAATAAAAAGAGTCTGTAATGGTTAAGAGGCCCTCGGGGATGAGAGGGACGCAAAGCCATGTGTCACACCTAATTCTTCTGGTCGTGTTTTAACTACTGCTTAGACTGGAGGTCAGCGGAGTGTCTGATTGCCCCCAGAGTCCTCCCTTATCATGTCGGGTCCTCATGAGCCGTTTCCTCTTCCGGCATTATTGGACAGAAAGTGTTCTAACCTAAATTAAAATCAATAAGAAGCAATTTCATTTGTGTTTAACTACGAAGATGAGCGTTTTCAGCTGAGCGCTGTACTTCCAAGTAAAGTTCAGTTTGGGAAGGTTTTCGTTTTTATTTTTACTCCTTCTAGCTGGTGTTCAAAATGCATTGATTTTCATCCAGGCACAATAGCACACACCTGTCATCCCAGTGACTCAGGAGGCTGAGGCAGGAGGATCAGAAGTTCGAGGCCAACCTCAGCAACTTAACAAGGCCCTAAGCAATTTAGTGAGACCCTGTCTCAAAAAATAAAAAGGGCTGGGGAGTGGCTTAATGGTTAAGTGCCCCTGAAGTTAAATTTCTGGTACCAAAAGAAAAAAAAAGCATATATTTTCAGTGTAAACCCTGCTTTGATTTTGTTACAAACTGGGATTGTTGGCATCTGAATTGTTTTTGTGTTTTATAGATCCTTAGCAATCAAAGCACCATGAGGGTTGTGGGGCCCTTGCAAAGGATCTTGTTGGAAATGCAGTAGCCCAGCCCTGCCCTGGCCAGCGGAACCAGAATTTGCATTGCTACTGGCTCCCCAGGCAATTTGGTACACTGCAGAGTCTGAAGGCTGCTCTCTGAATGGGAATGTTATTTTAATCTTCTTGTTTTTTTTTTTTTTTTCATCATTTCTTCACTGATTATTGAAGTGTAACAAATGTTCATTATAGAAAACAAAAGACTTCTTAAAGATACATGGGAAAAAATAGAAATCATCTATAATGTCAACACACAGGGATAACTCATGGCTCACCACTGGGTCTGTGGCCTGTTGGTGGGTCATTGGCATGTTAAAAAAAAAAAAAAAGAAAGTTATAGATTCATACTGTGAATATGAAGCTATCTTCCGCATAAAGCTTAATTCTCAGGAAGGTGAAGGCGAGAATTCTCAGGAATTCTCAGAAAGTTCAAGTTCTCCTTTGATCAGTGGCAGAAGATTTTTTTTTGGAGAAAGCTGACTTGTATCCAGATGTTTAGAGCCAGAATTTGAAACATAATAAAAAAGAGTCCACAATGGTAAGGAGCTCTGGGGGATGAGTGAATGTAAATCCGAGTGTCACACCCCATGTTTTAACTACTGCTTAGATGGGAGGTCAGTGGAGTGTGATCGCCTCCAGAGTTCTTCTCTCTTTTCATATCTTGTAGATTTATGGGGGACCTACTATGTGCCAGATGCTTCTCCCTGCCTGATGGAACCATCATGTCAATCAAGTGGATAATCTCAACTTGATTCCTTTAATGGAAATTAAGGCATGGATTGGGCTTTTCAATTTTTTTTCTTAAAATTTTCTATAATTTTAGTTGTAGATAGACCTTTACTTATTTATTTATTCACTCATCTATCTATCTATCTACCTATTTATTTACTTACTTATTTTTTATATGTGGTGCTAAGACTTGAATCCAGTGCCTCATACGTGCCAGCCAAGCACTCTCCCACTGAGGCACAACCCCAGCCCCCTAACGTGCATTTTTTTTTTTTTTATGAAGCCTCTGGACAGTTGAGGCATAGGAAATTATTCATATAGTTTGCTTTTTGTTTAATTTTCCTCCTTTTAAAATCTATTTATTGCCTTGTTTTTTCCTGAATGGATTTTGAATTAATTGCATCTTTAATTGCTTTAATCAGGCAATAGATTCTTCTGTGATTGAGTAGACATTTTCCATCCCACTATATCCTGGAGTTGAAACTTAAGGTCAGCAAGGACAAGTTCTTCAGCAGGGAAATTGAAAAAAAGAAATAAAAAAGAAGAATAAAGTAAAAAAAAAAAAGGTGGTTGTCTTGGTAGCGGCTGCTTGCTAATTACACCGCCAGTTGTAGTATCTATTTATGATGGAGGCACTGGGGACCCAATTAGCAGGTCATGTTCATGTAAGGGCTTTGGGATTGGGCCCTGGTGTATGAGGATGATATTGCAACCGGTGATTGCCTTCTCCGGCAGGGGACCTGGGGATGCTGTTAGATCTCCTTGCCTTGGATTGCCATCCTTCGCTGACAGGAGACTAAAGCTCCACTGTTCCTTCTCATGGGTGCAGAGTGGAATGTTACTCACTTGGGGGCTGCCAAGGGCAGAGAGAGATCGTGATGAGGCCACTGTTAAAAGGATGGGAGAAGATGGGCGTGGTGGTGCACACCTGTAATTCCAGTGACTCTGGAGGCTGAGGCAGGAGGATCGAAAGTTTGAGGCTGGCCTCAGGAGCTTAGCGAGACCCTGTCTCAAAATAAAATATAAAAGGGGCTGGGAGAAGCACTTTGATTCCTTTTATTTTGCTCAGGGCAGAAATTAAGGGCCTGTGGTGACATCAGACGCAATCTTGGTGTTAGCTTATTTGCAGCTCGAATGGCAGATATCACGTTACCTGGTTTTGTAAGGTAAAAACCTAGAAAGCAAACAGGTGTGCTCTCTCTACCAAGGGCTTTAATATCATTTGTTCTTTGCCTTTCAATTTTGAAATAATTTCAGCTTTCCAGAGAAGTCTCCAGTGAATTCTCCCAATATTGTTTCTCATATTTGTTTTTTTTTTTCTCGTTATATACACATACCCAGTCTCTCTCTTATTCTCTCTCTCTCTCTCTCTCTGAGTTTGTTTCTGGACAGTTTGAAAGTAAGTCGCAGATACCACAATCCTGTACCCTTAAATACCAAGGTGTATTTCCTCAAAACAATTCTGTTACATAAGTATAATAAGGATACAGTTCTGAAATCTAATTGATAGTTTTTATTCATATTTGCTCAATCATTCCACTACTGCTCTTTGTATAAAACCAAGAGATTTTTAAAGTTTTTTTAAATTTATTTTTTATTTTTTAACTTTCTTTCCCTGGGGCTGATGCTGTAGTTCTGTGGTAGAGTGTGTTCCTAGCATGCATGAGGCCCTGAGTTCCCTCCCCAGTATCTGGTCCGGGGTCACAGCCATGATCACATGTTTCATTGCTGTATTTTACCTCTTTGGTCTCCTTCCGTCTGGAACTTGCCCCATGACAAGGACCAGCCACTTACATTTCAGACTCTCTCCCTTTACTGGGTTTGTGGGACACGTCTTCATGATTTGATTCAGGTTGTGGTTTGCTCTGTATTGCAGTCAGGTGTCCTGTTTGAAAAGAGACACCTAGACCTCACCTTAACTTTTTTTTTTTTTTTTTTTTAGGTGGGGGAGGCACTAGGGATTGAACCCAGGGTCTTGTGCACTCGAGGCAAGCACCTTACCGACCGAGCTATATCCCCAACCCCCTCACCTTAACTTTTGGATCTGATTCTCTTTTAGGGGGAGAAAAAGTTTTGAACGTAGACTCCTAAAATCCTTAATTTTATAAATTATACCTGCACCACTATACTGATATCATACATCATAGAACATTCCCCCAAAGAGAGATAAATTAATATTTATGTAATGTGTTCATATGTATCTATACAAGTACCTATGAAACTACCTGTATGTCTGAGTATTCAAATGGTCTCTTTATTTCTTTAAGTAGCCTGGTGCTGGAGGCTTCTGCAGGCACCATCAGTGACAGCTCTCCACATGGTGGAAATGCTTATTATGGGATAGGTTGGTAGTTATTGGTCGCTATGTTATAGGATTTCTTCTAATACAGGGGTCAGCAAACTGTAGCCAGGGGCCAAGTCTGGCTCATAGCCTGTTTTATATAGCTAGTGAGCTAAGATGTATTTACATTTTTTAAGTGTAATAATTAAAGTTTATTATTATTATTATTTACTGGGGATTGAACTCAGGGACACTTAACCACTGAGCCACATCTCCAGCCCTTTTTAAAATTTTATTTAGAGACAGGGTCTTGCTGAGTTGCTTAGGGCCTCACCAAGTTGCTGAGGCTGGTTTTGAACTTGTGATCCTCCTGCCTCAGCCTCCCAAGCTGCTGGGCTTACAGGTGTGCACCACTGTGCCTGGTTTAAAAATAATATTTCAATAGAAAAAAAATGATGACATTCAGATTTAAGGTACATCAGGAAAGTTCATTGGAAACCAGCCCTACCCGCTTGTTTAAATGTAGGATCACAATGGCGTTTTCCTGCATAGTCCACACCCCTGAAGTTGTTACAGAATAAGATTGCCAAGTCCTGCACTAACACCGTCTTGTTCATTAAAGTGTCACGTGTTAAGTGAATGATGTTTCCAGGTTCTGGACTTGGCTTTTGGCATGTATTAATTAATGGCACTGCAACCCCTTGAGATGGGGGTCTCCTAAGCCAGCTCAATGAGAAATGAGAAAACTTTGAGGCTTCCAGAGAGAAAGGTCTTCCCCTACTTGTACAGCTGATCATTGGTAGGGCTGTTTGTGTTTTGACTCTTGGTGACTGAACATCATTGTGCACTGTTGAGAATTCAGGTGACAGGGGGACAGGTTACTGTGAGAAGCCCAGCCCTCTTAGCTGGTCTGCATGGTCAGAATTGCCCAGCCCATATCTAGGTCTAGCACTTTGGGTGGATGGCAGGTGCCTGGTGAAGAGCTGAAGGATGGATGGATAGATGTCTCACCCAGCATGAAAATAAAAAGCAGAATAGGGCCAGGTGCAGTGGCACACACCTGTAACCTCAGCGGCTCAGGAGGCTGAGGCAGGAGGATTGTGAGTTCAAAACCAGCCTCAGCAACTTACTGAGGCCCTAAGCAACTCAGTGAGACCTGTCTCTAAATCAAATACAAAATAGGGCTAGGGATGTGGCTCAGTGGTTAAGTGTCTCAGAGTTCATTCCCCAGTACAAAAAAAAAAAAAAAAAAAGGAATAGGGACACAGGGTCAGCTATTAGATTAGATTAACAGAAAGTGACTAGAACAAGAGATCTGCAGTCTCAGGGAGTCTGTGATAAGAGGTGGAAGTTAGGCAACAGTGGAGGCGGGAGGTCATGAGGGCCCTGGGATGAGGTTTCCCAGACACCTAGGTGGTGACTGAGGGTGGCATAGTTCTTGGGAATGTCTAGACCTGGCCTCTGTGTTCCTTTTCAGGCTGGCCTCACCTTCTCTTGCAGGAGAAATACAGCACTCACTCCTGTGGTAGGAATTGCTGCAATTTATTTGTTTTCTTTAATTTAAAAACTTCTAAACCCCGTGTGGCTCCTGCCTGTAATACCAGCTCCTTGAGAGGCTGAAGCAAGAGGATCACAAATTCAAGGTCACCCTCAGCCAACTTAACAAGACTTTGTGTTAAAATTTACAAAAAGGCTGGGGATGTAGCTCAGTGGTAGAGCACCCCTGGATTCAATCCCTGGTACTCCCCCTAGCCCCCCCCCCGCCCCCCCAAAAAACCACCCAGCCACAAACAAACAAACAAACAAAAAGACAATGATAAACTCAACAACAACAACAAACCCCAAAGCAAACAAAACAAACTTCTCTCTAATATATGAATATGTTCTTGTTCAGGGCATTCCAGCTAAAGCTTTAATCTGTTGACTACTTCCTCCATCCTGCGTGTAGAGAGCACAAAACTATTTTAATAGTTTTATGTATGTGTTTATACAAATACATAGATAACTTTTACACAAATAACACTGTATTTATCATCACACTGCTTGCTTTTTTAAATTTAATAGTGGTTTATAAAAATTTTTTCATTGTTGATCTCTCATGTATTTAACAGTAGTCCTTTTAATTGCTGTATAGTATTACTTTGTTAGAATCATGCCACACAGGTGATTTGATCTGTTCTTGCTAATAGTCATTAAGACCATTTCACAGAGAACAGTCGTTGCATATACTTCCTTGTGTACATTCGCCAGTATTTGTTTAAAGTCAGTACATGGAATTGGACCTGCTGGGTCATAACAGAAAAGTGTGGTCTTGGCTAGCTCGTGGCTCTGGTCCTGGTAACCTAGCTCTTCCGTAGGTTCTGATTCAGCCTTCCCTAGCTGGTTTTCTCCTGTTTCTTGTATGCATCTTTTCTCATTCTTTCTTTGTGGAGGTGGAGAGGGCTCAGGGATCAGCCTGCTGTGATAGTTGCACAAATCCAGGGACATCCTGCATTCTTTGTCACCAGCCAGGATACATTTGTCTTAGTTCTCTCTGTGTATTGAGCAAGAGAGGCCAGCGGCAGCCCCTCTGCTTGGAACCTACAGAAAACAGTAGGCAGGGGAGAGGGCTGTGAGGAGTGTGGGCGAATTAGAGAGAATCCTGATTATGGGATGTGCTCCCGATGAGAAATAGTCTCAAGAATCCCATGATATAGTTGCAGAGGAAGAAGGGGTGGGAGGGCAGGCGGACGGGGTTTGGAGCTGGGTAGATAGATTTGGTTCAAATCTTCTTTTAATGCACGACCAGCCTAGCCACTCAACTTGCTCTGAGCCTTGACTTCCCTGAGGATCCTTTGAGATTCATTCCTCAAAGTAGACATAACCCAGAAGATGATGGGCGTCAAGTGCCACACACGTGCCTCAAACTTAGAGACTTGTTAATTATTAGTTCTCTGCTAGGTGTTGTTTACTCAGTAACTAAGACATGCTCTTTTCTAGAATCCTCCTGGTTATAAACTTCCATGTAAGGAGGGCGCGGTGGCACATGCCTGTAATCCCAGTGGCTTGGGAGGCTGAGATAGGAGGATTCCAAGTTCAAGGCTATCCTCAGCAACGTAGCAAGACCCCATCTCAAAGCAAACATTTTAAAAAAGGACTAGGGGTGGTTAGGTTGTGGCTCAGTGATAGAGCACTTGCCTAGCATGTGTGAGGCATTGGGTTTGAATCTCAGCACCACATAGAAATAAATAAATAAATAAATAAAATAAAGGTCCATCGACAACTTAAAAAAAAAAAAGGACTGGGGATGTGACTTAATGGTTAAGCACCTCTGGGTTCAATCCCTGGTGCCAAAACAAACAAACAAAAAACTACCTAACACCCCCAAAGTTCCTTGTAAGTCAAAATTACTATTTGATGAGCATGAATTGCAGAATCTTAGGACTGATTGATTCTTACTGTTTGGAGTGTGGTGTCTCCTCTTTGGCCTAAGTGTGGTGGCCAAGGGGACCTGCTGAAAGTGGTTTCCTAGGGAGAAGGATGCTCTGTATGGGGATAGGGCATTCTGGGCTATGCAGTATCTCACTTCTCAAAGTCTCCTCTGATTGGTTAGCATCACTTGGGAGCTTGTAAGATGTAGAATCTCAGACTCTCAGCCCCCACACGGGGACCTCCTGGATCAAAATCTTGTACTCTTAAGCGATGCTTAGGCACATTGAAACGTTCTTCTTTTAACCAGGACCTTACAAATGCCAACGCTTGCTGTCCACCATGAGCTACTCCCACTCCACCCCCACATGGGAAATTTGAGATGCACCGGGCTGGGACCAGTCAGGGCCACTCCGCCCACATCCACCAAGCATGTCCCCTGCAGACACTTTGAAAGGATACAACTGTAGGTCAAGAGAGACCCCATGTTGGAGAATTGCTTTCAGGTGGCCCATTCAGTGCAGGAATCAGCATTTTCTTTGTTAGCTAGGTAAAAACAATGACACTTAAAAAAAAAAAAAAGGCCCACATTTTCCTCATAGTCCAAATAACTGTGGTTTCATGGGTGGGAATTGCTGCTTTAAAGGCTGCAAGTCTGTTCCTTCAGAATAAGCTGTGTATACAGTTCTCTTCCCTTAGCTAAACAGAATGAAATGGCTTTCAAAAATTGGAGATGAATGAGGTTTTTATAATAATCACTTGCATTACTCACCAGCTCTTGTGTCTTCGTTTCCTTTTCAGATGGAGGCATTTTTTAACCAGGAAAGGAATTGGAAGGGGGGAGGAGTGGGGGGGTTAAGGGAAACCAACACACAGAAAGAAAAATTCGGCTGAGCTCCATAGCCCTTCTCAGTTCTTTAAAGTGCTTGAAAAGTAATATTTTGTTGCTACTAAATCTAATTAATAGCTGGCTGGTACTCATCAAGACCCCATTTATTTCAACCTTGAAGGCAATTGTAAAGATACACAGTTCTGTGTATTATCACAGCGAACAAATTCTCATTTTTCCTTAATCACTTAGAGCTTTATCAGCAAGGTAGACAGCAGACGGACAGCTGTGTTTAAAAAAATAAAACACCTCTCAGGGTGTTCACTGTGGCATGTAATGAATGTGTCTTGATTGTGAGAATTACTTTTTTTTAAAGTGTGATTTTTGAAAGCAGAGTCTAAACTATGTACTAAGCATGTTTCTTAAATTGAGTACCCAATGTGCTCCTGAGCATCTGGATGAAATGAACAAGTATTTGGAAGCCGGAATGGACACATCAGAATGTCATGGACCCAGATGGCTTTAAATATGGTGAGAGAGCCAGGTGTCTAGGTGCATGCCTGTAATCCCAGTGGCTCCGGAGGCTGAGGCAGGAGGATCGAGAGTTCAAAGCCAGCCTCAGCAGTTTAGTGAGACCCTAAGCAACTTGGGGAGATCCTGTTTCAAAATAAAATATAAAAATGGCTGGGGATGTGGCTCTGTGGTTAAGCATCCCTGGGTTCACTCCCTGTTATTAAAAAAACAAAAACAGTGAGAGGATTAAAAAAAAAAAAAAACAAAAACAATGCCAAGTAGATAGATAACCACCTGGACCCCCTGCATCTTGGTCTGTGCAGGGTGCAGTTGTGAGTTGTTAGTTCTATGGGTATGTGTTCATTTTGAGCCCTCCAAGTGTGAATTGAATTGGTGGCTGAAGTAGTCTCAAGGAAAAAAACAGGTCAGGCCTTTGTTGTGGCTGTCCCACCCTGGGAGTCTCAGCAGAAAGAAGCAGCTATTGCAAATGCTGTTTATTTAGAGGGCAAGTAACTTCAGAGGCTGGATGAGTGTATCCGCCCCCCCCCCCATACAAATCAATTAATTCTGTCCAAGCACCTAGAACTGAAGTTTCAGTTTGGCGTTTATTTATTAAGGATCTACATTGTGCCAGGTCCTAGGTTTGAGCCTCAGATCTGCTGCTGGGGTAGTTTTGCTGGTGGCATGGACATCCACCAACACTTTGCATGCCCCTAATTTACACTATGCTAATAATCTGGCAGCCTGCTTTCAAGCTGACTCTTATCAATAAAGCATGACAGGGATATCTGCACAGTGTGTTCAAGGAAATAGTTTACAGGAAGAAACAAGATGTTGCAACAAAATTGGCCTGATCTAAGCAGAGCCAAGGTCTGAAATCCACAGGGAATCGTTACAATTAGTGGTGGTTGTTTTGTTGTTGGAAAATGAAGGCCCTTTTCTTAATCCAGATGAAACGTGAGAAAGCTGGTCTGTTTGCTTGCAGATGTTTGTCGTTTAGTCAAAACACACAGATGATGGTCTACATTTTCCGGTTTCCATCTGGACATGTTGTTCAGGTCTGCCTACAGACAGCAGCAGTAATCTCCCCATCTCCCTGGACAGAACCGAACAACATGGGGGTGTTTCCTTTGTACCCTGAAGGTAGAAGCTTTGGCCTCTGTGTGTGCTGATGGACCATTTGTTTCCACACTGCATGGATGGTAGGGGCCGCCCAGTCATATTAACACTTCAAGATGTTCTGTCTCCTGCATGCAAAGAAGCCAACTAAATAAAACCGTGGGGACTGAAATTCGTGTCCTTATAGTCAGGAATATATCCTCAAAGTTTGGGTGTTCTGCAAGACACATGGCTGGAGCAGTGTTACAGTTCCAAAGAAAAGTCTAGATGTCACAACTTGGGCAAAGCAGGCATTTCCTGCAGCTGTGGGGGCAGGGGGAAGGTGGTAGAGATCTTCATTTTGATAGTTAAGTGGTTTGATCTTAGGCCTTGATGCTGCTGCTAAATGAAAATACATCATACTCATAACCTGGCAGGCTGGAGCACTGAATATCAATCAATCCATCAGTTAATCAGTCTACATATATGTGTATGTGCACATGTATACTTGTGTAATATGGGTGTATATGAATGTAAATATGTTTATATGTAAACATATATGTTTATATTTAGGCAGCAGCTGCCAAGCTCTAGTGGGGCTGTGTTTAAGATCTACATATACAGCTGGACTTGAGTCTATCATGTAAGTAACTGGTTTTATTGATAGGCAAGAAGTCTAGCTAATGTTCACATGTGAGTAAAGGTATAGATAATTCATATGTTGCTTTTTTTTTTTTTTGCTTTTGTTTCCACTCGTAAATGACATTTGAGGCAGCGACTGGAAGGTTACCATCACTGTATACTTTTGCAAGACCTGAGAAAGTGGAAAATATTTTTGAAAAGGAAACTGTCCCTTCTTCATTTAATGTATACATAGCCTACCCTCAAGGCAACAACGTCTTTAGGCAGAGGGCAATTCATTTTGAAAACAAATATGAACCATCTCAGTTTATGGCTGGTTTTAGAAATGGAAAATATATGTGTTTTAAGTCAGTTTTTGGTGATGTTGGCCAGAAATTATTGTAGGGCAGAGAATATTCTGTAAGAGTTGCTTCTCTCTCTCTCTCTCTTTCTCTTTTGGGGGGTGGGTGCTGGGTATTGAACTCATCAAAACACCCTGCACTACATTACCAATACACACACACACACACACACACACACAACACTCACACACTCTCCCTAGCCTGCCAAGATTTGAAATGCAATGTAAAAATTTATATGTTGTCATCTGTATTCTTGAACCCTCTAATATCAGGCCCAACTTGTCTTTCTGTGTCTAAAGACAGTGGATGTGCACATTTATCTTAACATTGAGTGGAATTTTAGGTTATTTTCACATGTGAGTGAGGTAATGTGTACAAATCTGTTTATACAAGTAACAGGATTTTTTTTTTTTTTCCTGGGGAAAAAAATCTAGATATCACCAGTGGTTTTCAACCTTTTTTTTTTTTTTTTTCTCCAAGTATAGAATCCCTTTTTTCCTTTTTTTTGAGAGGGGGGGGGAGTAGGGAAGAGTGGATTGAACTCAGGGGTCTCAACCACTGAGCCACATCCTCAGCCTGCTATTTATTTATTTATTTAGAGACAGGTTCTTGCTAAGTTGCTTAGGGCTTCACTAAGTTGCTGAGGCTGGCTCTTGATCCTCCTGCCTCAGCCTCCTGAGTCACTGGGATTACAGGTGTATGCCACCATTCCTGGTTCAGAATCCTTTTATTAAACCTTATTATTGTTATTTTTTTAATTGAAACACAGTATGTGAACCACATTGCATCACCTCCTCATTTGACAATGATCTGGCAGCAGCAGAATGAGACCTTCTCTATCATAAGGCTTTAACAACACGTTTGTTTTTGAACTAGTGGAAACCGTCTCTCACTCCTGATGAGAGAAAAACTTAGGTCCAAGGAGTCCGAGACCCATCGTAGATCACAGTGAGTTGCAATTGGATTTGAAACCCAACTCTTTCAGTTGCTAGCTCATGATTGTTTCTGTGTTGACAGGAAGATGAACAGAAATGGAAATTGCATGAATATGAGTTTAAAGTCTCTTACTTTACAGAAGCAAATAATTTTCCCAAGGTTCATTGAACTCTAAGTAAATGTGTCTTAGTCCATTTTCTGCTGCTGTAACGGAATGACTGAGACTAGGTAATTTAAGGACCAGAAACTTATTGGCTCACGGTTCTGGAGGTTGGAAAGTCCAAGATCAGTGGCTGGCATCTGGCATGGGTCTTCTCAATGCAGCCTCCCATGGTTGAAAGGCAAAGAGATGAAGGGCAATTGGATATGTAAGCAAGCATACATGGTCTCACGGCCCTGAACTTGTCCTTTCATTTATTTACTTTTTCCACACATTTTTTTTTACTGGTGCATTAGAGTTATACATAATGGTGGGATTCCTTGTTACGTGTTTGTACTTACACGCAGTAGAACAGTATAATTTGACCAAACCATTCCCCAGGATTTTCCCTTTCCCTCCCCCTTCTCCTTCTGTCTGGTACCTTTTCTTTATTCTGCTGATCTCTGTTCAATTTTCTGAATTTGTCCTTTTATGAGGAACCCAATCCTGCCATCATGAACCCACTTCCAAGATGACAGTGACCCACTCGTGAGAGCAGTACCCCTACGTCCCAAACACCTCCCTTAGGCCTCACTTACCATTGTGGCTCCAGTTTCTAATCCATAAAATGTGGGGGATTCTTTCAAACCAGAGCAATGCATATATGATTGAAATAAGTGATGGAGAAGGTTTCCCTGGTCTGTTAGCTTAAGATACCACCAGCTGCCCTTGTTGTCTAGGATAACCAAGTTATTTGTTAAAGGGTCTGATATTATTATTATTGGTACCAAGGATTGAACGCTGGGGCGCTTAACCACCAAGCCACCAAGCCACATCCCCAGTCTTGCTAAGTTGCTTAGGTCCTCACTAAGTTGCTGAGGCTGGCTTTGAACTTGTGATCCTTCTACCTCAGCCTCCCATGCTGCTGAGATCACAGGCCTGCCCCACTTCCCCTGGCCAAGGGTCTGATTTAATTGTACCATGTACAATTTCATGTCAGGTCCTTGTCCTCAACATAATGGGTTTGTTTTAACATCTCACGTGTTGCATGCTCACGTCATGTTTCATTTAATCCATTAAATGATTTGAAAGGACGTTGATGATCCTGAATTTCTTGGACAGATTTTTGCGAACCCTTTAATGACTTTATTTTTTGGCCGCCTATTGATATTTACATGAAAAGGAAATGGAGTGGCTTGCATTAGTAATTAGGGTCATTTCACTAATATGAAATTTATCCTCTTAAAGCTCTCATGGCCATTATCATGGAGCATAAAATAAAACAAAAAACCAAACATCATCCTGGCATGGCCAATCCACTTCACAGGCATAGTTTGTTGCCACAGTTTTTTTTTTTTTTTAAACCAACCAAAGATACGACTTTGAAAATGAGTGGCTTTGGCCTTGGGAAGGAGCCATGGGCACTGAGTGAATGCAGCTTCTGTACATGCTTGTTGTGAAATTCCACTCCCCTTGTTCGGGGTGGACTCGTCTCAGTGGAAACAAGCTTAAAATGAAATAATGCCCTTTCGCCAACACCATCTCGATTCCTCTTGTGTGGACTTCTGGAGCCAATGTAACACATAATGTAGAGTAAAACAAGGAATCGATAAGGCCATTAAGCTGCTCCCTGTCCGGCAAGGAATGTTGATGAATGGGTCCGCGTTTCCCCTTGGGTGTTTTTATTCACCGCAGCAAGAAAAGGAGAGGTTCAGCTCAGCAGAGGAATGGAGACCGGCCCTTCTCCAGGGACTGGGGCCACCCAGCCAGTTTCTCTTGTCTTTTTACCTCGTCCTCTTACATGTGGACTTGGGTATGAGGTTGGCTGCCCTGTGCTGTCCCCTCCCTGTCTTCTTATTTTTTGGGGCCTCCTTACTCGATCAAGGAGGGAAGGAGGTGTAAATCACACTCATGAAACTCAGCCACCTGTTAAGTTTAAGACTGCTTAGGTAGACAGGAACAGTGCCCTAGAACTTGGGTTTGACAGCCAAACCCTCTCTTTGACAGAGTCAAGCTGCAGAAGAAAGTGTGAGCTTTTAGTGTGTTTCAGGGACCCTGTAACAAGACACAGCATGGGTGGGTTAGACAACAGATGGAGCGTTTCATAGGTCTGGAGATTCTGAGTCTGAGGTCAAGGTCGGGTACAGTTGTCTAGGAAAGGCTATTCTGTGCCTCTCCTTTAGCTTCTAGGGCTTTGCTACCAGTCTTGGGCTTCTAGAAATACCACCTCAGTGTCTGCCTTCTTGCTCATGTGACATTCTCCAGATTTCCCCTTTTTGTAAGGACACCAGCCCTTATTGGATGAAGGGGCCTCCCTAATAACCTTATCTTAATTCATTACATTTGCAGTTGCCCTGTTTGCAATTAAGGACGGATTTCAAGGCACTCACTGAGATTAAACAATGGGAGTTAGGGCGTTGGGAGTTTGGGGGACACGATTCAACTCATCGTGGATAGAAATATAACTAGTTTTGTATCTCTAAAAATCTACATTAAGAGTGACCCCAGCCAGGTGTGGTGGTGCACACCTGTAATCCCAGCGGCATGGGAGGCTGAGGCAGGAGGATGGTGAGTTCAAAGCCAGCTTCAGCAACTTAACGAGGCCCTAAGCAACTCAGTGAGACCCTGTCTCCAGGTAAATATAAAAAAAAGTGCTGAGGATGTGGCTCAGTGATTAAAGGCCCCTGGGTTCAATCCCTGCTACCAAAAAAAAAAAAAAAAAAAAAAAAAAGTCAATCAAGCAACCTACAGATTCAAAATGGGAGACACCTGCGATGTCAGGATTTATTTTCAGGATTTTCACACACCCTGCACTCCTTATTACAACAGTTAACTGTGTTCATTTGTCCAGAAGCTGCAGAGGCATTCTTAGTAGAATAAAAGAGAACAACCCTGTAGGTGAATGGACATGCTCTAGAATCTTCTTCTCACCTTGTGTTCTCTTCTGGGTACCCAAAAGCAATTCTAATCCCCACTCTTTTACATGAAGCCTTTGATTTTGAATCCAGCTCAGTGGGTGGCAAATGTAGGCATTAAACAAAACATGTACTTTGGTTTGGGCTGTTCAAAGGATTCGTCAAGGGTCATTTTGACTGTGACTGTAACTTGTGTACTGACTGGCTTTACCAGAGTTTGGTGATGATGTGTCTTTGTTTTGTTTTAAAATGTCTTCAAGTTGAGTGTTTTCAAGACTGCCTTTAGCAGTGGAACGTGTTTTGCAAATAAAATCATATTTGAAATGTCAATATAAAAAACAGATTTTTAAAAAGTGCTTCATTGATTAACTCAGGGTAGAGGCTTCTGGTCAAGCTCTTCCTCCTCCTCATCTTTCCTTGGTAAGCTAGTGAGCTCACTCATCCAGAACATGGTTGGGGAAGACCTAGAGAAATATTGAGCTTGTTTGTCTGTGTGTGTGTGTGTGTTTTGTGTGTGTGATTTCTATTTTTAAGTTTTTGTTCATGTTTTGGTACTAGAGACCGAACCCAGGGGCACTTTACCACTGAGTTAATGCCCCAGCACTTTTTATTTTGAGACAGGGTCTCACTAAGTCATTTAGTGCCTCACTAAGTTGCAGAGACTGGCTTCAAAGTTGGGATCCTCCAGCCTCAGCCTCCTGATTTGCTGGGAGTACAAGTGTGCCACACCAAGCCTGGTTATTTTTTATTTTGGGGGTATACCGAAGATTGAACCCAGAGCTTCATAAGTGCTAGGCAGGTACACTACCACTGAGCTACAATCCAGCCCATGATCAGCATTTAATACCTAGGGGAAAATTGCAATAAGTACAAATATTTTATGCTTTGGGTTGTTACAGGTTATTTATATTCTCAAATCAGTGTTCATGGTGTATTCTTTATTCAGCAAAAATTGAATGTAATTTGTGTAAGATGTTGGAGATTTGAAGATCAGTGATAATACATAATCTCCTAAGAGTTCCTATAGTGTATAGTTCATCCATTCATCCATCTATGGAGTGCGTCCTATGTGCTATAGCCCTTTTTAGGTCACTGAGAAAATGACAAAACCAATAAATAATACCTGTTCTTATGAGGCTTGTGTTTTATTGGGGAGGGTGGTAAGTGTCAGGAAACAAGAGAGAAGGATAAGGGAGTTTGGGAGTTCCTGGAGGTAGAGAGTTGGATAGGTTGTCACCTATTTTAATTAAGCCTCATCGGAAAAAGTTGACATTTGGCAAAAATACGAAGGAGGAAAGTAAAGCCTGTAGGATCTGGGAGCAGAGGGACAGACACCTCCCTGCAAGAGCTGAAGTTCACTTGTCCAGGACCAGGTGGCTAGGAGACAGTGGCGGAATTGCAGCCAGTGGGTGGCTTTGTGCTAGATGCACCTGGCTAATGGGACAGAATTGTCTGAAACTGTATTCATGGGAGCCTTCTTGGGGCTTCTGTTTCAGGCTCTCTCTAGCCTTTTGCCAGCCTCTTTGTGTCAGGAGGACCGGGGATTTTGTGTCTGTCTTGCTCACATGGTCTTGAGGGTGCCTAGATCAGGGTCCTTGCTCACTGTACATGTTTTAGATTGACCAAAAGAGATGGAGTCCTCCCCACCCCCCCGCCCCCTATGTAATTAGCGAGAGGTTCAAACACCCAAGGCAGCAGTGCTAAGAAAACAGTCCCCAGAGTCCCTGGGGAGTAAGCCTGGCTTCTGCCTGGTGCTACCAGTGGAGCGTCCAGCTGTGCTGCAGCTGGGGCTCCTGTAGCTGCCTTACATAAGCAGGCCTCTAATTTTCTCTGTGGGTCACACTAAATAGTCCATTGTTCATCAAGGAGAGCGGAAATTGATTTCAAATTACTCCTGTATTGGTTAAAAACCGAACTGCCAGGAATGCTTTATGGGATCAGGGAGAAGATAGGCCCAGGGTTTTAGCTGCAGTAAAACCTGCTTAATTAACCGAACACTGTCTATTACCATGTGACAGCCAGCGTGACCCTCTTCTGCACAGGGGCTTTGTTTTGAAGACCATGTTCCCAGGGCAAGGTGTAGTTGAGTCCTGGGAGGATGGGGGATTTGTATTGTGAGCTCTTCTTTTCAGATTTTCATCTCCTTGCTGGGGACACTGCTTGTGCTGGCTAATGAGGTCACTGGAGGAGTTTCTGGCCAGGAGACCTGGACTCAGGGCCAGTAGGGTCCTTGGCATATGTGATGGAAAAAAAATTTCAGTACACACTGGTCAGAGACACAGGTTTATTTAGGAGGCATATGCACACGTTCAAAGGAGGATGCCAGTCATCTCCAGAGGAAGAGACATCAACTTCTTTGTCTAGGGTATTGATATTTAAGGAGAGACAGGAGCCCCAGCTTACAGGAGCCCCAGCTGCAGCTAGTAGCTAGGCTAGAGGTGGAGTCAGGGTGGAGTTACATAATTTCAGCTCGTTTTTCCTGTGTTGGGGTATTGCCTAAGTCTGTTTTCTTTTGCTTGCCAGGACACCTGGTAAGGACTTGGGCTAAGTAAGGACAGGGCTGGGCTGCTCATGAGTTGACTGTTTTGCATTTCAAAGGTTCATGGGTGTTTCCTGCAAGGCTTCCTGGGCTCTTCTCTTTTGAGACTCAATATATCTTTCTTTTTCTGTATCCTCAGATTCTTGTATCAGTGAGAACTGATTATTGCATATTCAGGAATGTTGAGCTGGTTATTAAATAGTCTTTTAAAAAACACAGAATTGTGTAAACTTACAATTAAATTATATTTAAGAAGTAATGAATACCCCCAAACTCATCACTTTCTAATTATTTCACTACATTTTCTATCATCTGTACTCCTGAGGCTGTCTTGTGTGTGTGTGTGTGTGTGTGTGTGTGTGAGAGAGAGAGAGAGAGAGAGAGAGAGAGAGAGAGAGAGAGAGAGAAAAGAAGAAGGAAGAGGAGGAGGAGGAGGAGGAGAAGAAGAAGAAGAAGAAGAAATAATGCTGTTTGCTACTGCACATCTCTTTCCTGCTTCACTTTGGTTTTTTGGTTTTGGCTTTGTAAAATTTAATTTTCTTGTTTTATTTTATTTTATTTTTTTTGGTACTGAGGATTGAACCCAGAGTGCTTCACCACTGAGCCACAACCCAGCCCTTTAAAAAAATATTTTATTTAGAGGCAGGGTCTTGCTGAGTTGCTTAGAGCCTTGCTAAGTTGCTGGGGCTGGCTTTGAACTTGCGATCCTTCTGCCTCAGCCTCCCGAATTGCTGGGATCACGGGCATGCCCCACCACATCCGGCAATACCATGTCATTTTGGTAGCTTGAAATTGACCATGGAAAATGAGCTGCCTTGGGGCTGGAGTTGTAGCTCAGTGGTAGAGTGCTCGCCTAGCCCGGGCAAGGTTCTGGGTTCAATCCTCAGCACCACATAAAAATAAATAAATAAATAAAGGTGGCCAACTACAACTAAAAAAAAAGAAAAGAAAATGAGCTGCCTTTCCAGAGCTGGGTGGTAAACATGTATCAAAACACTACTGACCAGGATCATCTTCTGTGTTCGTTTCCCACGGTGGCCATAACAAAGTAACATGACAGAAATTTGTTACCTTTTTGTTCCAGAGGCCAGAGTCCAAAGTCCAGGCGCTGGCAGACTTGGCTCCCTCTTGGAGGCTCTGGGGGAGGTTCTGTTCTTGTCTCTTCCTGGCTTCTGGTCCTCCCTGGCTGTCCTTGGCATTCCTTGGCTTGTGTGTGTCCCTGTGATCTCTGTCTCTGCCTGCTCTTGACGCTCCCTGTGTCTGTTTTCACACGGGCACCTTCCCTCTATGTCTCTCCTTAGCATGAGGACACAGTCACATTGGCTGAAGGACCCATCACTCTCCAGAATGAACTTATCTTAGCTAAATATAACTATAACGACCCTATTACCAAATCACGTCCCTCACATGGTGAGGGATTAGGGATTCGGATTCGAGTTTTAATGTGTCTTTTGGGGGATGGGCTGCTCATGAGTTGTGCTCTTAGATATCCTTCAGTGGTCTTCAGTTGCCTGTTGGGGTACCTTGCCTGTGTAGGAGCCCAGCTCAGGTAAGTAAATGTAAGAACCTTCCATGATAATTCAAGTGGGTTCCTGCACCCGTTCACTCTCAAACTCCTGAAAATGAACTGACATTGGTCCCATTTAACAGACTAGGAATTGGGGTCTGGGTAAGGTGGAATAGATATTCTAGG
This sequence comes from Marmota flaviventris, assembly GCF_047511675.1. NCBI lineage: Eukaryota > Metazoa > Chordata > Mammalia > Rodentia > Sciuridae > Marmota > Marmota flaviventris. Next base: position 173,386,433 of record NC_092498.1, read on the forward strand.
TAGCAAGTGGCATATTAGGTATTTGAACCCAGATCTGTGACCACTATATTATCCTAGTGTCTGACATCAATTTGTCATATGAGGGTTTTTTAAAAAAAATTTTTAAGTTGTAGATGGACATAATACCTTTGTTTTATTTTTTTAAATTTATTTTTATTTTATTTTTACGTGGTGCTAAGAATGAAACCCAGCGCCTCACATGTGCTAGGCAAGCGCTCTACCACCCAGCCCCAGCCTCAGCCCCAGCCCCTGTCATGAGTTTTATTTCTCCAGAACCCATTAGTTGTGGCAAGTCCACACAAAGGGCCAATTATGGCAGAATAGGAGAGGTAGGAGAGGTGAGGGAGGTTACACACACACACACTCTCTCTCTCTCTCTCACATGCATGTGTGTGTGAGAGATCTGGGCCACATCTCTATGCTGCTTTCATTTCACTGGGTTTCCTTCCCACAGTAAGGCCATCCACCAAGTTTTTACATTTTATGTGTGTATGTTTTTTCCATTTTTTTTTTTTTTGGAAGGGGTGCGGGGGTTGGAAGGAGGGTCTGAGCAAAGATGTCAGAATGTGGCTAGAAATTTGATGATTAACCTGAATCTCCCCTCCTGCTTCTTTTTGGAAGTAAATGCTCCAGGAAGAGACCTAGAGGTGGGAGTTCTAGCTACTGGATTTTCTCTGTTTGAGGGCCCACTTTCTTCTGCAGATCTCTGTGGTCACTAATGCAGGGGTTGCCTATTCAAATAAATTCCATTGTGTTCAGGAGGCTAAAGACAAGAAGTGAGGTAGGAGAGCAACAAATAACTGGACAAGACTTGCCTCTTCTCAAAGGTGAGCTTGGTCAGTCTTAGGCTGGTATTGCTCTGTGAGTTTTTGAGTGTGGGCCGTTTGTTCATTCCAGTACTTTTGTAGAACCTAGAGATCTGAAATTTCACCTGATTTTGCTAACGAATTGTTTTTGTTATATCATGAGGCCGGAAAATATTGTTTTTGGTTTAGGCTTTTCCTGTGGGTAACCAATTTTGATCTCTGGTCTGCATCTTGCCCAGGTAGGAAGGTTTTGGGGGCATCCATTTCTGTTCGCCTTTTTCCTTATAGAGTCTCAGTTGATTTTTGGTACTGGGGATTGAACCCAGGGTTGCTCTACCACTGAACTACATCCTCAATCCTTTTTTACTTTGTGGCAGAGTCTCACCAAGTTGCCCAGGCTGGCCTTTCAACTTGTCATCCACCTGCCTCAGCTTCTCCGGTACCTGGGTTCACAAGTTTGTGCCACGGTACCCAACTAGACATTCAGGTTTGCACAGGTGCCCACCTTTCCCTGTGGAGCCCTTTAGCTAGGGAGGAGCCAAACCCCAGCTCTGCTTTGGATTTATTGGGTTAACATCCCTTATTCATGATTGGTTCATTACTGATCATGTGGTTTGACTCTGTCCAATGAAATGGGAAGGTGTGCTGTTGGGCCCTCCCATGGAAAACATCATCTTTCCTTCAATCCTGAGAAGCTCGGTCAAGTGGCTGTTGGGATGTGCCACCTGCAGCAGACTGCCTGACTGATGGAGTCCGGAGTCCTTCCCAGGAAGGGAAGGGAAGGGAAGGGAAAAACCTGGACTCTTGAGCTGCTGAATCAGCTGCCTTTGAAACCTGTCCTTTCTTTGGACTTCTATTTGTGGGAGATAATAAATTCTTTATTGCCCTTCTTTATTGTTGAAGACAGCTGGAGATGGCCTGAGCAGCAGACTGGGGGAGAGGTTCCAGTCCACTCCTTGACCTCAGAAACATTTGTTGATAAAGAATGCCTTTCTCTATGCTGAGTTAGGGGCTAGAGGATGGTGGAAGGATTTTTATCTTCTTTTTCTTTTTTTGTGTGTGTTTGGTACCATGGGTGCTCAACAACTGAGCCACATTCCCAGTTCTCTAGATAATCTCTAGATAGATAATCTCTCTTTTTTTGGTTTGTTATCAGGTTCCAGGGATTGAACTCAGAGGCTCTTCACCACTAAGCACAACTGTCGCCCATTTTGAGACAAGGCCTTGCTGAGTTACTTAGAGCCTCACTAAGTTACTTACACTGGCTTTGAACTTGAGATCCTCCAGCCTCAGCCTCCTGAGGTGCTGGGATTATAGACATTGTGCCACTGCCCCAGACTAGTATATTTATTTTTTATCTTTATGCTGATCCTTTGCTGTTAGCTCTTTGGAAGATGATCCAAAGCAATATTTCATCCTTCTCTTGAAAAAGAACCCACCTTTCTGGACTTGGTGGAGAAGAGGAATATGATCAGTTATATTTGCTTCAGGGGCTCAAGGTGAGGACTGTCAGTGACATCATGTGTTCACCATCTGTGGTTCAGGATCCAGCCAGCCTGATCGTGATCCCAAGAACTTGGGTCTCTGCAGAGGATTAGATAAAGATGAATGCTAACTAAAAACTGTGACCTTTTCCATTTATGAAAATTATTCGTCAGGATGTCCCTTTATCATGGAAAGAGCCTCTCACCCTTCAAGGGAGGCTGAATTATAGTCAGTGCAATCCAAAAAATTTCAGGTACTTAGAAAAGTTACAACAGAAAAGCAATTCCTGCCTGACCATTGGTTCTCTATGAAAATAAATCAACTTGAAGCACCCCACATCTCTGTACATTCCTGTTTCCTAATCTGTGAAACAAAAGTAATTCTGGGACCAACCATGGGGGGATATGAGAACTAACAATTTAATGCCTTAGTACATTTAAAGTCATTGGAACAGTGTCTGGCGCACTCTCTGTGCATTTGCTGTTAGGCATAGTCAAAAAATAATGGTAATTAAATCTGCTGTACTCAGGCTGACTGTATCATCAGTCTCCGTTAAGAGATTTTTGAAGACCCAAATCATTTGGTAGATGTATTGTCACTGTGTCTTAGAATATAAGTGATTTATTGCCATACATAAAAAAATTGCCCTGGGGGGTGAGCCTGGGGGAAGGAGCATCCTTGGGACAAGGATACTGGGCTGTAGCCAGCTGTCTTCATGGCAGATGGATAAAGAGATTATATAGTGAGTTTTCCTAGGATGGATTCGGCTGTCCTCAGGGTGATAGTAAGTACAGGAACGAAATGTTACTTAAGAGCTCAACACCAAAGCGTGTGGCATTTAGCGAGACAAACCTTTCTCTGTCAGATGGCCATTCCTCTCAGAACCAGGTGAAGCTCTTCCTTTCATTTACTTATCATTATTCTTCTTCTGTCTCACCCACTCTCTTTCTGAATGTTAAGAGCTGTGGAAGTGTGCGGGCACCAATCCTAATCATCTTGTAGTAGAAATGGTGTGGATTTCAAGTAGTAAAACCTGTACGTGAACTCCGAAGACATCGTGAAGTGCTATGACTCCAGGAGGAGGTTATTAATCTCTCTTGAACTCGGTCATTTCATCTGTGAAAGGGGGACATGCATCTCTCAAGAAGCTTGCTAGACGCATCAAATAGAATCACGTATGTAAAGTGACCAGCAAGCACTGTGACATTCTCATTTTTTTCCTCCTCTTTTTTCTGGTCTATTTCTAACCAGCATCTTGGCTACCAAGTCAGAGAACCTGAAAACTTTTTTGGAGGACTATTATATGGTGTGCTATTTTTTTTTTCTTTCTCATATTTCCGGTAGAGTTTTCTGATATGGGAGCCTATTTTTAGGCTTAAAAAAAATCACTTTTTTTCCTCTCTCATGAGTAACTTCATTTTTATCCTGTCTTTTTTGGAGACAGGGTCTCACTGTTTCCTAGCAACTCCTGGGCTCAGGCCATCCTCCTGCCTCAGTCTCCCAGGTAGCTGGGACCACAGGCAGGTACCTTTGTACCCAGCTAAGTTACTACATTTTTCTAAAGGGGCTTTTAGTGTATTTGGGGTTTTTTCTTGATATTTGTGGGTGAGTTAAGGCAGAGGTTGGCAAACTTTCTGCAAAGAACCAGAGAGTAGACATTTTGGGCCTGTGGGCCTGTGGCCATTTTATCTGTACCCACTTAGTGGGTTGCAGTGCAAACGTAGCCACAGACATACATCAGTGAGCGGGCCTGGCTGTGGACAAATAAAGCTTTATTTATGCACCCTGAAATTTGTATTTCATGTACTTTCACGCTTTTGATTTTTTTCAGCCACGTAAAAATACTAAAACGATTCTTCACTTGAGGATCGTACAAAAAGTGCCAACAAGTTGAAGTTTGTTACCTCCTGTAATAAGGGGTTTGATAAATGGCATTGGAACCTGTCTAGGGGAGAGGCTGTCATTTAAAGACCTGGCCTGGCCTTGTGCCTATAATCCCAGTGTCCTGGGAGGCTGAGGCAGGAGGATCGAGTGTTCAAAGCCAGCCTCAGCAACTATATGAGGCCCTAAGTAACTCAGTGAGACCCTGTCTCTAAATAAAATACAAATTAGGTCTGAGGATGTGGCTCAGTGGTTGAGTGCCCCTGAGTTCAATCCCTAGTACCCCCCCACCCCCCAAAAAAAAAGACCTGATGTGGTGAACATCTTGGGTGTAAAGCATCTTTCTGTAATATTTGTAGTGTCTCTGCCATTTGATCCTGTTGAGAAACTGTTTTCTTGGTCAGCCTTTGCCCAAAGTGAGATGCACTCATGCTTTCTTCCCAGTTCAATTCCAGGTAGTTGTGGGCGGAGTAGCGCGCAGCCTGTTTCCAGTTACCAATGCTCACACTGTGAGCCCCAGAAGCTGCAGATGGCCACCCTGAAAAGCTGTCAGCTTCCCCCCCCCCCCCCAGCTCCTCTGAAAGAGCTTCAGCTTTGTGCGGTCATTCCTGTGCCGATTTTCTTTCTTTGGCGTCCCCCACCCTTCCCCTCATGCCCGCCTGTCTTCTCTACATTAAAGGTGCGTTAATGTATTCTCAGCGCGACACTTTAGAGTTCTTGGAATGGGCAGAGAGCAGTTATATCCCATAATAGCAGGATAATCAATGGAAAGAGATAGATCACCAGGTTGTAAATCATGTATTTGATGATATCAGCTTGGGGTGGTGTGGGGAGGTGGATCTTATTACTCTTTCTAGTTCTGAATTCTCTGGTTCCTGGAATTAATCCCCACCCCCCCCCCCCACTTGTAATCATCTGGTAGAATAGCCTTTGCCATGAACTGGAGGATGACTAAAGAACAGGTCAGCTTTGTGCAGCACTTTCCCTCCATTTCTCCCTGTCCCTGTTCACCTGAGATGGGCAATGCTTTCTGGGTGGCCACAGTCAGCACTGTGGAGTGGCTTCTACTGTCAAAAAGTGGGAAGCACATTTATTTCTCCATATTCAAAAATGAAGAAAATCACACCCTTCCGACCAGGACACTCAAAAGCCTGGCAGCATCCTAGCAAAATGCAGTTGCTGGCAATAGAAAGTGAAGGGCTTTTTCTGTTTTCCAGTGAATAAACTGTGCTTTTTACTTTCTGACTTAATGTGGAGAGATAAAAATATGCTAAAAACATGCTCTTTTTTTTTTTTAAAGAGATAGACCAGAGACATTCTGAAACCTTCTCATCTTGCAAAGCCAGCTTCCCTTTAAGCAAATCATCAGGATTGCTTCAATATTTAGATATTAATATTCCCTCGTGGCTCAATCAGCTCTTTGAAAATGAATTTCTCTGCAGTGCTGTCACAATTAAAGACAGGCATGCTGAGGTGAATGGGAATTTGTGTGTTTCTTAGATTGGAAGAATGTGTTGAGTCAAATGAACATCCTCTCAAGGTTAAGTTATCTATTTAAATCCCTCCCAATTACAGTGCTAGGGACAATCTCTGATGAGATTCAGAGAGAACAAACGACTTCATCTGTGGGACAGAGATTCTCTTTGTGTGAAGGCGAGGCTATGAAATCAGAATGAACTGGACATTGTTTACTATGAAGGGAAAAATAGTTACATAAATTGAACACGGTGTAGTCCCGATAAGACACGAGCCATTATTGGGTGACTGAAGGCGTCACTATAGAAGGGGGGAAGCAGTGATTTCCTTGCTAGTTGTTAATGGTTTGGATTTTTTTTTTTTTTTTTTGTACCAGGGATTGAACTCAGGGGCATTCAACCACATCCCCAGCTCTATTTTGTATTTTATTTAGAGACAGGGTCTCACTGAGTTGCTTTGGGCCTCACTTTTGCTGAAGCTGGCTTTGAACTCTTGATCCTCCTGACTCAGCGTCCTCAAGCACTGAGAATATAGGCCTATGCCACTGTGCCTGGCTGGTTTGGGTCTTAAATGTCATCCAAGGGCTTATGCATTGAAGGCTTGGGCCCCTACCTGATGATGTTCTTGGGAGCTAGTGAACTCCCATGGAAGGGAGTTAGCTCATTGGGAGGGGTCTCCTTGAAGAAGATATCGGGACTATGGCCCCTTCCTCTCTCTGGTTCCCAGCTGCCATGAGATGAACAGGTTTCTTCTGCCATGCACTCCTGCCTTGATTATTCTGCTTTACTATAGAGCCTGAAGCAACCAGGCCAATGGACCAAGGCCAAGACCTCTGAAACTCTGAGCCCAAATACAGTTTTTCTCAACTTAAGTTGTCTGTCTCAGGTGTTTTGTCACAGTGACAGAAAGCTGACCGAAATACTAGTTGTGCTTTTATTGGGGGGGCAAGATTCATGAGATGAACAGAACAAAAACCCACCAGCAATCGATACTGTGACCCCTCTGTATTGCAGAGTGTCACTGAAGGAATTTGGTTGGGACTACAGTTTTACTTAAAAGATGATCTCCTGGTGTGACTTTTCCAGAATCATTACCCAAGTCCTTTGACTTTTTCCTCCAAAATAAATCAGGATCTAGGGCTGGGTTGTGGCTCAGTGGCAGAGGGCTTGCCTAGCATGCATGAGGCACTGGGTTCGACCCCCGGGACCATATGAAAAATACTAAATAAACAAAATAAAGGGATTGTGTCCATCTACAAGTATATTAAAAAAAAAGTCAGGGTCTCTGTGGCCAGTGCTCTTTATCCCTACCACTACTGACTTGGTAGGACATTGTCTGTCCTCTTGTAGTTAAAACATGGTGTCTTAAGTATGTTTCTGTATTCAGAAATATCTTCCCATTACACGTGCTAAAAATCTGAACTCTGAGCCAAGGATCTGCCTTCACCTTTTCTTTAATTTGCTCCTGCTCCAGACTTTGTGGCTGAGATGCTCCAATGGATCTGTTTCCATCTTGCCTCAAAGTCCTTTGCAGTTAGTGACTTGGGTTTGCCTTGATGGTCCAGTAGTTGCTAGAATGGTAGGTTCAAATCTGAGTTGTGCTACTAACCAACCTGTGACCTTGGGTGAGTTATTGAAAACTTTCTGTGTCTCAGTTTTCTCATCTTTGAAGGTAATAATAATTCAACTTTAATAATAATAATTCCTCTTTAAGTAAATTATTTAACATACGGAAAGAATTTAAGCCGTGGCTTTGTTCTCATTTGTAAGCACTGCTTAGATGCTGCTGCTGATTTGTTATTAAATACCTATTGTAATTATCATCTTTGCCCCTCGAGTTTTTATAGGGCACCTCCATCTCTTGCACATCTTAGCTCAAGTGCCCTTTTCTTTCTTTTTGAGTTCCCTTTTTTACTTTCTGGAAAGAACCTCCCACTTCCAAACATACCTTGCATTCTATTTCAGATTAAAAAAGAAAATTAAAAATCAGCTGGGCATTGATGCATGGTGCATTCCTATAATCCCAGTGGCTTGGGAGGCTGAGGCAGGAGGCTCTGATCTCAAGTTCAGAGCCAGCCTCAGCAATTTAGTAACATCCTGAGCAACTCAGGGAGACCTTGTCTGGAAGTCAAAAAAAAAAAAAAAAAAAAAGGGCTGAGGACGTGGCTCAGCGGTTAAGTGCCCCTGGGTTCAATCCTTGGTACCCAAAGAGAAAAAAAAAATCACAACAGCATGTAAGAATTCTTTTCTGCTGAACCACTTGGGTTCATTTGCCAACCTGGTGTCTTATCATCTCTGAGCACTTGAATATGTATTTCCTTCAAAGAAAGAATTCCTACAGTACAACAACATATCAGTCAAAATTGGGAAATTAGCTTGACACCATACTATCTAATCCCCAGACGCCATTCAAATTTGCCCTGAATGTCCCAATAACAAGAAACGACTTAGAATCCTGTGTCACTTGTTATGTCTCCTTCAGCCCTGGAGCAGTTTCTTGGGTTCATCTCGATGTTTATGACCTTGACACTTTTGAAGCTAACACGCCATTTCCTTGATAGGCTGTCCTTTGGTTTTGGTCTGTGTGTCTCCGTTCTTGATTAGACTCAGGTTGTGGGTCAGGCAGAACGCCACAGAAGGCCTTTTTTATTTCTTCCTGCTGCCTCCCATCACATAATTTTGCTTTGTCCCTTGCTGGTGGCATTAACTTTGGTCACTTGATAAAGTCAGCATCTGCCGAGTTTCTCCACTGTCAAGTTACTTTCTTTCCCCCCTTTTGGTAAACATTTTGTTTGCAGGGACTTTGAAACCATTCTCTTCCAACTTTCAGTTTATTCATGTATTACATGCGTTTGAACTTAAAGTTATCATTATATGGTATTCAGTTTGACCCACATTTAGATATGTGGAAATTCCTTTCAGTGGGTTCCTATGGCCTTTGAGACATATCTCCATTATTATTTGAATATTTCCTTAGTTTCTGGATCAAGAAGTTCCGGTTCATGTATTTTGCTGGACACAACCCTGATTTCTTGGCCAAGGACGAAGAGCCAAAGAGCTCTGATTTCTTTTAGAGAAGAATGGTTTTGAGTAGCCAAGATGTGGGCATTAGGTATCCTCATTATTCTTGGAATGTTGCAGCTCCTAAACCTTTGAGTGATTAATAAACATGTCCATGCATGTCTCTAAACACACTCAAATCTGTTTTCCCCCCTACCGTTTTATGTATTAAAAATCACTAGTTCACACTGATACTTCCAATTCAGTTAAACACTGCACAGTTCACTTTGGTATATTCTCTTTCGTAGATACGTGTTTTAGTTAGTTTTTTCATTGCTGTGAGCCTAAGATCTGATAAGCACAGCATAGAAGAAGAAAAGCTTATTTTGGCTCATAGTTTCAGAGGTTCAGTCCATTGTTGGCCAACTCTATAGCTTTGGGTCCAAGGTGAAGCAAAACATGGCGGAAGGGTATGGCAGAGGAAGGCTACTTAGGACAGGACAGCCTGGAAGTAGAGAGAGTGTTTCACTCACAGAAGGACAAAACAAATCCCAAAGGCATGCCCCCAGTGACCCACTTCCTCCAGCTGCCCCCATCTGCCTATACTTACCACTCAGTAACTGGATTAATCCACTGATTAGGTCACACCTCTCATAATCTAATCATTTTACCTCTGATCTTTCTTGCATTGTCTCACACATAAGCTTTTGGGAGACACCTCCTATCTAAACCAACAATGTAGAAGTCCTTTTTCCAGCAGGGGAAAATCTTTCTTCTCACTGTCTCGAGTGTATTTACCTCGTCAGTCCATTGCACTTCATGTTGTGCCACTTCCCTGTATAGAAATCCTCCTCAAGTTTGCTAGACAGCAACACTTCACACCAAGTTCTTCCTGCAGGGTACAGGTGCCCTCCTTACTCCACTTGGATATCTCTTCTGGGCAGAGAATGCCTTTGGGCAGTAAAACCCTTCTGGGTGGACAGCAGCGCCATGCTAAGGTGTACTCAGCTTAGCAAGCAAGGTGTGGGGGTTCAATGTCATTTTCCTTAGCTGACCCTGCATGTTTGTATTCTGTATAAAGCACCCAACTTTATGTGGCAACCCTGAAGACTCTTGGTCCCTGGTTTCAGTTGATTGGCCCATGGTGGTGGGCTTCTGACCCACCTTGGGACTGAGATGCCACTGCTGTGGCCGCCATGTCTGTGTTGAACCAAGGAGATTGGAGAAACAGCGGCCGGTAGTTGACTTCTTGGTCTTAACGGTGGAAAACAAAAATCTTGGCTCAGTGAGAAGGAAATAAAACTGATAGGGCAGAGAAGGGACGGAGAAAGAGAACTGTCGGAAGCATGGGTTTGTGTTTGGATCCTGGTTTGTGTCTGAGGCTCTTGGCAGGAACAATCCTGTATTCTTAAAATACAGTTATCTCCAAGTTAAACTGCCAAGTCACATGGCAAACCCCAAGACAAGGGACAGAGTGGTGCACTGTATGGGAGGTGCCATGAAGTTATCTGGCCAAGGACCTGGACACAGGGACCAAGTATCCAGTCCACTTAGAGAGAGGTCAAGTTGTTTGCCAAAGGCCAACTCTTCGATAAATGGTAGAGCTAGGTATCCAATGAGGTCTGTCCAACTAGGTTGATGGCATAAACTTCTCCATGTCTTCTGGATAAAATACTCAGGGATTTGATCTGTACATGGGTTTCTTGGGGTGTACAAGTGATTACAAGGGCTTTCTCTCTCTCTCTCTCCTTTCTCCTGCCTTCTTGTACATAAGGAAGTTTACTTTCAAGAAGATGGTGTTAATCAGATACACATCTTCCAAGAACCAGATGGCTTTCATTTCTTTCTCCCTGATTAGCTATATAAAACTAATTGTCCAACTGAGAAAGGCTTAATTTTAGAGGCTTATAGGGGAGGCAAGTTTATTGTTTACAGCTTTTCACCCCCTTCTTGCCTCTCTTGCCAGAGGGCTCTGCTCCAGCAGGGGGGTCTGCATCTAATAACTGAAGACTTTTGTAAGAAGTTGGATTTTTTTTTTTTTTTTTTAGAAGGAGTCGCCACCTAATAGGTATGAGACCCTTCAATTCTGTGCAGTTCAAGGTGTGTCCGTGAGGTTCTTCTTCGTCCATTCTGTGTTCTCTTTTAAATGGCTTTGAGCAGCAGTGGGAGTTCCGAATGGTGTTTTTTGGGAGAATGTCTGCATTAATGTCCTGTAGGCCGAGGCCCAGTAGTGCCGTGGACCAGAGTTAGTAATTGTAATATAAAAATTATGCTGCATTGTAAATGTGCAGGAACACATTATTCTAACTAATTATTAAGCTTACAAAGAGGCCAAGTGGTACTTGGTAAATCTGATTATTTAGTGTGGCAGAAAAACCATTTTTTGCATCGTGGAAATATTATGCCAAAGCATTGTGCCTTTTATGTGGAGTGAAGATAATACTGGCTAGAATACAGGATTAGCCATGTGCTGTGTGAAAGATGGCAGGCTCTAAAAATCCATTTGTATTTTTTGGGAAATTATCTTAATAGAACAAACATGCCTTTCTAATTTAAAATACAAAAGTTCCATAAAGTTTATGCCAGAGTTCTATCCATTAAGAAACCGGTAAAAAGAGTTAAGTCATAAAGCCTGGACTCTCGAATTTGGGGTGTGTGGTGTGTGTGTGTCCTGCTAATATTTGAACTGTGGATTCACTTCGTATTCTCTCCTAAGGATATGCCATTTTTAATTAAGACTAAAACATGGCGGGGTATTCTAAATTAGGACTGATTATAATTGCAGATGGCAATTGAGCTTTTGGAAGCTGTTTTTTTTTTTTTAACTCTTAAATAAAAATTGTCTTTTTTAGTATTGGTTTGTGAAAGTTCAAAAGTAGTTACCGAGGGAAGGATATCTTTCACCTCTATATTTCCAGTCAACTAAATAGCATAGCATATCCTCCTACTGAGGTTGTTTGGCTCTGAAAATTTTTTTCTTCAGATTTTCTGAACAATGGATCAAGTAGGAAATCTTGGCCCTTAAAACTGAACTTTTGCTGAGTGCCGTGGTGCACACCTGTAATCCCAGCAGCTCGGGAGGCTGAGGCAGGAGGATTGCAAGTTCAAAGCCAGCCTCAGGAACTTAGCAAGGCCCTAAGCTACTCAGTGAGACCCTGTCTCTGAATAAAATACAAAATAGGGCTGGGCATGGGACTCAGTGGTAGAGTGCTGTTAGTTTAATCCCCGATACCCCAAAAAAGAAAAACCAAACCAAAAAAATGAAAACAAAGAAAAAACACCCCCAAAACCCCACAACTGAACACTTCTGGAGACTTTCTCTTGATGAATATGGAAAATTCATGATAAGTGTCGTCCAGATGTTGTTCTCTGGATAATTTTTGAGCCAATGCAATATAAACTGGCAAATTTGGGGGATTGTACTGTGGTCTAAACTCATTCTACCACTGAGCTACATCCCCAGCCCTTTTTATTTTGAGATAAGTTGTCTCTGATTTGACCAGTTTGGCCTTGACCTTGCCAGCCTCCTGCCTCAGCCACCTGAGTCACTGGGGGAATCACTGGGATTCCAGGTGTGAGCCACAACACGGGGCCTGTTCTTTTTTTATGGCAAAGAGCCCACTGGACCATGAGTACCCTGTTAAGGATCACAGTCAGCATCTTACTTTAGCCTTCTGTTTAGGGAGACAAACTCTTTGTTCCAGGTTCGAGAAAGGAAATATGGGCGAGATAGGCTGTTGCCTGGGTATGGAATGGGTTTGTGCATGGAGTTCTCTGGGGATAGAAATGATTGATATACAGCGCCAGTTTCTACCTGTTAATGGCGTGTAAATCCACCAGACCCGCGGTTCACAATTGGGATTTCAGTTTTGTTCTGCCAGCATTTTCCATTGTCAGGACTAGGGGCTGATGTCCCTGGCATTTGCTAGCTAGAGGCTGGGATGCCTGGAATGCCACCAAATATCCTGTAGTGCACAGGACAGCCCCCTGCCTCCTGGAAGAATTATCTACTGCAACACATCCAGAGTGCAGCTGTTGGAAAACCCAGCACTGAACCCTGAGGCTATAGTGCCTCCCCTGGTCTCCACTGTACAAATGGACTTGGAATCACTGTGAACCTACTGTATCTTATCCTCTCATTACAGTACCCGTGGGTTGTCTAGTGAATTAAATGTGACTTGATAAGAACTGGTTTTCTGGCTGAGGGTGAAGCTCAGTGGTAGAGTGCTTACTTAGCAGGCTCGAGGTCCTGTGTTTGGTTCATAATACTGTTTTCCCACCCCCCAAAAAAGTGTTTTCTGGAAGAAGTCAACAAGGAAGTCAGAGCTGAGCCGTGAATCAGTTTTGAACTGGGTAACTGGTATCCTGGACCAAAGCAGAGGTTACACAGGCCAGGTGGTGGATTGATTTGTGGGCTCTGAGGAAACAGGATGCTTTGATCCCTAGAAGTTGCCTTTTTTTGCCGGGGCGAGGGGTGTTGGGGATTGAACTTAGGGGCACTCTACCACTGAGCCACATTCCCAGCCCTATTTTGTGTTTTATTAGGGACAGGGTCTCCCTGAGTGGCTCAGGGCCTTGCTTTTGCTGAGGCTGGCTTTGAACGCACAATCCTCCTGCCTCAGCCTCCCAAGCCTGTGGGATTATAGGTATGTGCCACCGCCCCTGATTTAGGAAAAATTTTTTATTTGGGGGCTGGGGCTGTAGCTCAGTGATAGCGTGCTTGCCTAGCCTGGGTGAGTAACTGGGTTTGATCTTTAGCACCACATAAAAATAAATAAATAAAATAAAGGTATTGTGTCTATCTACAATTTAAAATAAAAAAGAATTATTTATTTGCAGGTGGGTACTGGGGATTTAACTCAAGGGCTCTTTACCACTGAGTCACATCCCAGCCCTTTTTATTTCATTTTATTTTATTTTTTAATTTCAAAATAGTTTCATTAGGTTGCTTAGGTAGGGCCTCATTAAGTTGCTGAGCCTGGGTGGTCCTCCTGCCTCAGCCTTCCTGATTGCTGGGGATATATGCCTGTTCCATTGCACTCAGCAGAAGTCAACTTTTTCATAGGGCCCATCTTGTCCCTGAAACATTAGTTCTCCTGAGTGCTGCATTCTTGCAAAGGTGCTATGAAAACACATCTTAGTAAATAACATCCCACGACTGTGTTATCCTTCACACTGAATTCTGCCTAATGAGGATTGGCTGTGTACAACCACCACTGCTTCATTTTATTACACTTGGTATGCACCGCTCAGAAAATTAAGAGACCCAGGGAACCAGTATTGAGTAGAATAATAAAAGGACTTTCTTGAATGGTGGCACTTTGGATACTTCTTTCTGCCTTCTGTGACTGGAGGAATAAGGATGTCATGGGGTTTATAAACAGCTGATAACAACAGGCTTCGTTTACATTTTGTAGCTCGTGTACCCACCTCCTTCAGGCACGTGCTGAGGGAATTGAAATTGCAGTTTGCCTTTTATGTGTTGGCAGTAATCTTTCAAAAAAAATTTTTATGTTTCAAAATCAGGCAGCCAACAGCAGTAGCCAGTGATCTATGGGGCTATTGATGTGAATTGAATTTGCAGAGGGAAAATGGGATTTGGTTGCAGTATGAGCTCATAATGAGGTGGCCCCACACATTTGTAATGGTCAGCCATTGTTTATGCCCAGAATCAGCTAGAAATCAAATATCTTCTGAGCAGAGACTGAAATGAGACTTGAGGGCTTTAAAAGAATTGTTTTTTCCTTCAATGCAAATAAGTCATTCCAAGTTGATGTCATTTAGTTGGGCTATCAAAGATGTGCAAACTTAACAGAATGACCACTTTTGATAAGTGAAGTTGGATCAGGGATCTTCACTAATCTCATTATTTTATTGATAAAGAAATGGGACCCAGACCCCCAATATATGTATTCTATAAATATATAAAATACATGCATCATTTTTTTATCAGTAATGTATATGTGTTCATATACTGAAATCTTATGTAAAGTAGAAAACATAAAAAATGCAAAGTCTGAAGGAAAAAATAGTTTTTACTGGTTACGAAGGGTAGGCATCTGTTCTCACAGGCCCAATGCAGTTTCTTATGCACCCTTGGGTGCTCATGATGGAAATGACAGTTGCTAGTTAATACTGCTTTAGGTGACTGTGGCCGGTGAGGGAGGACCCTGGCTGGGCTGCCTTTCCTATCAGAGTGTAGCAACTGGCTGAGATACATGAGTTCATCCTGAGCCTTCCTTCTTATGATGTGGTGGGAGCTGTAGACAGGGGTGGGATACTATTGAAGATTCAGAAGCTGTTCTCTGCTGTGGATGTAGGCTGGGAAGAAGTTCAGCAAAAGGAAGCGCACCCACCCCTCATGTGTTACTCGGATGTAGTGCCTAAGAAATTCATTTCCTGGGTCATTGCAATATTTTCTTTTTTACTTCCTTTCTCCCTTTCTTCCTCACTCCTTCACTCCTTTTTAAACCTTATTTCTGTTTGTTGTCTGGGAGACTGGGGCACCGTATTTCCTGTAAATATATTTCTTCTCTGAGGTCAGAGTTTTGGGTTAAGAGTATGGGTTTGAAGTTACAGTGATTGCTATATTTGAATAAGTTGCATGAATGAATATTGGGATCTGTTCCCGTAGTCCACATTGTGATGCTTAGGCAAGCTGGTAAAGCCCTCTGATTTGACATTTCCTTAATGGGCCATGTGAACCCAAGTGCTTCTCTGTAGGTTTAAGTAAAGGGCATGTGACGTAGCCAGCACAGGGTTTGGCATTGTGTAAAGGCTCATTTAATCTTGGTGAGTGTGATCATTCTTACTTCACTATAAGTCTTCAAAGTGTTTCCTTTCTTTTTTATTTTTTTGGCACCAGGAATTGAACCCAGGGGTGCTTAACCACATCCCTAGCCCTTTTGATTTTATATTTTGAGACAGGATCTCTCTAAGTTGTTTATGGCCTTGCTAAGTTGCTGAGGCTGGCTTTGAACTCACGATCCTCCTGCCTCAGCCTCCTGAGCTGCTGGGATTATAGGCCTGTGCCCACCATGCCAAGCTTTAAAATATTTTTTAAAGCCTTCACTTAACCTCAGAACATTTTATACCCAAGTGTTACCTGGGACACTATGTACTGGGCTTGGGACTTTCACTTTGGTGTTCTCGTTTTTTGGAGGGTTGGAATTAAATCTTAACTTTCTATTATGGTTCATGTGTCTTACCTTTTCCCCAACACCAGGCCGAACGGGGAAATCAAACAGCTAATCCTTAGTTGTCAGGTGAAAAGGAATTTTTGATGTTTGAGTATGGCTTTAGATTGGATCAGAGGAGTTGTTTTTAGTATTACAGAAGTTGAATGAGGAAAGGAGGAGCAGGAAGGAGATTTTGCTAATTGTAATTAGTGTTGAACAGAAGTTGGTGGTGCATTTCTGTAGTTTTCTGATGTCAATCACTTTCAGTAAGAAAAAAAAATTTTTTTGCTATTATTTTTAAGTGACAGATTGCAGTATGTATTTTAGGACCTGCCACCCATTTTGATTGGAAAAATTATGTTGTTTGAATTTTAGATACTGCAGGTAAAGTCCTCATTTAACTAAATAACAGGGACTTAAGGATCTTAAAAATTACTCTTGTAACTGAAGGTGTTTTTCTCTGACTTATTATTTAGATAAGTGTAAATCCTATAACTGAGCAGAATAAAATTTTTCATGTCCTTTAGAATCTGTTTTCTGGCTTCATCTGAGGCGGTCTTACCTTAATAGGCAAGAAGTACAAGTTGTGTGGATTATGGAGCAAAGATGAAGGGCAGCATATTTTGCTTATTTCCGGTTTGCAGCTGCCTTTTAATGTATCAGATTGAATGCCGCAGCTACTTCCTTTTCTCCAAGTTGTCTTTGGTAAGGCATATTTGCACCTTTTTTGGGGAGGGATGATAGGGATCAGGGATTGAACTTTGGAGCACTCGACTGAGCCACATCCAAGCCCTATTTTGTATTTTATTTAGAGACAGGGTCTCACTGAGTTGCTTAGGGCCTTGCCATTTGCTGAGGCTGTCTTTGAATTCGTGATCCTCCTGCCTTAGCTTTCGGAGCCACTGGAATTACAGGTGTGTACCACTGTGCGCAGCACATTTGCACCTGAAATGCAAGACAGAGAGATTGTTATTTTGCTCTTTTTTCAGTAAAAAGCGATAATGTCCTTATTTGTTCATTCTAGAATTCCAGGCATCAACCCCTGAAGCTGAAGGAGAATCTCATTTTGCACCATGTATGTTAATAATCAGGGATGTGTCTCAAATGCACTTCAAACCGATGACACAGAATTCTTGGTTGCGGACAGAATTCTTGGTTGCAGGCAGCAGAGTGGGTTTTGACGGACTTGGCTTTGGAAGGGTACTACAGACTTCTCAGGATGAAGGAAAAGAGTGGGATCATCAAACCTTGGAAAGTACAGGAGCTAGTAACAGTGGGGACTGAGGAACAATTGGTATTCGAATGAATTGGTCCCTACTGTGTTGCCTTTTTAGGGATGGCACTCAACACCCAGATCCCTCTCTGGGAAAGGTTCTGATCAACTTGGGGGGACAAGGTGCTTGCATGGATAACAGAAGGGAACATTGGGAGCTATGACATGAAGAAGTGGGGAAAGGACCATGGAGTTAACTACAGCTGGGCCTTCTGTCCCTGCGGGCTTCTGTCATACATAGAGTGGCTTATCAACCATGGGTGTCAGAACAGGCTCTGAGCCTCCTGATTCAAGCCCTAAGGGTGGACTTGTCCGGAAGGCATAGCCAGTTCTGTAACTGATGGCTTAGCCTCCTTTTCTTTACCTTTGCCCCAGGCTAGAGAATTGGTTTCTGAGTGATGCTGTCTCAAAGTGGGAAAGAAAAATCTCTCTTAATTAGCAAAGATAAAGTATTGACAGTGCTATGGAGCAGATGCTTGGAAACATAGGCCTTCTATAATTGGAAAGGAGCAATTAAAGAAGACACAAAGAAAACTTTCAGTTGCTGTTTGTAGAAGCCAAGTTAAGGTTTACCTGTGAAAGGCTTCAGCTATTTAAGGATCTTAATGATTCCTTGAACAAGGAGGGCACCTGAAGGCACGGTAGCATGCAGGCATGTCTATTCCCAAATTTCCCTGTCCAGCACCGATTACAGTCTCTTGTATTTAGTTGGAAAAAGCTCTTTTTAAGGTTGGGGCATGGGAGAGGGCTCTGCTCATTCTATTCCTTCTTTGGACTTGTTGCCAAAAGGTTCTCAATTTACCTTGAAACCCCAAGGTGGGGCCACTGAGCTCAGAAGCAGCTCTTGGGAAGCCAGACTCTACAACCCCCTTTCACATAAGACTACCCCTTTATACAGGTCTTGGGTTTTCTGGGGATGTAGTACAGTCTGGAGATTCTGAGTGTGTGTTGATGCATCCTACTTTCCCACTAAAGAGCTGGGCATGTTTTTAACCTCTTTGGGTCAGTCAGTTTTAGTCAGTTTCATGGGTTGTGATCAAAAGACTATTGAAGAACAGTTGGGCGGGCTGGGTTGTAGCTCAGCGGTAGAGTGCTTGCCTCGCATGTGTGAGGCACTGGGTTTGATCCTGAAAATTCTCGCATTATCTGGCACATGAACTTTTGGGGGACACCTCATAGCTAAAGCATAACTGGGATTTTTTTGCTGGATTGGCCTAATCAGGAGCCATCACCTCTTTTTTCCTTCTTAATTGAATCTGTTATTGTGATGGTAATGAACCCCTAAAAAGAATGGTATTCACCAGCTCCCCTGCCAGTAGGGATGGTTGTTGAGTTACATGTAAAATTTGTTGTTTGGGGCATCCGGAAATGTTATTTTTGATTTTTCACATTTTACATTTCAGATGTGAAACAGATGTAATAACTCTGAGCTGCAGCATCCATTTTGGGACCATGAGGGAAAGGCCAAAGGAATTACAGAGATTGGGGGTTTCTTCACACTGCTGTGTATCAGTAGCTACTGAAAGAAATCAATCCTTAAGTATTGCATCCCCTATAATGGGCCTCCAATAGGGTTGATAGTAGAGGTAGGAAGGGGAGGGATATGGTTATATAGTTCCAAGAGTCGTTTTTTTTTTTTTTTTAATTTTTTATTGTTGGCTGTTCAAAACATTACATAGTTCTTGATATATCATATTTCACACTTTGATTCAAGTGGGTTATGAGCTCCCATTTTTACCCCATATACAGATTGCAGAATCACATCAGTTACACATCCATTGATTTACATACTGCCATACTAGTGTCTGTTGTGTTCTGCTGCCTTTCCTATCCTCTACTATCCCCCCTCCCCTCCCCTCCCCTCCCCTCCCCTCCCCTCTTCTCTCTCTGCCCCCTCTACTGACATTCATTTGTCCCCCTTGTATTATTTTTCCCTTTCCCCTCACTTCCTCTTGTATGTATTTTTGTATAACCCAAGAGTCGGTTTTGTATTTTCAAACCTTCATTTTATTTTGATGTTGTTGCAGGATGGAAACAGTGTTAGGGTTGTTGAATAAATAAGTCGAGCAGGAACAGAATACAGCTCCTGATACCAAAACTCAAGGTTTTCCATTTGGAAACTGAGGACACCAGCTCTTACCTTGTAGGCTCATTTCTCAGGATTCATAGAAAACATGCAATCTGCCCCTGCACTGACAACCAACAGCTGGTACTTTTCACTTTAAGTTATTGTCACATAGCGCATAGTGACAAGTATTAGTTTGCTAGAGTTGCTGTAACAAAATACCACAAGCTGATGGCTTATTTATTGCCTTGCGGTTCTGGGGACTAGAAGTCTAAGATCAGGGTGTTGGTAGGGTTGGTTAAATTTGAGGACTTGGAGGGAAGGCTCTGTTTTGGATTTCTCCTTGAAAGAGATGGCTCACTAAAGGCAGATTACTGTCTTTTCACTCTTTTTACATCATATCCTTTCTCATATTGTCTTGTGTCCAAATTGCAAGGGTACCAGTCATGTTGATATAGGGTCCATTCTGAGGTCTCCTTTTAACTTGATTACCCAGATAAAAGCTTATTTCCAAATGAGGTCATGTCCTGAGGTTACTAGGTAGAGCAGAGAACTCCAGCATACCTTTTTTTCAGGGCACAATTGAACCCATAAATTGTACCTATGTAAAATATTACTAGTGAAGCTTTAAGTCTTTAACGTTTTTTTTCTGATTATAGAATATCTCTCTTCTCTTTTTTGGTAGTGGGAATTGAACCCAGAGGCACTTAACCACTGAGCCCTTTTTTAGATTTTTATTTAGAGACAGGGTCTTGCTAAGTTGCTGAGGGCCTTACTAAGTTGCTGAGGCTGGCTTTGAACTTGCAATCCTCTTGCCTTAGCCTCCTAAGCCCTGCTGATTATAGAAACTTTACAAACAAATCAAATACCTGTAATCCCAGCTCCTTGGGAGGCTGCAGGAGGATCACAAGTTTGAAGGTCAACCTCAGCAAATTTGGGCGAGACTCTGCCTCAAAATAAAAAATTGAAAGGACTTGGAATTGTAGCTCAGTAGTAAGAGTGCCTCTGGGTTCAATCCCTACGATCAGGGGTTGGGGGCAGGATCAAATACTTGTCCATGAAAAATGTCCCTCCAAATGCCCTGTTTTATAAATGACTTTTAAATGTATGTCTCTGGATTCTAGAATCTCAGGGCTTGTAAAGAGGTCTTTTATAGTTTTAGGGGTGATGATTATCAGCTCTTATCATGCTCCTGGGTTTGGGTATTGGTTTGGATAGGTTTCAAGCTCATGACTGTATTTTATAAAGTATCAACACCATCAAGGTCATTCATGTGGTCCGGTGGCAGGTGCTCTTGGTGTATCCCAGAGCCTCATGGTTCAGGATGCCCAAGATGGACTACCTCAGGATATTGGACAATGCTACTGAACATATCAGCAATATTACAAAATACTGGAGACTCCACGTTTGGCAGAATTCTTTAGTTCCCATTAAATTTGGAACCCAGGGTTCTTCCAGCTGCTCTCTTTCTCTCTGCAAACATTTCAGGCGTTGAGAACATTACCTCCTGAGTGCAGCACGGTAGCTTATGCATTAAATAAATAACATTCCTGTCCCAACTGGCTTTTTTTTTTTTTTCAAAGATCACTTTTAGGCGACATTCTGTATTTGTAGGGGCTTGTCTGCAAATAAAAGGAGTAATTGAAATACAGCTGAATAGGAATCAAGAGTGCGATTCAAGTGTAAGGTAAAACTGATGACATCCCTTATTGCTGTGTAGATGAATTACTTTATGGTGGCCTATTTCCTGATAAAGCTTTTTTAAAAAAACTAAAAAAGCATTTTTCTTTACTCTAATCGTCCATCCTGACAAGAGAAAAAAAAAGAAAGGCTGTTTTCCCTCCCCTCCCTTAGCAACGATAGTAGAAATTTCTTATTGCTTGAAAATCTATATTTGCCTGCTGGTATGCCATTAAAAAGGGATTTGATCGCCTGGATTACATTTTTTTATTTAACATAAGATACAAAGGATTAGAGTTTCCATATTGGCAGAGTGTGGAATGGATAGGTAGGTGACTCGAAGGTTTTCTTTTTCAATTAAGAGAATGTTCAGATCCTACATATGCCAAGGAATTGGGCATGTTTAAAAGTGAGCTCCAGAGATGGCATTTGGGCTCAAAGTCAGGAGCCCAGCCAGGGAGGTAAGGTCACCACTTGCAACTGTTGCTCTGTGTCTCCTAATGCTGGAATCCAAAGGAGGAAGCCTTTACAAGCCCTGAGATTCCAGAATCTCAGCTTTCTAGCCTTCACCTGGGATAGGTGTGGGATGGGTGGGGGGAGGAGTGCTGTTTGGCAAATCATTAAAGGCATTTTACATTTGTTTCCCAATTTCATTTTCATGGCCCATGTGACCAACTATGATGTATTTTTGAGGGGGAAAAAACATAAATCAGATCAAACCTGGATCACATGCTGGGAATGGAGCATAAAGGAAAATGAGACAACTCAAATGTAATCAGAAAGATCTAGAAGGAGGGGAATTCTACACTTCAAATTATTCCATTTGGGCTGGGGTTGTAGCTCAGTGGTAGAGCACTTGCCTTACATGCGTGAGGCACTGATCCTGAGCACCACAGAAAAATAAGTAAGTAAGCAAGCAAATAAATAAATAAAAAATAATGATATTGTGTCCATCTACAGCTAAAAAATTCCAGTTAAAAAAATCATCTGTTTATGGAATTACCACGTTTTAGGTACAGATCAAATGAGAGAACAGTGTTGGCATTCTATTTTTAAAAGTCCCTATCTTTTAGATAGATGCTGAATTATTTATAGATGAAAATTTGATATCTAGAGTTTACTTTAAGATAATTTAGGGGCTGGGGATGTGGTTCAAGCGGTAGCGTGCTCACCTGGCATGCACGCGGCCTGGGTTCGATCCTCAGCACCACATACAAACAAAGATGTTGTGTCCGCCGAAAACTAAAAAATAAATATTAAAAAAAAAAAGATAATTTAGTTGTGTAATCCCATCAGCTGGGGAGGATGAGGCAGGAGGATTGCAGGAGGGCTGTGCCCTTGGGTTCAATCCTCAGTACAAAAAAAAAAAAAAAAGAGAGAGATAATTCAGTTGGAGTAGGAAGGGGTAGGTTGGGGCACAAAAGAAATAAGGTTTGCCGTATGTGGCAATTTTTGAAGGTGTATGAGGACACTCTTCTATCTTTAAATACTGGAAATTTTCATGGTACAAAATTAAAAAAAAATAATCATGACATACCTGTATCCTATTCTTCATGATGACTGCAGATGTTGCAAGACTAACTTCTTTTTAAATATTCTGGGGGTAATGAATATTTGAATATATAACCTTTCACCTCAGAATACTCTTAAGTTTAAGTCTGGCCATTTACTGCAGCAACCAAGTCTTGCAGAATGGACAGGTTTTATTTAATGACCCATTTTCCTTTATTTGAACTAAGCCCTATGGAATACAGGGGATGTTTTATTCATTAGACTCTTCCCCCTACCCCCTTTTAAAAAAATTTTTAAATCTTAGCATGCCTTTGTAGGAATTAGCAGGTGTTTAATTATCAATAGGAGGATTCTTTATTTGCTGAATGCAGTAGAAAGTCATTAAAAGAAGTTTAAAATATGAAAGAATCAGATGGAGGAACTTGGGGGAAAATGAATAAATCTGGGTTTATCAAGGTCAGGTGATGTGTGGCTCAGTGTCTTGCAGCTCCCTTGTAAAATGAGCCAAAGTAAGATCTTTCTGCCTTTGGATCAAACATTCCTTGTGAAGAGAGACCACCTAGGATGCATTAATGCCAAGGTTTGGGGGTCATACCATAGATCTTAAGGTTTGGATATTTGTGGACAGATTTGTCCCCAGTCTCTGCATGAAACCATTAATTCCTTTTTTATTTTTTTTGCATTTCATTTCATGGTCTAAGTACATTGTGGACTTCCTCTCCTGTATTCACCTGTGTTCTGGGCCCCCAGGGAAAAAGACAAGTAAAAATTATATATATTTTGCCTTCTTTCTGGTTCCTCTTGTCCTATCTTGGTATCCTTTTCTTTTTTTTTTTTTTCATTTTTAATTGATTTTTTAAAAAAAATAAATGACAGTGGAATGTATTACAATTCTTATTACACCTATACAGCACAATTTTTCATATCTCTGTTTGTATATAAAATAGGTTGACACCCAATTTGTGACTTCATACATGTACTTTGGATAATGATGTCCATCACATTCCACCATCCTGGCTAATCCCCTGCCCCTTCCCTTCCGCTTCCTCCCCTTTGCCCTATCTAGAGTTCCTCTATTCCTCCCATGCTCCCCCTCCATCCCCTTCTCTTTT
Organism: Marmota flaviventris; assembly: GCF_047511675.1. Lineage (NCBI taxonomy): Eukaryota > Metazoa > Chordata > Mammalia > Rodentia > Sciuridae > Marmota > Marmota flaviventris. The sequence continues at coordinate 173,409,900 of NC_092498.1, forward strand.
TCTAACAGCACCATCCTCTCTGTTTCTGATGATATAATGTTCGTGTGACAGTTGTTTGGGTTTAGAAGAAGAATAAGAATAAGAAAAAAAGATGTGGTTAAGTTGAAGTGTTTGCAGATGGGGTGAGGTAGGGGAAGGTGAATGGCTCCCATTCATCCAGTTCTGACCCTGTGCCTTGTGCCTTCATTTATCTCATCCCTAAGTCCTGCTGTTTTATAAGGAAGAAAAGGAAACTCAGAGCTTAAGCCACGGTCAAGGTCTCATGGCTCATAAGATTGTTTGATGGTAACTACCAAGTCTGTTTAGCTGTGGGGCGATGGACAGCCTGGGCAGTTTTTAACAACACATCTTCCATCTTACACCATGATGTTGCTTTTCATTGATTCCATCATGAGAAGCAGAGAAGGAGATAGAACCAGGACATTTAGGAAGTAGAGGCTTTTGAGCCTTTCAGCAGTTCTCTTAGGGTACCCTCACGGAGTCTAAGATTCCCTCAGTTAGATTTAGAGCTCAAATATTTTCTGAGTAAAAGAAAGATGAACACTGATAGGTTTGGCTACTGTGAAATAACTCTGTTTTTCTACATGCTGCATTGTTTTAACCTCAAAGTTAAAACATCTCCATGACTTAACACAGAGAGATTTTCTGAACAAGTCTCCTTGCAAATCACAGGCATTGATAGGAGCATGCTATCTTCTCCGGCTTGTAACTGATATTATTTTTGTGGTCTCGGGCAAATAAAGGATCACTGTAGTTTGTCTGGAAGGCGTGTGGAGTTGGTGGTGAAGCCGGTTGCAGCTGGTCCCTTGGAAAGATCTTCATGCTGTGAAGTGTCTTCAGCTTGGAGTCTTCTGCCTTTCAAGGGCCTCTCTGTCAGGCTGTGGGCCACCATGCCAGGGACAAAGTTGGATGTTAAAGCAAAATGTTTGCTAAGCAGTGTTGATGGAGGGTGCATTTCAGGCTAATGGGGAATAAGTCATAGAAGTAGAAGTTACTCAGGCTGCAGAAAAGGGCTCAAAGATGCAGAGCTCATGACAGATGTGCATTGATGTGGTGCTTTGTGGGTCCATGTAAGGTATCAGTGGTAGGAATCAGTCAGCTGGATGTGCACTTCAAATGGATGATACTATTGGTAGGAAATAAAACAGCGAGTATCGACTTGTGTGCTGCACCTTATTCTGGGTCCTCTATAGATTTTGGGTAACCTTTCATTTAGTTAGAGAGGTTGTCTTGAGCTTCATTCTCAGGGAGTTGACGTGAGCTAACTTGTGTAGCATGAGCATGCTGGCCTTCCAGCTGTGTGAATACCAAATGTCACCTAGGAATAAGGCATGTATGTTTTCTTTAGTGTCTTAAGCACTAAACTATAAAGTATCTGGAATACTTAAGTATTCTGTGCTTCCTTGTTAAGAGTGACTTTTTTTCCCCCAGATGTCATCCACCTCTAATAAAAAAAATTGTTTCTTTCTTTCTTTAGAGAGGTCTTTAGGGGGTCTGTGTGTGTGTGTGTGTGTGTGTGTGTGTGTGTGATGCTAGGCATCAAACCCAGGGCCTGTCTCTGTCTCATGCTAGGCAAGGGCTCTACTCAGGCACCCCTCCAGCTCATAGGGGATCTTTTTAAAGATTGGCTCAGCCAAAGGAGTTTTTCAGTTCAGTGCACATTCTTTGCAATGTGTCTGTGATCTGAAGTGGTTCAAAATATTTATTATTTCCAATCTCCGGCAATGAGAATAGAATGAAATATTAGTGAGCCTTCCTCAAAATGTGGTAGTAATTTGTAGCTACTTAAAAATTTATATATCCTTAAAGTTAATAATATTCAAATCTTCAGACTGTTAGGGGTAGGAAACTGTTATTGGGAACGAGCAATCAAAGCTGGCTACTGGTCTTACTTCCTTGAAATTGTACACTTAAACAAAGAACAAAACAAAAAAAGGCTGGTCCAGGCACATTGGTGCACACCTAAAATCCTGCAGAGACGGGAATAAACAATTGCTAAATAATTGCCAGCCTTTTTCTTTTTTTGTTACCAGGGATTGAACCTAGGGGAGCTTCATCACTGAGCTACATCCCAACCTAAGTCTTTTTTATTTTTCATTTTGAGACAGAGTCTCCTTAAGTTACTTAGAGCCTCACTATATTGCTGAGGCTGGCCTTAGCTTGAGATCCTCTTGTTTCAGCCTCCCGAGTTGCTGGGGTTGGCCAGAAGATGGATATTTAAACAACAATCAGTTGCAGTACAATGGTGTAACTGTTCTGATTGTCACTTAGAGTGGAGGGGGAGCCAGTTACAGGGAGTGCTGCAAGAATCTGTAGTAGAAGTAATTAGAAGACACATAGACAATGAACTTAATACTGGATAGGGAGTGCTGAGTTAAAGGAGGTAGGCAGGTAAAGTGCTCTTTGTTTCTAGAAAAAGAAATTACAGTCTTCTCTCTGTATCTGTGAGGGTTTGGTTTCAGGAGCCCCTGGGTATTCCAAAATCTGCATATGCTCAAATCCTTTATACAAAATTGTGTAATAATTTGCATAGAACCTTCACACATCTACTCATATATTTAAATTATCTCTAGGTTACTTATAATACCTAATGCAATACTATTACTATGTAAATGGCTGTTTTACTGTATTGTTTTATGGAATAAAGGCAAGAAAAATGTCTGTGCACGTTCAGGACAAATGTGATCATTCTCCACTTGTCCCCCTCCCCCGCCCTTTTACCTGCCTACCCTCCTTCCCACCCCCCACCCCCAATATCAATCCCTGGTTTGTCAGGTCTGCTGTTGGTTGAGTCTGCGAATTTGCTAGAGGACCACCTTATGAACGGATTATAGTCCCTTAGTCATATGAAAAATGTGGGAGGCAATTGAGATAAATTACTTAGTGGATTGGAGAGGGAGGAAATTGATCCAGGGCCACACAGTGAGCAAATATGTGAGCTTGCACCTGAGTTGAGCATTTCTGACCATTTAGTACACAAAGAAGTGGAGTGATCACCTTATGTCACTTCCTTTCAACTTCCCCTCCCCCATGCCACCCTGCTTCCTGCTCATGGCTTCACATAACGGATGGGGTGCAGCTGTCTCCAGTACGGGCACCCTTGCTTACCCTGGAGGTCAGCAGTTTTAGGAATACACTAAACTTATTTTCAACTCAGGGTTCTTTAAGACACCTTGTTCCAGTTGCATGGAAAGCCATCCTGCCACCTCCCTTCCTGATTTGGCTCCTTGTCAGAATGGGTACTTTCCCTGGCCTCCACATCTAAGCATGCTTCCCTTCTTACCAGCCCCGCCTCTCTGCCCTGCTTTATTTATTTATTATTATTTTTGGGTACCTGGGATTGAACCCAGGGGTCCTTAACCACTGAGCCACATCCCCAGCCCTTTTTTATTTTTTATTTAGAGATAGGGTCTCACTGAGTTGCTGAGGGCCTCACTAAGTTGCTGAGGTTGGCTTTGAACTTGCCCTCATCCTCAGCTGCTGATTTATTTTGGTTTTGGCACTTAGCCGTACGAGAAGTTATCATTGTTCATCTGTTTGTTGTCCCAGCATTTCCAACTACAGATGAGTTTCATGCTGGGGGTTGACAGGGATTTTGTGTTGTTTAACGTTATATATCCCCATTGCTTGGGATATAGGAAGCACTATATAAATCTATTAAGTGGACAGTTGCTTGAATTACAATTTAGGGTAGCTTACCAAGAACCAGAAGTGAAAATCATTGGGAGGATTTTGGGGGGACAAGGTGATGCGAAGCACAAACTATTAATTTCGTGATTGGATCGTTCATTGCTGATGTATAGAAATGGGAGCATATTTTGTATATTTATCTTTTATCCTACAACCTTGATGTGTTTTATGATCTCGGAGACTGTGAGTGTGAGTGTGGTGTGTGTGTGTGTATTCCTTAGGATTTTTAAAAAAAATTAATTTTTTTTTTTTTTAAGTTTTAGGTGGACACAAGATCTTTTATTTTACATTTATGTGGTGCTGAGGATCGAACCTAGTGCCCCGTGCATGCTAGGCGAGCACTCCACCACCGAGCCACAACCCCAGCCCCTTCCTTAGGATTTTCGATCATGTCATCTGCAAATGGTTTAACTTCTTTCTTTTCCATCTGGATATCTTTCATTTTTCTCTCTTGCTATCGCCCTGGCTGGATCCTCCAGTACAGGGGCGAATACAAGTGGCCTCCAGGAGAGAAAATAGGAGATCAGACAGCCTTATCTTGTTGCTGATCTTAGGGGGAAGCAGCCTGTCACCAGTGGGTCTGATGTTAGCTGTGGCTTCTTACAGATGCCTTCTAGCAGGCTGAGGGAAATTCTCTTTTATTCCTGCTTTGTTGAGTGGTGTTGTTTTAAATCATAAAATGGTGTTGAAGTTTGTCAGATGTTGGCTCTGTAGAAACCTAAACTTTTAGAGGAACATTATATATATATATATGTTTTTTACCAAGCACAGATCGCATTGTAGAACCTTCCTTCCTGACCCTGGCTTGGCAGAGGTTTGAAAGTTCTGCCCTTGCCTCTGGTGACCTCACTAACCACCTGGAGTGGCATTTGTCACAGGTTAACTGTCCAAGAAAGATGCTGTCCCCGGGGAGAACTCTAATGACAGGGCGTTTCTCAGCAACCCCCAGAATGTGGTGCCACATCTGAGGAGCACAGGGTGGCTGTTTGTTTTGCAGGTGTAAGACTGTCACCACGCTGTTGAGTGAGTGATCTTGAGCTGTTGATATAGTTCAGACCTTGGCAGTGGTCTAATCTCCTTGAAGCTTTAGTGTTTGATTGAATTCGTTTGCCCTGCAAATAGTCAATGGTGTAAGTGATCTCAAAGTGAGAATATATCTAAAGCCTGTATTTATAATAGACAAGGTTCAAAGGAGAGCCGAGACCTTGTAAAATACACATACGGACTTCCTGAGCAAGTAATGAGGACTTCACTTCCACCTGTGAAGTCCTCATTGGAACCTGTCAAACAGATTACAGGCCTGGCTTGGTTGCATGAGACTCTTTTTTTTCCCCCAAATTTATTTTTTTAACTGATACATAAAATTATAAAATTATACCTATTAATGACTCTTATAGTCACTACAATATCATCCATAAAAAAGATTAGAATCTTAGTATCTTAAAGATAGTTTCTGAGAACCAAATGGAAATAAATCCCTTTGGTAGTATTCATGACCCAGATTCAGGTAACCCATGCATGGATGCTTCTAGTACTGGGGAGCTCACTATTTCATGTTAGCCATCTTTTCTGTTGGTGGTGGTGGTGGTGGTGGAGGAGGAGGAGGAGGAGGAGGAGGAGGAGGAGGAGGAGGAGGAGGAGAAGAAGGAGGAGGAGGAGGAGGAGGAGGAGGAGCTGGCTTTGAACTTGGCAATCCTCTGCCTCAGCCTCATTAGCTGCTGGAATTATAGGAGTATGTGCCACCACATCCAGCTGAGCATAAAATTTTCAAAGTTTGTCCATTTTATAGCAGGTATCAGAACTTTATTCTTTTTTTATGGGCAAATACTACTCCACTGTATGGATGCACTACATTTTTTCCCCATTCATTATTTTATGGACAACTGTAGTAGTTTCTTCATTTTAACTGTTAAGAATGAGTGCCAGTATAGGTATTTTTGCAGGTAAGTTTTTGACTGAGGAGTGGGTCTCTCCCTGCTTCTGCCCTGTTTACTTGTTGGTTCATCTAAAATCAAGTATTGTTGGAATTGGTTCCATCTTGTTAGAAGTGTGAAATTCTGGTTCTTTGGCCGGTTCTGTGATGTGTCCATTCCAACCTTTGTGCTATGCCAGTTGGTTTCATCTCCGTTCTCTGTCTTGAGCCAGCTCATAGATCAGAGCACTGAACAGAGTGAGGTTGGTTCTCTGCCACATTCCTTGATACTATGGCGATGGCAGGGTGGCTGTATCCTTCTAACTGTTGGCTTCTGTGCACTGAAGGGTCTAGCACTTATTTATGCTGATATGAGGTATTTGCATTCTGGGTCTTGTACCACTGAGTACCAGAATGACCTTGGGCAAGTTACTTGAAGCTTAGCATGTATGAGACACTGGGTTCGATTCTTGGTTAATTTTCTCTTCTGGAAAATGAGGATAATAGTAGGACTTTCCACACAAAGTTATTGAGAGGATTGTGTGAAGCAGTCTGTATAATAAAGCTCACATCATGTGCCAGGTTCGTTGCTAAGGGCCATATTTCAAGCAAGAAAACGGAGGCCAGAGAATTTTCTGTTCTCATTATCGAAGCCAGAGCTGTACTGATCCAGCAGAAACACTTCGTGTTCCTTTGGAGCCTTGTTCCCTAAAGGTTTCAGTTCCAGAAGGAAGTGAATCTGTTACTGATGCTGAAACACACACCTGTGGACTCCTAGCTTTCTTAGGGATTGACCTGGTTTGCTTTATGTGGCTTCCAGTCTGCTCCTTCCTCAACACTGTGGTCAATGGTGAGTTTGTGTGTGTGTGTTTATCCTTCTTGGCCATGCACCACAAACAGAGATGTCAGTCACATCTGAAACCCTGTAGGGCTGGGCTCCATTGTGCACACCTCTAATCCCAGCAACTCGGGAGGCTAAGGCAGGAGGATTGTAAGTTTGAGGCCAGACTCGGTAATTTAGCAAGGCCCTAAGCAACTTAGTAAATCCCTGTCTCAAAATAAAAAATAAAATAAAAATAAAAAATAAATAAAAAAGGGGGACTGGGGTTGTGGCTCAGTGGTAGAGCACTTGCCTAGCATGTGTGAGACAGTAGGTTCGATTCTTAGCACCACATAAATATAAATAAAGGCATTGTGCCATTTACGATTTTGAATGAATGAATGAATGAATGAATGGGCTGAAACTCCGCAGGTTTTGCCATTGAGAAATCTCCTGCCCAGAAACATGCATGGCCCAGTGTTTGGAGAACCTCATCTCCCTAGTGAGGTGGATAAATGAGGATAGCCATCTTCTCATTCAAGCCTGTGAATTGCTGTTTACTTGGCCTAGAATAATCTCGTTAAGAGAACTGTGTGGAATCTCTGCATCATAATCGGATTTCAGTTATCTCTTGGAACTGTGACTGGGTCTTAAGTAATTTTAAGGGCATAATTAAAAAAAAATGTTGATTGCCTTCTAAAAACGGGATTTGTTATCCTTAGAGCTATTAAACCTTCGGGCACTGCTTTCCAAATTGTGGTACGAAATTATTACAGGTTGAGTATCCCTTTCCTGAAATGGTTGGGGCCAGAAATGTTGCAGATTTTAGAGTTTTTTGGACTTTGGAATATTTGCAGATTTTTACCCATTGAGCAGTCGTTAGCTGAAAATCCACAAAGACAAAATGCTACCAAATGCAAAACTTTTTAGGTGTCTTGTTGGCGCTCAGAAGATTTTTAGACTACTTTGAATTTTTGAATTAGGGATGCACAGCTTATATTTGCAGGTATTTTTATAAAAACCAAAAATGCCAAGGGAAGAAAGGTATCTAATTCTGCTAATTCTCTTCGGATGCTGATATGGAAATGCTCTCATGTTCTGTATTCAAGAACACCCACCATAAGGATATTTAAATTAGTATATGGTTGTTTTCTGTGTGGTTTAGAAAAATGTTGAGGCCATACTATAGCAATGTGTTTCTCAAATTTAATTAATGATCAACAGGAAAACACATTGGAAGAACCTGTGAATTTACCCACACCCTACAAGCCTAAGGTAGGTATAAACACACACACACACACACACTTTTTTTTTTATACTGGGAATTGTACCCAGGGGGGTTTAACCACTGAGCCACATTCCCAGCCTTCTTTTTTTTTTGTTTTTAATGTTTTGAGACAGGGTCTCCTTAAGTTGCTGAGGGCCTCACTAAGTTGTTGAGGTTGGTGTTGAACTTGTGATCCTCCTACCTCAGCCTCCAGAGCTGATGGGATTATAGGCGTGCACTACCACATCCAGCCTTCGAAAATACCTTGACTGCCAGCTTTCAAGGCTCTTCTCTGGTTTGGTCTTCACAAATGGGAGTATTTATTTGATTTTTAGAGTATCATGGAATTGAGAAACTTGAACCTCTGACCTCCTGAGGCTTTCCAATATCATTTTGAGAAACACTGCCCCTGGGAGAAAATGATGACCTGGTGAACCCTGTGGAGGAGAGACCAGGTTGTACCTTCTTGAAGTTTGGGGTCAGGCTGTGAGACATTTTTTTCTTTTCTTCTGGGATTTGGTAAAGTAGGGGGTGCTAGTTTGGAGGACAGTTTTAAAAATAAAATCGTGTGTGTGTGTGTGTGTGTGTGTGTGTGTGATTCAACCATGTATTTATCAACTTCACATCATGAGTTCTTATCTCCAGCTGATGCCCTGGTTCCTTGGACCTTCTCTGCAGATCTTGCCTCAGCTGCCTTGAGCTGGACTGCCAATTTGTCACTGTCTGACGGAATGTGGAACCTTCTGGTTGGGTTTGTGCCTCCTGGATGCCTTAAGGAACTGGAGGTGACTCCTTAACTCTGCTGCCTGGACATCCGAGATTCCTAGGGTTGCACGGCAAATCACCACGAACCCAGTAGCAGCGTTAAGCTAGAGAAATTGATCTCTTGCAGTTCTGGAGACCTGAGGCCACAAATCAAGGTGTTGGCAGGCCTCGTTCCCTGGAGCTTCTAGAAGAGAATTTTTTTCTTTCTTTCTTTTTGCCTCTTGCAGATTCTGTGGTGTTGGCCTCCCTTGACTTGCAGCTCCCGCTCTGTCTCCTTGGTCCCCCTGCCTCCTTGTCTTCTGCCTGTCGAATTTCTCTCAGCCTCCCTCTCTTGAGGGTAATTGTCATTGGGTTTAGGGCCCGCCTGGGCACTCTGGGATGAACTCCTTTCAGAATCCTTAATGGCATCGTTTGCCACGTTAAGGTGCACATCTGGGGGAAAGAAACCACTGGGTTAGCAAGTGCCTGAGCTGAGTGGCCCGGAGCCTGGGGGTTACCAGTAAACCATTCTGTAAAAGAGGCCTTCAGGATTTAAGGAAACCACAATTCTTTTAGAGACACCACAGTGATGTATTCAAGATCCACTGGCTTCTGGATATTTTATGTTCCCCCTTCTGGATTCTTCCCAGATCACTTCCTGAATATGGTGGGTTGTGGAGGAAACAGTGGCTCAGGCTCTGAGAAGTTTTCTTTCCTTTTTGTATCCCAAGTAGGGGGTGTTGGAACATCAGGAGAGAAGCTCCTGATGGGTTTGGGGGTGCCCCTTGCCTCCTGAGGGATCTGCAGGGAACTTGGCATGGAGATGGAGGAGATGAGGGAACAAATGTCCCAGCTTTGGCTAGGGGAAGTCCAGGTTGGTTATTTTTGATTTACAGGGAAGAATCTGAAGCTTGCCCATCATCCCCTCCTGGGAGTGCCCTTTTAGTTCTGAAGGCCTCCTGCTTTTGGAGAAAGGAATGCAGTTCTTCCTCTGTGGTCCTGGGATATCACAGTGAGACAGCAGCAGGCAAACACCCCTGCCCCCTGGGCAGTTCTCTCTGGGGACAAGGTGGAAACTCCAGGAGGGCAGGGCTTGCAGCATGAGTTACCCTGTGGACCACAGTCATGGCGCTCGGACTTGCTTAAGCAATACTCTCCTTATTAATCTGGGAAACGGAAAGGTGCCAGGTGTTACCCATTGTATAAAAATACCCAGTGTATTTTTTTTTTTTTTAGTTGCAGATAGACACAATATTTTATTTACTTATTTGTTTTTACATGGTGTGCTGAGGATCAAACCCAGGGCCTCGCACGTGCTAGGCAAGCACTTTACCACTGAGCCTCAACCCCAGCCCTTACTGGGTATTTCTAAAGAAAAATCAGTTCATACGTCAATGTTTCCAATTCATCTGAGGCTTATCAGCTTTTGTGTCTCCTCCCCACTGCAGATGGGCCTTGTGGTTCTGTGGGGAAGATGGGCCTTCAGTTACTCATAGGGAAACTTTTAATCCAGGTTTAAGAGTATCAACAGATGTCCTTGGGAAATCTGACACAAAACAAAAACCCCACAATTCTCTGTGTGGTTTGGGAGGGGCCGGCCCCAATCCAGGAGCAGCCCACTGGCCATAATTTCAGTGCTTATGCCTTTTAGAAAAATTAAAATCAGCAAGGAAACCTTGCCTGCCTGAGAGGTCTGAGATTTAGAATGGATGGCTCTAATTTTGTTTTGCATTTATATTTAATGGCCTAGGCCCTTTTCCTGTGGTCTGGGACACATTTAGCTAATGAATACCTTCTGAGGGGACCTTGGTGGCAATAGGGAGGGCCTGTCCCGCCTCACCATCTGGAATCCCCAGAGAGGCCACTGCAGGGTTTACCTGTGGAGTTGTTGTGATGCCTCCCATTTGGCTGGATGTTAATTTATAAAAATCAAAGCACCGAGGCAGAAGCCCAAGTGCTCACCCTGAGTAATCTATTTATTTATTTATTTGGAGGGGAGTAGTACTGGGGATTGAGCCACATCCCCAGCCCTATTTTGTATTTGATTTAGACACAGGGTCTCACTGAGTTGCTTAGGGTCTTGCTAAGTTGTTTGAGGCTGGCTTTGAACTTGTGATCCTCCTGCCTCATCCTCTCAAGCTGCTGGGATTACAGGCTTCACCACTGAGCCTAGCCTCTGATTATTAACTCAGCCCCTCCAGCGGTCTCTGCTTAACCACAATGCTGCCTGCTAGTACTAGGCCCTGATCCTGTGCTGTGGTGTGTGCCCGTCTACACCTCTGGCCTTCAGCCTTCCAATTTTTAAGGCTGTTGCTCAGTCAAGTTGAGACTGTTGATTTCATGTTTCCTGTGTGCACTTTGCACGGTTCACTGTTCTGGTGTGAGGACCTTCCCTGGCCCACCTCTGGGATGCTCTCTTCAGGTCCCCATGCCTGCCTTGGGTGTGGGGAACAGCTCAGGATCCCCTGATGACTCGGGAAAGTAATCAAGGTCTGGTCTGGTTCCCCCTGCAGGGGGCTGGGTGGATGGCTAGGTTGGCAACCCCTGGGAGAGGTCGGCATCATGCCCCAGGCAGCAGAATACGAGGGCCTCCTGAGTTTTCTCCCACTCCACCTGTTTTCCTTACCACCCTTTGTACCGAATGGACATAGACACATGTGTGTGGCCATCTTGTCTTCTTTTTTTTTTTTTTTGGGTGGGGGGTTTCCCCCTGAACCTGAGAATTGACTTAAAAATAACAATACTTTTGGAGGTGGCTTCTGGTCATACGACATGTGGTGGAAGTCTGGGTGTATGGTATGTATGTATTTAAAAAATATTTAAAAATAGTCAGAAGGCTGAGACAGGAGGATCATGAGTTCGAGGCCAGCCTGAACAAGACATGTCGTAAAAACAAAACCAAACGAAAAATCCATTAAGAATAGCTTTTGGAGCTGGGTGCAGTGGCTTACCCTTGTAGTCTCAGGCACTTGGGAGGCTGTGGCAGGAAGATGGCAAGTTCAAAGCCAGCTTCAGCAATTTAGTAAGAACCTGTCTCAAAATAATAATAATAATAATAATAATTGGCTGGGGATGTGGGTCAGTGGTTAGGCACCCTAGAGTTCAGTCCCTGGTACCAAAAAAAAGAATAGTACTTGGAGCTGGAGGTGTAACTCAGTGGTACAATGTTTGCCTGGCATACACTAGGCCCTGGGTTCCATCATCAACACCCCCCCCCCCCCCCCCCCGCCCCAACAACAACAACCACCACCACCACCAAACCAAAAACCATACACAGCCTTTTAATTCTGGGTAACCCAAGCTGCAGATGAGGGCAAAGTTTTCTCTATAAAATCATCATAGCATCATAGCTACAAATGAAGACAGAGGATGGAAGAAGAGCCATTTTGTAGCCCCTTAATATAGTGACCCATCTGGGCTTGCAACTTCCACAGTTGGTAATGTCCTTAAAAGAGACAGCCATGTGCCCCTGGTGGCGGAACACTTGATTATCTCCAGCCAACCTGATTTGTTCAACTATTTTTTATAGTAGGAGTTAGGGCAGTCCGTTAAACATGGTAAACATCATGGGAAATAATAGGTAAATTCCAAACTGACTGGAGATTTGGTTACTTGAACAATTAAATTGCAATGAAAGAAATATGGAGATAGGAAAACCTATAGACCAAAGACATTTAAGAGACATAGAAACCAATCCCTTTGTGGACCTCAACTGGATCCTGATTAAAATGAAATCAGTAAAAACCAGGCATTTGGAGATTTGAAGCCTAATTGGAAATAAGGCCATATCAAGGGAACAATTGTTGAAATTTTTTAGGTGTAACAATGATTTGGTGTCTTTATTTTAAATATTTGTGAATGAGTTGGTGTGGTGGTTCAGGTCTATAGTCTCAGCAACTTAGGGGACTGAGGTGGAGGCCAGCCTCAGTGGCTTTGCGAAACCCTCGGCAATTTAGGGAGATGCTATCTCAAGAAAATAAAACAAGTATTGGGAATGTAGATCAGGGTTAAAGTGCCCTGGGTGCAGTCCCCTGTACTGCCGCCCCCCCCCCCCCCCCATTAAATAATATTAGTGGATGAAGGTATTTGAGATTTGTTTCAGATTATTTGGAAGGAGAATGTGAGTAGGTGTGTCCTGAAACAGGATTGGCCATGAGCTCATAGTCTGTGAGGCCGGGTAGTGAGTGCATGGGAGTGGCACTTCTTTACAGTATTTATTTTAGCCTGTGTTGGAAATTTTTCATAATTGAAATGTACAAGGAAAATATGGCAAGGTATAACCAGAAAAGCTTTTATTGTTTTCCTAATATAAAACCACATGTGCTGACTGTAATAAATACAGATAACATAAATCTCTTTGAGTTACTTGCTTTGAATACCTTGATGTGTTTATGTGCATATACATATCTCCGTTTTAAAAAATGACAGCAAATACTATTGTATGCTTTAGTAATCTGCCCTTTTCATTGATCTGTTTATTTTGAGTGTTGTTGTAGGCTATTACATCTCTTCTGAAACCTTTAGAATTGACTGTAGAGAAATGTTTGATTTAATGCTTATACCATGATTTTTATTTAACCATTCCTTTATTGTTCAGTAAATGGTGCTTATAATTTTGGATGTGATAATGAGCGCTGTGATGAAAGTCTTTCTAAATAAATCTCAACACATATCCATCTTTCTTTAAAATAAATTTCCTGGAAGTGTTAACCCATATTTATCCTTAGTAGCTTTTGCTCATGTGCTTTGCTTATGAAATTTTCTTAACTGCCTCTCGCAAGGATTTCACTTTCTTTCATGCATTGTACTGGTCTGGAAGCCAGGCCCCATATTTTCAAAATCTTTTGTGCTTTGTGAACACCTTGTCTAGATGTTCACGAATGTTCACTCCATTGCCTGTATTTCCCCGAATCTGTAAGGGACGGAATTCTTACTAGAGATTGGTGATGATGACATTGTTATTAATTGAGTGTGTCCATGTAGCATTTTAAAAATAAAATGAATAGTCAACATTTTCATCAAGCTTAAACGAAAAATTGGAGACCCAACCTGTGCTCTGACATTTATGAGTCTGAAGGTAAAATTTTCCTTTGTAAGCATGGAGCACCAAAGGTCAATTAGAAAGGAAATAACTCTGCAGTGCTTGTCTTCCATGCATGTTTGAGGTGGGCAAAAACCTTACTAATAAATGCCACCACCATTGTTTAAAATGCTTTAGTTTTGTTTGGGTGGCTTGGGTGCAGCCAGCTGTAAGGTTGTTGACATGTCATAGAAACATGTGTTTTGTGATCAGAGGGCTGCTCTACACCGCCCATACCCTTGACCTGCATTCCCCTTTTCCAGTTCAAGACTGGATCATGCTTTATAGATGGACATAGAATTGCTGCTTTGCACTTCCAAATTCCATTTAAGAGCTCATCCTCTCTCCATGGACCAAGGAAACAATACAATTTGAGCATCTCTAATCTGAAAATCCAAAGTCTGAATTGCTCTAGAATCTGAAACCTTTTGAATGCTAACATGACACCCAACGTGGAACATTTGCACCCCTAACCTCATGCGATGCGTCACAATCAAAATGCATGTGCCCCAGCTGGGGGCTGTGGTGTACACCTGTAATCCCAGCAGCATGGGAGGCTGAGACAGGAGGATCAAGAGTTCAAAGCCAGCCTCAGCAACTTAACAAAGTCTTAAGCAACTCAGTGAGACCCTGTCTCAAAATAAAATACAAAATAGGGCTGGGGATGTGGCTCAGTGGTTAAGCACCCCTGGTTTCAATTTCCTGTACCAAAAACAAACAAAAAGCCACATGATACTAGAGATAAAGTAGCTTCTCTAAAAATCACAGTGTTATTAATGAGAGCCTGACTTCACCTAGGTCTTCTGTGAAGGTGGCCAAGTGGAATGAATAGCCAACCTGTCCTTGACTCTGTATAAACCCACACATGTGGGGTCTTCTATATGACTTTGGAGGAATAGGCTAACTCTAGCTTTGTTTTTTAAGGCTATAGTGTAAACAGAACTGAGTTTGACTCTTAGTATGCCACACACACACAGAGTTTTGTCATCTCTGGTAAAGCATGCCACAGCCCTGCTGGCTGGGCAAAATAACCGGGGGGTGACGAACAACTTGTGTACATTGATACAGCAGGAGTGGGAGCCATTTATTGTAGGACAGGAGGGGTATATATACATTCCACACAGCTTATCTTAATTAACATAAACTAGATACAGCAGTCAACCAATAAGGAATCTCCACACTTAATGGCTCGCTGGTGTTACTTCACAAACCACTCCCTCTGGCAAAATGCCAGGCGCCATCTTGACTTGTTTACAGACCCTAACAAAAGTACTTCAACTCGTGCCTCAGTTTCCTCACTTGTAAAATGGTGAATGACAATAGGAACTCCTTCACCAGGTGGCTATGAAGGTTAATGAAATAATGAATGAAGGCATATATGTATGTTTGAAATGGTTTGAACAGCACCTGGCATGTAATTAATTATTATGTTTATACTGGCTTTCTTTTAAGACATGTTATCTAACACAATGATTGCATATGGCAGATGCCAGTAATTTTTTGTTAAATCCTTGGTTGGATTGTATGCTGTATCATGTTTATTGCAAATGAACTAGAATACTCTTTGTTTTCTGAGTGACCATTGACGCCTGTAGAATGGAACAAATAGCTCCTGAGTTTTTCTTCCTCTGGGATCTGTGGAACCCAATCCATTTCGGACTCAGCACCCACCCTAAGAGAGATGATGGTGGTCACACTTAAATTATCCTGAGCACCTTCAGAGTTTTAGCTCGTGTGAATGTCAAGTTATTAATAACTAATTGGATGCTAATTGTGTGCCCTGAAGTTCTTGGAGCTGAAAAAGAGGTGTCACCTACTGTGTCAGGCCTCTGTCTTGTCAACTCTGGAAAATCATTTTTGGCACATGTGCCAAGGTTAACTTTCAAGCCTTAAGTTTTGAATGTCATTTCCCCCAAGTTTTGGTTTTATTTATTGGTGCCGCATGAAACCTTCCTGTAAAACCAATCTACCTTCCCCTAATAGAAATTCCATGCACCATTTTCCAAAGCTGGGGAAGGGTAGCCAGGCGTGTTTTATCTCTGCAGAGGGAAGGACTTTGCTGAAGGAAATTCAAGAATGATTCCAAAGCTTGGTGGTTTCTTGGTGGTTTGGTTTAGATAGGAGTGTCCCCCCAAAGCTCATGTGTCAGACAATGCAAGAAAGTTTAGAGGTGAAATGACTGGGTTTAGAGCCTTCACCTCATCAATGCATTAATTCACTTAAATGGATTAGCTAGATGGTAACTGTAGGCAGGTAGGGTATACCTGGGAGAGGTAGGTCACTGTGGGTGTGCCTGTGGGGTACATATTTTGTACCTGGGGAGCGTAGCTGTCACTCTGCTTCTTGATGGCCATATGGAGAGTTGCTTTCCTCTTCCATACTCTTCCTCCATGATGCTCAGTGAGCGCCTAGAACAATGGAGCTGGCCATCTGTGGACTGAGACCTCTGAAACAGTGAGTGCCGAATAAACTTTTCCTCCTCTCAGATTGTTCATGTCAGCTCTTTGGTCACAGTGGTGAAAAAGCTGACTAAAACAGAAGATAACCATTTTTGAAGGGCTTTGAGCTTAGTTCCGGCACTAAAAATATGTGCCTCTTATTTGCTCCCTTCTTATTAGTTGTTCTGTCTCTGTCCCAATTGGAAATAGTGTGGCTTTAGTTAACTGGAAGCAATCCTTACTTTGGAAATCCTGGATACATGTTGGGATGCTGGGAATGATTCTTCATATTTAAAAATGAAGGAACTCTGTAAAATTTAAAAGAGGTGATTTGCGTAAGATTATCATTGAAAACACTGCCCCCCACCTTCCTTAAAAATAATCTTTAGTTACTTGTAAGCTTTAGATCGTTGGGGATTATTACTTCTTTTTGAATGGGCAGAACATTCATTTGTCTTTAAGCCAATCCAACAAGAGGAGATGGTGTTACTTTATGATTGACAGATCTCATTTTTGCTAGGATGTTTCTAGAATGTTTGGGTTGCCTGATTTCCATTGTTATTTATTTTTTTTGTACTACTGATTAAACCCAGGGATTTTTAACCACTGAGACTGAGCAACACCCCCAGCCCTTTTGTAAATATTTTATTTTGAGACATGGCCTTGCTAAGTTGCTGGGGCTTCCTTTGAACTTGCGATCCTACTGCCTCAGACGCTGAAGCTGCTGGGATTACAGGCGTGCGCCACCTCACCCAACTGCTTTGTCTTTTAAAATCAACTTCATTCTAAAAACACACAATGGAAGAGGGTCTGAACTTGGGTATTGTTACTTTGCCTCCTACTAAATTAAGGGTATTAAAAACTACAATAAAAAAAAATGAAGCAGGTCCCACCCAGGAATAAAAATATAGTATAAAAGAAATAAGGGAAAACTGAAGAGGAAAGTAAACAAATAGAAGCCCAGGCTCAGCAAATATTGACAATGATGAACACCACCTCTTAGTGGTCAAGTTGGCAGAAAACCCAGTGTTCAGGTTGAGCCACAGAAAGTAACAGCTAATTCATTTGGGTGGAGGTTCATAGCTTTATCCACATTCCACACACCCCTCCTGTGCTGTGGTTTTGCTTACTTGCTGTCTGGAACCCCTTCCTGGGTTTTGCCTGGCCTGCTGTGGGTCCTGGTTGGAGGCACAGAGTCTATTTATCTGATGTTCAGATTTCTAGCCTCCCTTGCAGCTATTTGGGCAAGGACCTGGATGCCACCAGTCGCTTGGATCCGCCCCAGAGGAAAAGACATTTTAGCAATGGCTATATTTTATTGACAGGGACACAGTGGTGACAGAGCGGCCTCACTGCCTTAACTGGCCTGATTCTTGAGCTCTGTTATCTAGCCCAGGGGTTAGAAGATTATTTCTATGAAGGGCCTGATTGTAAATATTTCAGGTTCTGTGGGCCATGCAGAAACTTTGCTGAAACTACTCAGTTCTGCTCTAGTGGTAGAAACGCAGTTATAGACAAAACGTAAATGAATGAGCATGGCTGTGTTCCAGTAAAACTTTATTTAGAGGAACAGGCAGTTGGGCTGGACTGGATTGTCATTTGCCAATTCCTAATCTCACCCACCAAGTGAACCTGGGAGCTGGGCTGATAAACTCTTGTAATAAATTATTTTTCTTAGATCTGGTAGAATTGGTTTATTTTCCTTGCTGCTAGGATAATAATTCCTACTTCCAGAGTCCATTGTCTAACTTACTGTGTGTAGAGGTACCTGCTTTATGGTAGAAAAATAGGGCCACTTTATGCAGAAGTGGCAACTCTCCTAGGGTAAAATATGGCTCACTCCTGATTCTTTGCAGGGGATAATTTATTTCATTCCTTTTTTCCTTCCCTCCCATCTTTCCCCACCTGCCTGCTTCCTTCCTTCCAGCCCTGGGGATTAGATACTGGGCAATATACTCTACCTCTGAGCTACATCTCCAGCCCTTTCCTTGAATATTGGAGGGGACTCATTCAAACCACACCAGGGCTGTCAGACTAATACAGCAAGGAGGCTTTATTATGTTAACCATAGCACAGGGTAGTTGCCTTGTATCTTGACTCCTTAGAAATGGATCATCTTATTGTATAGATGAGCAAACTGACAGGAAAGTTTTAGGTTTTTGCAACACATCCTGTGACAGCTGATAGGGCATGTAACTGATAGAGGCTGTGTTTGGAGCTTGAACATTGCTTTTAAAAAAAAAACAAAACATCTCTAACTCCATTATTTCAGCAGGATGCTGTGTTCTAGTTCATCAAAAGCAGACTATAAACAACCCCTTTTACAGAGATTAGCCTGAAAGTCCTAGTAAACTGGCTACATTACTATTGAACTTATTATGAATCATCTCCGATTTCTTTCCATTTTGTCCGTCCTTAATTCCTCGCTCTGTTCTTCCCAAAAGGAAAAATGATGCCCACAAGCATCAGGAATTAAAATGCTAGGTGTTTTTTGTCCCCCTGTACAAATGCAGCAATACATAGTGAAAGTACAAAAATCAGGGCTATACGCTGCTGCTGAGAGAGAGAGGTCTTTGTGCAAAACAGCATCCAGGAAGCCAACCAAGAGTGGGGGCATCATGTACCGCAATCCTCAAAACATCGAATGCCAGCGAAGTATCTTGGAATTTGCCATTGCCACACACTGGGAACAGCAACAGGAATGTGTCATACAAGATTTTTGTGGAATGAGACTCATGTTCAAAAAGCAGAGTGGCGAGTTCTGCACAAACCTTCTGAGAAGCAGCCAAAAGAGAGCTCGTGAATGAGGGAGCCCCGGCCAGGAGAAGCGGAATTTGGCACCTGGCTTTATTAGGATGCAATAATTATCCAACCTTTGGATGCATCTGCGGTTTTCCTGAAGAGGTGTGTGGGATCTAGGGTGATAATTGGGGAGGAGGAAGTTTTGTCTTTGAGTCTGTGTGTTTTTAACCAGTAGTGTTCTTTCCCTTGGAATAAATGTTCTCCAGCACAAGTGTGAAAATTGAATCAAATAAACATTTCATCACCAGGCACACTGTCAGGTTTTCTTTGTTGTTGTTGTTGTTATTATTATTATTTTGTTTTTGGTACCAGGGATTGAACCCAGGGGTGCTTAACCATTGAGTCACACCCCCAGCTATTTCTAATATTTTATTTAGATACAGACTCTTGCTGAGTTGCTAAGTGCCTCACCAAGTTGCTGAGGCTGGCTTTGAACTCATGATCCTTTTTTTTTTTAAGCCTTGATTTTATTTATTTATTTTTATGTGGTGCCGAGGATCAAACCTAGCGCATCACATGTGCTAGGCAAGTGCTCTACCACTGAGCTACAGCCCCAGCCGGAACTCATGATCCTCTTGTCTCAACCTCTTGAGCCACTGGGATTATAGATGTGTGCCACAATAATTGGCCACATTAATTTTTTTTTTGAAAGTTTTATTTGTGTGATCACTTGCAAATGCTTCATATATACACATGTGTGCTTGTGTTATTTACTGGAGATTGAACCAAGGGTGCTTTACCTCTGAGCTATATTCCCAGAGTGGGCCCCCCTCCCTTTTTGAGAAAGGTCTTGCTTAAGTTGCTGAGGCTGACCTTGAACTTGCCACCCTCTTGCCTCAGCCTCCCTTGAGTGGTTGGGATTACAAGCAGGGCCTTTACACTGTGCCAAGTGCTTCCTATTGTTTTAACTCTTAATTTGCAAATGAACTAATTTGTGAGATTTGTGCATCTGGATGGGTCTTTCACCAGGGGGCTTATAGCTTGGTTTTCTTCTCAATGTTGTAAACTAATTTTAACTACCAATAAAAGTTTTAGGAATCCCTTTTACATCTGAACAATGATTCAGCAATTTGAAACTATATTTTTTGCTCTGGAGTTGTCTAGTAAAAAGTTTATATGGCTCTGCTGACTCTAATGGCTCAGATAAATTACACATTTATCTTTGTGTATGTTTATATTTCTTTTCTCTGTGCCTACACTTTTAGAATCCTATTCATCAACCTCAATTATATGGGTGTGTTTGGACACTCTTTCTCTCTCTCTCTCTTTTTTTTAGAAGAAAACCATAATTTCTATATGCTACCAGATGGGTATATTGGCTGTAAGATTAAAAAAAAAAAAATCCCCGAATACTTAACAGGCCATCTGGTACCTTGGTGAGGTTTAGTTGATTAAGTTCTTGGGTCTTGATTTTCAGCCTCAGCAGAGGTAATCTCATCCCATTTGGATTTCAACTTTAAAAAAAAAAGAAATAAAAGTTGTCATTTATGTTTTGTCTCATGGTTAGTTTTTTTATTTTTATTTTGGCACCTGGGATTGAACCCAGGGGCACTTTTTAAAGATTCTTAGGCACAAAACTCATTGGTGATAGATAGCAGTAGTCGTTTGTTCACAGGTTCATGCTGATGCTGGTAGACAAGCTGTAGGTCATTCTGAACAGGCCTATTGAGGCTAGAGAAGGAGGCTCTGGGATATAGCTTTCTTGGGGGGATATGTATATGTGTCCATTTGGGAACTGAGCTTTTGTAGATTCACTGATTTTTCAAGTTGAAGCCAAGCAGATTCCATACATCAACATGTTGGACGTCTGTACTTAGCAGGCTGCTTCTTAACCTTGTGCCCTTTGTGAATGTTGGACAGGATTAGAAGCTTGATAGGCATTGACCCATGTAAGTCATTTAAGAGATAAATAAGTAGCACTCATTATGGGGCCCTTTCTGCAGACGCAGACTGTGCTAGCCAGTGGCACAGTTCCCTGTCCCTCTGCCCCCGCCCAGCTCTGAAGTTGGAGCTGCCTTTGGGGTGCTGTTCTATGCTACCTCTTAGGGGGGACTGATGCCAGTCCTTGCCTTGTGCCCTGAACTGTGTTGGGGTTAAGGCATGCTCAGAAGAATACACATGTCCCTTTTACCCTTTTGGAACCTTGTTCTTCTACTAATAATACCTCATGTTATTTCAGGAATAATGTTTCTTCTATCATTTATATTTAGGATAGGTAACTCAGACTCCCTGCTTCATAATAATGAATGCTTTTCATTCTAATACCTCGAAACAGGATTTCTCAGCCTCAGCACTATTGACATTTTGGGGCCAGATAATTCTGCAGCCCTGTGCATTATGGGATGTTTATTTACCCATCCAACTTTCCCTAGACTCCAGCTCCTAGAATCCCCTTAGGTTAGAACAACCTATTTGGTTGATGGACATTTAATTTAATTTTAAAAAATTTTTATGTTATGCTTTTATAATGCCTTTTTTTTGGGGGGGGGGTGCCAGAGATTGTATCTAGGGGTGCTCTACCATTGGGCTACACCCCAGTTCTTTTTAATTTCATTTTGAGACAGGATCTCTTTAGGTTTCTGAGGGCATTGAACTTGGGATCCTCCTGCCTCAGCCTCCCAAGTTGTGGATGTTACAGGCATGTGCATAAATAATGCTTTGATTTACTTCCCAAATACTTAATTTACACCATACCGTATGCCAGTCACTCCTTTTATAAGGCACTCAGGATAGAATGGTGAACTAAATAGATTTCCAGTCTCATAGGTCTTACAGTTTTGCTACACAGTTGTCGCTATGACTTAGCGCACATCTTTTGTTTTGGGGTTGGGGAATAATTGTGCCTTATAGTTGTCCATAGGTGCTGTCCTGTACCCATCCAACTTTCCTTGCTCTCCAAGGCAAACTCTTCCTGTGTAAGGACCCGATCTCTATGAAAAGAAAGCTCTAGAATCTGTTTGTCTGCGAGATTAGAATCAACCTTGGTTCAAATGGCTCCCAGTTACTTAGTGTTACTTAGCAAGTTACTTAGTTTCTTCCGACCTCAGTTTGGTGTTGTGCTTCTTAGACTTGGTGTGAGAATTGAATCAGACATGGGAGAAGTATTCATCATGGGGTCAGGGGACTGGGGGCTCCTCAAGAGAACAAGCTGTTCTCACCTCTAGCTGGTCTTATGAGGGACTCTTTTTATAGGTATCTGCCATGGGCCAGGAACTTGACATGTGTTCTCTGATCTAATCATCTGAGCACACCTAGGAGAGTTCTGTCAGGTTGTGCTTCTTGTATTTTAGGGCCGTGTTTGGTGAATAGACCTTGACACTATCTTTCTGGGGGATTGGCCATTGTATCTTGCATGCATCTTGGGACCTCACGGGCTGAACTTCCTGCTGGTGACAAAGAAGGAGATTCACTCTTGTTTTTTGATCATTTTGTCCAGATTTGGGGCAGAGGTGTTCCTGGTCACCTGACGAGTCATCCTACAGGTGAAGTTGCTGAGTCTCTTGAGTGCCATGCACTTGCCTCTCAGTGACAGGAAATAGACATCATCTCTCCCTCCCCCTGTTTCTCCTTATTTCAATCCCTGATGATTATCATCCTGGCATTTAATTATAGTTGCAACTTCTATTCCATTTCTTTGTTGTCTCGTTCACGATCTTCCTTTACTCTTTAGATGAAGATCTATAGGAGCTGTTATCAGTTGGTCACTGTCGTATCATATAGTCATAGAAGAGCGCCTGTGTGGCAGGCGCTTGAAAATGTATGTGGAATGAATATTGTCACTGAAACTTCTCAAGCAGGAATAATTGTCAGCTAGACTTGGTTGTTTTGCCTGAAGATGTACTGATTTGTGCTAATAGGTAGTTGTACCAATTGGCTTTGACCAAATGGATGGTGCCATTTATTTCATGGAAGAGTTTCCTCTTGGAGTTAGTGTTGCCTTTTCGCGTTCAGGCTGGGCAATGCAGAGGTGCCCTGGATCTCAGGGATCAGCACATGCAGAATGGAAACGCTTCTGAAATCCCCAAGTTATACGTAAACACTTAAGAGCTGACATTTCTAGGAAGTGGGATGTAACTGGAAATGCATTTTAAGGAATGAGTGTTAGGATGGGTAGCTTTCCAGAGGAAGGAGGAAATACTGGTACTCTGTGCTTGGTACCAATGCCATTCATTCTCCTTTGACTACATTATTTTAAAAATTCACTGTACAGGCTTCTTCAGGTATATTCAGCCTTGTAACAATGCTTTGATGTGATTTCATTTGATGGATCTATTAAGACTCAGAATCTCTAGGATTCTGAAATGCCAATTTTACCTTTTAGGAAATAGGTTCCCTGGGTCATGTCCAATATCCTTGAGTCTCTGGAAATAACAGGTGTGGCAACCACGCCTGGTTTATTTAATATACAAAGTTTTGTGTGGCATGGAAGCCTCCAAAAATTAAGAGCCAAAGATGTAGGGAAGCTGTATTTTTATGGACCTTCATGAGGATCTCTGATTGAAGGGCAAAGGTCATGATTAAATGTCATAAATCAGGGGTGGGGAGCTCAAGAGACCTTTGTTTAGATTCTTCCTGGCCTCTCTGTGTCTCCAGAGATGACGACCCCTGTGGAATAGGGGTCTTATGATCTAACTTGCAGGGGAGAACATCAGCATGGGAGCAGGGGGAGGGGACGATCACAGAGCCCTTCCTATTCCTGCTGTTCTCAGATACCTACATGTCCTATTTTGGGACACTGTGTCCTGGTCTCCTGCATCTCTTGTAGCTCCATCTTGGCATGTATCTTTCTTGGGATTCATTGTAACCTTGCATTTCCTGCATTTCCTCTCCTCTCTTCAACTTTCTTTGCTCACAATATAATCAGTTGATTAAAAATGAAATGGATTCAAGAGTCTTTTAAAGTAGTTATTCAGAACCGGAGCATTTAGATGTCCCCACTTAAAGAGCACTGTTCACAGGGCCACCCAGAGTTCTGTGGAGGCCGCTTCTCTTTGTCCTGAAGTGGATCCATAGCAGGCGGCCGCGGGGAATGTGCTTTAGAGTTTGCTTGTGAAGAAGAGGGCTTCAGAGCAGCTGGGGCCAGCGGGGCCCTGTCCCCACTGACCTGATGGGGGTGTGTGCCTGTGCTTGTCTAGACTGCACTCATGGCGCTGGCTTTGAACAAGGGTCAACACAGCTTCATGATGGACCTGCTTGGGAAATCCAAGAGCTATGGGCTCTGGGAGGAAATGCAGATAGGACCTGATTCTGGATCCCAGATTTGGAATTGAAGAGTTTTTTGTTTTAGTTTTTTAAATTAGGTGACTCTTCTGACGAGGACTTGGTGGTGTCATTGTCCTCAATCCCAGGGGCTGCCCAAACTGCTGGGATAGAAGGGTTCTGGCCTGACTCAGGTACTAGTGCCTATCCACAGGACAGCTGAACATTGTGAATCTAGGTGGCCCTGACGGGAGGGTGTCCTAAGACAGTGACCAGGTCTGAGGGGTCAGCTTGCAGTCGGAGGGAGAACTTGGGTTGGTCCTGTAGTCGGGGAGCTGTGGTTTCAAATATCAGCTTGCCCTTAGCTATGTATGTGACCCTGGCCAAGTTGGACAGCAATTTCATCTCCTGTCTCCATCTTTGGTTGTCATTTTGTTACTGGGGATTGAACTCAGGGGTGCTTAACCCCGAGCTACACCCTCAGCCCTATTTTGTATTTTATTTAGAGTTGCTTTGGGCCTCGCCAAGTTGCTGAGGCTGGCTTTGAACTCGCAGTCCTCCTGCCTCAGCCTCCCAAGCTGCTGCGATGACAGGGATGCACCACCGTGCCCAGCATTCCCCATCTTTGAAATAAGGGTCTGATATCTCACTCAGCTCCCTGGCTTCTGTTCTCTGCCTTCCTCCTCTGTCACATTTCATTTTTAAACACTGTCTTCTTTCTATCACTCATCCTTGAAATAAGGTGTTTGTTTTGTTGTGTGTTTCACCAGGTGGCATATAGGTTTTTTGAGAGCAAGGGAACTGATTTGTCTTGTTCACTGCTCAATCCCTGCACCTTGGACTTATCAGGGAAAGTATTTATCAGATGAAGGATGGGTTCGCTGCAAGCTCACGGCCACTATCCTGCCTGCGCACCCTGCCCTATTTCTTGGCCACATCCAGGAAAGATCACATGTACGTAGCACAGAGCAAGTTGAGCATCCCTTGTTGGAGACATTTAGAACCAAAAGTGTTTCAGATTTCAGAGGTTCTTGGATTTTCTAATATTGGTGGATTCCTGGTGAGATGTCTTGGTGGCACCCAAATCTAAACCCCAGATTTATTTGTGTTCTGTCAATACCCCATACACAGAGCTGAAGGTGATTGAATATAGTATTCTTAATAATTTTGTGTATGAAACCAAGCTTCACACATGAGCTCAGATGTGGAATTTTCCACTTGGGGTATCTTGTTGGCTCTCCGTTTGGGATTTGGGAGCATTTTGAATTTCAGAGTTAGGACCTGGGGATGGGCAATCTGAATATGTCTATAAACCTTTTAGACATCATGGATTCTGCCCCTCATGGCCTTGGCATTCAACCTCTGTGCCTGTTTGCAGATGAATAATTGATCACTCTTTGTTGTGGCTTGCTTTGGAGGATGTCTTTGGGAATTGTCGCTGACAGCCGTCAACTCAGGGGCATGAGCTCTGCTCTTCTCTACCTGCCCCTGTCCTGCTCCCCTTTCTCAGACAGTGCCCCCTGGGCCTGGAAGGGACCCCTCTTGGTACCTCCAGCTTGAAAGCCTTGCTGATCTCTGTTTTTAATGGTCCTGATCCCTGGTCCCATGAACATCAAAGACAGGATACTGGTTGCTTTATTCTGGTAGCCCCAAAGCTGTCAGTCTGATTAGGTCTTTATATAGGCATAGAAAAATGTATGTTTTCTCTCATCAACAAAGGCTGTAATTGTGCAAGTCCAAACAGTGCCTCTCAGCTGTGTGTTTTCTAGTTTGATTTTCAGGAGCTCTTGACTGACTGCGCTCTGCTCGTTGGAGAGGAGGATGCTTTGGTAATGTTGCTGTG
Organism: Marmota flaviventris; assembly: GCF_047511675.1. Taxonomy (NCBI): domain Eukaryota; kingdom Metazoa; phylum Chordata; class Mammalia; order Rodentia; family Sciuridae; genus Marmota; species Marmota flaviventris. The sequence goes on from NC_092498.1 coordinate 173,435,695, forward strand.
TGCACCTCATGGTTGACTGCTGCAGGAAGCAGATTCAGAATAGAGTCCTGATTTTGAGAGCTTATTCCCCTAAAACACTTAAGCAGTTAAATATTTGTTTTTAAGCCTTTGAGGGTCAAGTTTCTTCTTTCTTTCTTTTTTTTTTTTTTTAAAGAGTTTATTAGATTCAGTGCAATGCAGCCAATAGACTTCATTTGAGTGTCTTTGATGATAATTAGGTAGAGACTACTTGGAACCCTGTGTTGAGAAGGATTCTGAAGTCACATGTGGGCTCCTTGGGAAAGTGTCCTGATGAGACTTATAGGTGACTTATTTACCTAAACCAGATGTGACTAGTTTTTCATTCCTGTATGTGACATAAAGTTTCTTTTAAAATAGATTCATTTAATTGAAAGACTTGAAATGCTGTTTTAAATAAGAGTAAGTTAGAGATTAAGGGCATAGAGATATGGCAGAGATTATGAAGGTCATATGAGATAGAAATTCTAGAAATGCTAGAGATGAATGTTAACCTGTCCAACAGGATTGATTTGGGGTTTGGAAGCAGGTGGTAGCTTTTTTTTTTTTTTAAATAGTTGTAGATGGGCAGTGTGCTTTTATTTTATTTATTTATTTTTATGCATTGCTGAGGATAAAACCCAGTATCTCACAACGTGCTAGGCATGCGCTTTGCTGCAGAGCTTCAGCCGCAGCCCACGTCACAGCTTTTTAAAGGTATCACAGAGATACCACATTGTTGTTAAACAACTTTATTTAAAAAAAAATTTTTTTTAGTTGTAGGTGGACACAATACCTTTATTTGATTTATTTTTATGGGGTGCTGAAGATCGAACCAGTGCTTTGTAAGTGCTAGACAAGCGCTCTGCCACTGAGCCATCACCCCAGCCCCTATACTTCTTTCTTGATCAGGAGGCACACCTGAAACTAGAGTCTTCTCAAAGCACATGGCATGGTGAGAATGCCTTGCTGTCCTGTGTTCACAAGACCAATAAGTGTGCAAATTCTCCCCTGAGCCTTAGTTTCCTTTGTATTAAACTTGGAATAATAATAATATCCATTTTATGGATTTTGATGTGAGGATTAAAGGGCTAATTCAGAGGAAGCATCCAGAGTAGCATCTGGTTGGGTGTAACCCAGTGTGCCCCTGTTGGCAACGATGGTGATGTTAGGATCGGGTACCTTATACAGTTCATTAAACAGGTTTAACCCCCTCGTTGACATCCCACACCCTTTTTGGGCTAAGGATTGAACCCAAGGCTTTGCACCTGCTAAGCACAGAATCTACCATTAGCTGTAATTGCCAGGACCTCTCCCTCATATTAAAACAGAGGTGGTTGACCTTACTGATTGCTGAGACTGAAGTCTTACTAATATTATCAAATTTGCCCCTTTTATTGTGGGGAGGGAGAGAAGTTATTTCTGGGAGGAGGAGGAGGGGGAGGAGGCGGAGGCGACCTTGACATTGGCGAATATGTTATTTCTTCCCCAGTTTCTATGTGTTTCTTCTTGTGCTGTGTATGTCTTATTTATCTGGCTGCCCGAGGCAGTTTAGAATATATAAGCATTCATGCAACTGAATATTTCTTAAAATTGCAGCGTCTTTGGTGAATGGCCCCTTCTAGGCTGAGACATTTTATCATGCTATAAATACCCCAAAACACTAGGAACCGAAGAAGAAGTTTTTTCATTTTCATTTATAAATCCCATCTCTTTTGTTTTGTGTAGGATAAATAACCTTTTTTTAAATTTATATTTTAGTTTTAGGTGGATACAATATCTTTATTTTTTACACTTACGTTGTGCTGAGGATAGAACTCAGTATGCTAGGCAAGCGCTCTACCACTGAGCCACAACCCCAGCCCTGGATAAATAACTTTTTTAAAAAAAATTTATTTTTCACTTGTAGATGGACACAATACCTTTATTTTATTTATTTATTTTTATGTGATGCTGAGGATTGAACCCAGGACCTCACTTTCCATTGAGTATGTGACTAGACTTAGTGACTCACTTCTAATGGACTCAGTAAGGAAAAAGGATTGCACCTTTAGAGATGAGGTCTCTAGAAAGACTTGTGCTCTTGGGTCACTCATTTTGGGGAAGGCCACCTGTTGTAATGGGAGGTCAACCAAGTAGCCCTGTGGGGAGCCCATGTGGTGAAGATTCGGGGCCTCCTACTCTAGCCACGTGAGTGAGCCTGGAGGGTGAACCTCTATCCCAACTCATTTATTATAGCCAACAGCTTGACTAACCCCATGAGGAATCCTGAGTCAAAACCATTTAGTTAAGCTCTTGAATCGGACTGCCAGAAACCGAGATGATACATGTTTGCTGATAGAAGCCCCTCTGTTGTGGGCTCATTTGTTACACAGTAATAGATAATGGATACATGTTCGTCATGGGAGTCAAGTGGACAGGAGCAGTCACTGACCAGTGCATCTATGAGATGACTCTCGTTGGTGTACATACCCTCTAAATGGACCAACAATGGTGGGTTATCTGGGTGAGGTCTTTCTGGCGGCAGAATAGGGAGTGTTTTCAGATCAAATTTGGTATTTAAGGAGGATCTGTTCCCATAGCAATTTTAAGAGTTACGGATAGTGTCTTGGTGCAGACAGCTGTCAGGATGCAGGTGTGGGGGTGAGCAGGGGGATTCAGAACAGGATGAAGAGTTCAAAAACTGGCTTCTGATTCATCTCTAAACCCACGTACCTTCTGATGTGCCTCCTGTCCTAAGTTTTCAAAACCCACTGTGAAGAAGCAAGGATGTTGGGACCCCAGTCGAGTTTTGTTGAGGAATCTGGCTTGGCCCTCTGAATGATTGACATCTCTGTGCAGGACAGTGGGTGTCTGGTTCACACCTGAGTACCTGGCATCACAGAATATGGAATGTTCTCAGTAGATCTTTGTTGAAAGAATGAATGGACGTCCTTGCATGATCTTGAGCAAATGACATCCTTCCGAGCCTGGGTTGCCTGTTCTGTATGATGGGGATACCTCACCTCTACCTCTTGTGGTCATTGTAAGGCCCGGAAAGAGTGTGTTCAGAGCACCTGCTGCCACGTCTAGCCTGTAGTCGTCGGGCTTGCATTTCCCCAGGTGCTCGGAACTCACTCTGGTTGGGATGGTCCCAGAATGACCTTGGAGCGTGGATCATGTTGCACTTTCTGTTGGGGCAGAAGTGGTCTGAGTCATTCAGGTCTTTAAGTTGTCAGTGATGAATTCCGAAAAGGAACGGTTGCCTTTGGCTTCACGGCTGAATCCTGTTAAGTGGATCATCACCAGGTTCCCACTGTACATGCTCCTTGCACTGAGGCTGATGTCACAGACTTCTCCTTTCCAAGGGGATAACTTGACAGCTCTCCAGCAGGAAGCCACATCCCCAGGACTGACGCTGTGGCTGAGAACAGAGCTCTTAATCGGATGGAGCCCACTCCTTGTACAGACTACAGTCTTCTGTCCCCAAGCTTGTCATGATCTTTTATTTCCTTCACTGTGGTTGTTCCAGTAAAGTGACCTAGTGTACATTTTCAGTAAAAACAACTCACTTTGACCTTTGTGTTGAACATAGTAATTGTGAGCCTTATCTAATGCATGGGATGACACCCATTTTTAACTTTTTTTTTTTTTTTTTTGGTACAAGGGATTGAACTCAGGACACTCAACCACTGAGCTCCATCCCCAGCCCTTTTTATATTTTATTTAGAGACAGGGTCTCACTGAGTTGCTTAGGGCCTCGCTCAGGTGCTGAGGCTACCTTTGAATGGTGATCCTCCTGCCTCAGCCTCCTGAGCCATTGTTTTACTTTCTTTCTTTCTTCTTTTTTTGCTAAGGTTGACAAGTGGAGTTTGCTGATAAATCTTAGTGCCTCTCCCTGTCACCCTGTAAATAGAGAGTTATGATGGGATTCATGTTTAATGTCAGATTCCTTCTGGTTTGTGCTCCTGGGTGAAATTCTGAGGGAAGGTCATCTTGTGCTATATGCAGGGGACAACCCTGACCACACTAGCTTTTGCCTGTCTGCCATCGAGGACCGGAGACCTGGATAAAGTAAGAAATGGGGATCCCAGAAATACATTATGGGGCCTTTTGTGATACTGGCCTGTCTGTCCATTTGCTGTCTGTCTCTTCCTGCTTAATGTGGTTTTGCATTTATTGCAGAGTCACATAGGTGGACTTCTGTGAGTCAACAGTTATTTGTTTGGGGAGCAAGGACTGGAGATTGAGCCCAGGGTGCTATACCACTAAGCTACTTGTAAATGGCTGAGACTGGCCTTGAACATATGATCAGAGTCCTGTCTCAGTCTTCAAGTAGCTAGGATTACACGTGTGCCCCACTGTTCCTGGCTCAATAGTTCTTTTATAGAGATGTGCCTTCATTTTATGGAGGCTCAGAGTTTCCTTGCCAAGTCAGGACCAAGTTTGGAGTGAAAAAGTTCAAAGCAAAAGATACCGAGTTTTAAAAATTGAATACATACGTTGGGCACGATGGCGCATGCCTGTGATCCCAGCATCTCCAGAGGCCGAGGCAGGAGGATCATGAGTTTAAAGCCAGCCTCAGCAAAACTGAGGCCCTAAGCAACTCAGTGAGACCCTGTCTCTAAATCCAATGCAGAATAAGGCTGGGGATGGGGCTCAGTGGTCTAGTGCCCCTGAGTTCAATCCTTGGTTCCCCCCATACATAAATATATTAATTAATTAAAGATTTAATTTTTTCTAAAAAGGAACTATGCAGATGGAAGCTCTCAGTTGGAATTTTATATGTGAATTTGAGCAATAGGAAGCTGGAAATGAATCTCCCCCCCCCCCCAATAAGATGGCTAATTATTCTGGGAGTCAGAAACAGGTGGCTGTACATCTTACTTGGGTAAATAAAGAATGATGTTAACCTTTCCTGAATGCTGGTGTCTGTTGAGTTTGAGAAAATCCTATAAAGGAGAAAGAGCTGCAGTGTGTAATCAGCTCCCAGGTGCTCGATAAGGGCCTGTTCTTCCTGTGCCGGCTGGTCAAGATCAAGGGCGCTGCTGCTGCTGCGCTGTTGAAGGCTCCTTCCCGGTGTTAAGGTGATGAGATCTCTCTTCTGCTATCTGTCTGAATTACTTCTGGGCTTGACAGCGATGGGGACTCATTTGATAGCAGCTCAGAGACTTTGGATATCTTATTTCCCTTCAGTTGAACCTACCAGTCTTGAATTGTTGAATATTTTCCACTTTGGGCCGTGTGTGTAGCAAACCCGCCAAGTTTGTGTTCAGTTCCTGATGTTAGTCTGGGACTGTGCAGCGTGGAACAGGCAGCTCACCCTCTCTGTGCCATCTTTCCTGGTCTCTGTTGCTAGACAAAGAAAACAAAACTGTTTTGTAGGGTTGTTATGAAGGTGAAATGAGACGATTTAAAAAAAAAAAAGAAAAAAGAGCTGACAGGTGGTTTTCTTCTCAATACCTTTCTCCAAATCTAAGACAGTGTTTTCTCAGTTTTAACTCTGTTGACATTTTGATCTAGATGATATCTAGGGTGGGGCACCGTCCTGTGTATTGAAGGGTGTTAGGAGTATCACTGACTTCCTTGGCAGATGCCAATCACACCCCACTCTACTTTGTCACCCAAAGATTCCTCCAGATAAATTTGGCCCTTAACACTGACGAAAACGTGCTTATGAAAAACTGCTGTCAGATTTTCTCTTTATGAAAACTTGGTGTAGAATAGTACTTGGAAGGCATGGGTGATGTGAATTTAATAATTGCTTTTACATGTATTGAATAAATTGTATAATGGCATTGCTTGCCCCACTCCCAATTCATCGAGTTGCTAATTGAAAAAGTGCTTTTAAAACTTCAGCCCAGCCATCTCCTCATTCTTTTTGCTGGAAAGCAGCATTAAATGCTTTAGGATGATTTTGAAAACAATAGTGGAAATGGTGTCCTACGATCCTAGATCACAACAAATGAACTGAGATCCTAAGACAACCACAAATACCCCAGGAATAAGCCCCAAACTTCAATGTGTCCTCAGACATTTACATTTGGGGTGCGTGACTTATGTATTTGATTTGACATTTTAGCTTCTATAATTTTTCCCTGTTTGGGAGTGATTGGATTGGAACCCAGGCCTCTTGCAGTCTAACACAAGTGCTCTGCCACTGAGCTACTTCCCCAACCCTAACTTTTTAAACTTCTTAAAAGTTTTCTGCTTTGAAGATGTATACCCATGGATTGTCAGAGGGATGGAAAGAAAATTTCTTTTTCAGTTTTTCTAGAAAAACCGCATCTTTGACATAATTCTAACAGAAAGAAACGTACACGTTTGTTACTGGTTCTTGGGTAATGATATTAGTTATATTAAAAATACTGCATGTAGGGCTGGAATTATAGCTCAGTGGTAGAGCACTTGCCTAGCATGTGCGAGGTACTGGGTCTGATTCTCGACATCACATATAAATAAACAAATAGGTAAATAAATAAAATAAAGGTCTATCAATAATTAAAAATATATTTTAAAAATACTGCATGTAGCCGGGTGTGGTGGCACATACCTGTAATCCCGTCACCATCAGCTTGAGAGGCTAAGGCAGGAGGATTGTGAGTTCAATCCTCAGCAATAGTGAGGTACTTAGCAACTCAGTGAGACCCTGTCTCTAAATAAAATACAAAATAAGTCTGGGGATGTGGTTCAGTGCCCCTGAATTCAATCCCTAGTACCCCAATCCCCCCAAATATACAGCTTAATAATGTAACGGCTACTATTCCTTTCCTTGAACTTTCAGTTTCCTGGCTTCTCAGAATAAGCCTATGGTGAGGTTCTGTTAGGCTTTCTTCTCCCTGTTCATTTACTAGATAAGGAAACTGAAGTGAAGAAGCTAGGTGACTAGCCCAGGACTACCTAGCTCACAAATATTAGTTTGGCTACTAGTCATATTTTATTCAGTTGATTATAAGACTGGATCCACAACATCAGGAGTTGGCAAACTGTGGCCCACAGGCAAACAGCTGGCCTGTTCTCTAGTTTTGTAAATAAAGTTTTATTGCAACATGGCCACTCCTTCCTATCTGTGCTGTTCTCTTGCTACAGAGTGTTTGCAACAGAGCCACAGGAAACGATCAGCCTGAACTGTTTACTACTATATGGCTACTACTACTATATGGTTTACTACTATATGGCTCTTCACCGAAAACGTCTGCATACCTCTACAAGAATATTCTCATCCATATGTATGGTCTAGAGAAAATAAAAAATAAATAAATAAATCTCCCAAATCCCATAAATTTAAAAATGCAATTTAGTTAAAATTCATTTTTATACATTGAGACTCTTAAGTATTTCTTCATGGCATGCACGGTGGTAGAATGGATGTTAAAACATTTATAGTACAACCCTCTTCCTCAGGGCATTCCCAACAATTCTACCCAAGAAAGGGAGAAGGAACAGATAAAGTTGAATACATGAAACACGGGAGTGAATGTGGCAAGACAGGTTGATAGACACTTGTCAGAGAGTATGCAATTAAGGTCTTGCAGAAATGAAAAGTGAGGGTGGACGGTCTTACTCTCAGTGTGGTGCTTGTCGTCCTTGCAAAATTTGAACATAATACTCTAATAAAAGTTTCCATTCTTCCTGCTGCTTTTCTGCAACAGGTTGGGAAAAGTAAGTGATTTCTTTGATAGAAAACATATTATAGAAAGCATCCAGCAAGCAAGTCTGGTGGCGCATGCCTGTAATCCCAGCGGCTTGGGAGGCTAAGGCAGGAGGATCTCAAGTTCAAGGCCAGCTTCAGCAACTTAGTGAGCCCCTGCCTCAAAATTAAAAAAAATATAAAGGGCTGGGGATGTGGCCCAGTGGTTTAATTACCTCTGGGTTCAGTCTCTAGTACCAACAGAGGAGGGGGGAAGGAAGGAAGAAAAAAAGAAAAGAAAGCAAGCAGTGTGTGGGTTTTCTCCTTAGATCACAGCAGGTCAAGTTTGAGAAGGGGGAGACCAAGAAATGAGTTTCTTTTGTCAAATCCGAAATTATGCAAATTCTTCAAAAAGTATTAGAGGAAATGGGTATGGCTTTAATTGGTTTCATGGCTTTATCGCTTTTAAAAAAAAATAGTCACTTTGCCCACATTATCCTCTGTTGCTTCTGCTGAACATTGTAGACACTCCCTGAAGTTTAATGAGATCTTGGAGGAGAGTCACCACAAATGCCATTCTCGAATATTTTCGAGAAGTGGTGTTATCTTAGGCTAAAAGGGTGTTACACTAGACTGTCCCTTATTAGGAGGATTCTCTCCACCACACAAGCCTCTCTTTATCTGAAATGACTGACAGGTGAAGCCCTGAGCTCACACCAAGTCCGCAGACCTACTTATTTAGTGTATACTAAACCAGTGGTGGCCTAGTTTTTTTTTTTTTTTTAAAGGCTCATGTATTATGCTGAACTTTAGTGAAACGGAAATTCTTTATAATCACAGTTTTGTCCCCTGGTAAAACTAATAACACCGTGCACGGCATTTTTATTATTGACATTTCCTTCTAGGCCGTCTGGAGTGAAGAAGTTGGGGCTGCTCCTAGGATGGGTCACCCTGCTCTATAGCTTCTGTTTGGGCGTGGCCTGAGCTTCTGTGGATCCAGACAGGAAGGGTCTTTTCAGTGCATCATTTCCCGTGGGGTGTGGATGGGCGATGTTTGTGGTTTAGAACTTGTGATATAGGATCAGGTCACAAGGACTGATTTCAGACGGTGCAGCGTGGGGCTGGAGGTGTAGCTAGAGTGCCCACGTGAGCCCTGGGTGGCCCTCCTCGCGCTGCAAAATAAATAAATAAATAATACATAAGTTAATTAATGGAAAACTTAATTTGGGCCCTGGGGATTGGTTGTAGAGCACATGCTTCAAATGCATGAAGCCCTAGGTTAGGTCTGCAGCACACTGGTGTACACATGAGTGTGTGTGTGTGTGTGCGTGTAATGCATGCACTACACACACACACACACACACACACACATACTGTACCATGCTTGAATGCTGGTAGGGGATCAGCACATGTCGGTGGCTACACAGTCACACTTGTAGCTGTCCTGTGACCTTCAGGGTCTTTAAGGGCATCTACTCCTGCCCTTCTGACTCTTCTAATTATAGACTCGAACCACACTGTTCATTACAGTCGTGTCTATTTCAGACTCAGAGTTAGTCTGGTTGCCTGTCAGACCCCAGCGCCTATAGTGTATTGTTAAACGAGCGGATGTTCTGATATTTCTTCAAGGAATTTCCTGCTTGCAATTTCCTCATTGCACAGGTTTATCTTAACATTCCAGCTCTGGTGGTATATATTCCCTCCATTGTTGCAAAAACAAAAAAAAAATCAATCTATTGTTCTTCAGATACTTGTGGCATGCCATGGGGCTGAGAAGGGACTGGGGCAGGCCCTGGTTGGGCAATGCCATGGTAACAGGTTAGGAGGTTTCAGAGACCAGAGCCTGTGCTGCCTGTGTGTGCAGGTGGAGATCAGTGAGTGCAGTCACCGGAGCCTGCTCTTGTGGGGAAGAGGCAGTTATTTAAGAGTTTCAGCTATGAAGTCTAGAAACTTAGATTTCTCATAGACGCACTTGCTCCAGGAGCGCCTTGACCTTGGATAACTTGAAGTCCTTGACTATTCCGTCTCTTCCTTCCTTTGATGGGGATAAATACTGGCCTCATGCATAGCTCCTTGCAAAGGTGTTACAAGCCCAGCGCTGGGTCTTGCTGGTCAGTACATTCTAAGTGTTAGTTTCCCCTAATTGAATTGCATTGGGACCCTGTCTACCCTCAGTGGCCTAAGGTACAGAAACTTGGAAGACCCAGAAGGGAGTTTGGCTTATCCTGCCATCAGGTGTTTTTTTTTTTTTTTTTTAAATGATTTTCTAATTCTTCCTGGCTAGCAAGTTCTCATCTAAGGCTGTTGGAGAATTAACTAGTTCCTAGGGGTCTTAAAATGTCACTGTGGCTTCCAGACACATCTGAGTTATTCTTAAGAGCACCTTGCCTGGTAGGAATCCATTTTGTTATATTTGTTTAAATTATGTTACAGTGCATTGTGGACGTGTAATCTGTTTTCAAAATGGTATTATCTGCCCCCATATTGATCAACGCCACATCTTATACTTGCTTATCTCGGCTTCCCATATGGTCAGACTCCAAAGCCAGACCTAGAAGGGTCCCGCTAACTCATTAACCTCCTTGACACCAAATACAAACCTCCCAGAGGGGGACTCGCTACGGGAGGCTGAGGGTTTAAAATCTCTTTCTGCCCCGTTGCTTTTTCCTGAGACCTGGTGATAGGTGTTAGATTTGGTGCAAGTTTCCACAACACGGGAGGATTTGTCCTGGTTGGGTTTGTGTTGTCATTTGAAAATTATGACTCAGTTCTTTGAGAAATAATTAAGTTGAAACCCAGAAAGGAGCCCTTTATTGTCATCTCAGCCCTCAGCAGGCCTGCCCTGACATGGGGGCGGTGTGAAGCAGAAATTTTGCAAAAACTGGAGCAGGCAGGCAGTGCTTAAGTTCATGGAAGCCAAAACTGTGATTCAACTTGAGAACATGATTGTGTGTCTGTCTCTAGGCTGTGAAGGGATCCAGGAGAGACCAATGGGGAGAAAAGAAAGGAAATAAATGCATCTGTAGGAAAATCAACTTTTTCACTATGTCCTCATCCTGACAGTGTGTGACCATTTTGCAGAGAAAACTCTTTGGAAGAGCGCCTCGTATTTGGAGTCTGAAATGTTCCAAGTTGTTCCCACGTAAAGCAGAAGTTGTCCTGCGTGTTAACCAAGTTCTCTGTGCTTTCTGAAAAATCATAGAAATTCCTGTTGGATTGACAGCCTGGGCAAAGGTGCTTTCTAAAACTTTAGGTTAGAGGCTTTGGTAAATGACAAAAGTGCTTCAATGTCCCAAGGGATAAAGCGCCAGATTGAGACTTAGAAAGTTGAGCTCTTGAGATATCTGTCAGTGTGTGGAAGAAGGATGATATGTTGAAGACAGTGAAGTTCAGGGCTGTCACTGAGTCCTGGTTTGCCATTGGGCATCAAAATGAGTGGATAATAGATCCCTACAAGTTTTTCTTTTTTCAATAGACATGAATGTACGAGCAACACTTGAATGATGGGGAAGACTGGAGTAAGAACAACGTAAATTCCTTAAGTTAAAACCTGGCAGAGGAGGCTGGGGCTGTGTAGCTCAGTGGCAGAATCCTTGCCTAGCATGTGAGGCACTGGGTTCGATCCTTTGCACCACATAAAAATAAATAAATAAAATAATAATAATAAAAAAGAATTGCTATAAACAAACAAAACCCAGCATGATAGAGGGGTAGGGGTGTTCAGTGGTAGACCATTCACTTAGTATGCAAAAGGTACTAGGTTTAATACCAGTACCCTCTCCACCCCGCAAAAAGATTTGGTTGCAAAAAACCCCACAGTGCTGTGCATGAGAAAAAGACACTAATGTTGGCTTCTGTAGAAAGAACTGGATCCTGGCTGGGTACAGTGACACACACACCTTCATCCTAGTAGCTATTGAGGAGGCTGAGGCAGGAGGATGGCAAGTTGAAGGCCAGCCTGGACAACTTAATGAGACACCCTGTCTCAAAATGATAACGAAAAGTGTCTGGGGATGTAGCTCAGTGGTAGAGTGTCCCCGAGTTCAATCTATACTACAACAATTAAAAAGAATAAAAAGATATGGGTCCTGATCTCCATCTCCCCCACCCCATTATTAGATTTTTACTATTACCGAATGCATTTATAGCCATAATGAGACTCTGTAACTATTCATTATTTATTTTTTAAAACATGGGTGGAAGGAGAGGATTCCCTAGTTCTTAAAAAAAAAAAGGGAGACTTGATACACTACTGAGTTCTCTTTTGTTTAGCAAATGTTTATTGACTACTTAGAGGTCAAATTGATCCAAAAATGAATCTAAAATAATTTTTTCCTCGACCTTTTCTTTTTTTTTTGCAATGTTTACATCACCTCATGAGGTCGCTGGGAAAGTCCTGGAATGTGTTTCAAACTCTGGGTGGGGAATTACTGTTTAGAAGTTGTCAGCCAGTGTCACTAGGTGATAATTCCCCTCTGTGTGAATGTCATGGTTACAGTCTGCTTTTTTTCTTTTTTTTTCCTCTAAAAGAACAATTATATTCCAGAAATTTCCTAGTGCATTTAAAAACAGCTGGGTGAAAGTCATTTTAAATCCCCAAATCCAACACATTAGTTCTTTTATGCATTTAATTAAGCAGAAGTTAAAATAAATTAGAACAGAAGACATTCAGTGCTGATTGTTGAATCAACAAAGCAAGAAACAGCCTAGCATTACCCCACCGCAGATGTCTGTCATTCAGTGCTGGTGCCCTAGAAATTTGCATCAACTCTTAACATTTTTTGAATAATGATTTCTTTTCTAGTAAAAAAAAAAAAAAAAAAAAACAAAAACTGGCACATGATGTACAGTGGGCAATGTTCTTTAGGAAACTATTGTATCACTGGGTGTGCACATATGTTTGTTGTGTGTGTAATTTGTTCTCTCTCTTGATACCTTTCCATGGCTGACCGGATAACTTTGTTTTTGGAGGATGGGGGAGGGATAAGCAAGATTGACAAGTAAATTTGGGTATTTTTAATGGAAGTGACTCCCCGTGATGGTTTTGTTTCTTGCATTCTCAAGGACAGAATGAGTTGGAGTTTAATTTTTAATTTAATGCCAATAATGTACTGTTTGTTGCAAAAAAGGTTGAGTAAAAACACATCATCTCAAAACTGGGCCCTGGATTCATGTCACCCATGGATATCATTGTTAGTATTTCTGTGCAAAGACTTTTCCCCTTGCGTGTGTGTACTTTTGGCTAGTTTCTTAGGAACAAATATGCTTTCTAGATAGTCCTATGTCTTTTTCCCTCTTTAATATCATGATTGCTTTACTATTTCTTACTGCTTTCCATACAATCAGGGAGAGGACTGAGGGTATGACTACTGCTTTAGTTCAAACAAGATTTGCTTTAAGATTAGGATAATTTTGTGGACGTAGCAACTTTGGAGGCTAAGGCTGGAGGATTGCAAGTTTGAAGCCAGCCTCTGCAATTTAGTGAGGCCCTGAGCAACTCAGTGAGACCCTGTCTCAAAATAAAAAAATTAAAAGTGCTTGGGCGGATGTGGCTCAGTGGTTAAGTGCTCCTGGGTTGGATTTCTAGTGTCCTTTCCCTGCAAAAAAAGATTGGGATAATTTTTGTAGCTGGGCAGTGGGAATATGAGGGTTCATTATATTCTGATGCTTTGGCCCACAGTTTGAATTTCCCTTAATAAAAACATTTTGTGTGTCACCCAGTCATGAACTTCTCCCAAGGTCTACACATTCACATCTATGTCCTTCTTACTCTTACAAGCTGAGTTTCCGTCCATTGAGCATGAACCATTAATTCAATCAATATCCTGTAGTCTGATGCCTCTGTCCTCAGACCATTCTTGTCAATGGATGAAAATTTGTTGGATCATCTTCTTCAGGAGAACCTGTAGGTTAAAGTTTTATTCTTTTCATAACCCAACAAAGACTCTTGAATCCTGGTAACCAAAGAGATTGGCTGGTATTTTACTTACTTAACTGAACAATAATCAGAAATGTAGGAAAGTTATTAAAGTCTATGAAATTGTTAAAATGTCTGGGTACTTTGTTGTAATTCAAGTGCATCGTGTAGTTTCACTCACATACTCACACACACACACTCATATACACACCCACACGCACCATGCACACACACAGAAGTTTCGTCCCCTTGATGGTTTTTGTTAGCAGAGGTCTTGGATATATTTTATCGTGGGATGCAGTGGCTCTTCTTTAAACATCTACTGGGAAATGGAAATTGGATAGTTCATGTTTGATCTGTCTTCCTGTGGTTTTGTTCATTTATCACCAACAATTAATTCTCATTTCTCAGCAGAGAGCTTTATTGGGCAGTAGAGTCCGAGAGAGATGGGGTGACTCTCCCATTGTGGGCCAGTGATCGCTCTCTGTTATCTCCTTTCATGCTTAGGTCACAATGATCTGTTTTGTAAGCCTCAGTCCAACTTGGGTGACAGCAGTCCGTTAATGATCACTACCTCTTAGTGTGTGTAGCATGGGACAGGTGCTATGTCACATCTGCTACCTACTATATCCAACTGACTCTTTGTAGTAGCCTTTGGGGAGCAGGCTGTGGTCTTTTCCCTACTTTATAAGTGAAGAAATAAGACCTAGAGAGAAAAAAAATAACTGTTTAGCTAAGTACAGATTTTTGGAGACTGTTATCAACCCATTTAGTGGCTTCGATCAAGATCCTGATGTATCAGTGATAGATTTTTAATAGATGTGCATTTCCTTCTTGATTATAATATGTGCAAATGGAAGTCCTAGATATAGGCCCATGATAAAATCTGCTTGTTGGTGACTCTGAAAGTTTCTTTTCTATCCAAGCCCTCTATAGCTAAATTTTGCCAACTTTCCATTTTCCGTCCTTAATTTGATTCAGAATAAACAAATCTCAAATGCACAGGGTCCTGGGGGCAGTAGAGTGGTTTGCTTATTCGACATATTTCTTAAGTTAGAAATTTCTGAAAATTGGCAGCCTCCTTTGATATAGAAGACTTAGACCATAAGTCAATTATAGAGAACTTACAGAGCTGGGCAAAGTGGCACACGCCTGTAATCCCAGCAGCTCTAGGTCTGAGGCAGGAGGATCACAAGTTCGAGGCCAGCTTCAGCAATTTAGTGAGACCCTGTCTCAAAAAAATAGAAAGGTCTGGGTATATAGCTCAGTGGTAGAGTATTCTTGGATTCAGACCTCAGTACTGGAGAAAAGAAAAAAAAAAGTGTGCTTAGGCAGGCTGAGAGTGGGGTTGGAAGGGGCAGGGAAATGACTGGTAGAGTTTCCATAGGCTGTTTGTATACAGCCCTTCCTCATGGATTAAAATTTATGAAAGCTGTTTCGGGAAATTCGATACCCAGGGGTACGGGCACTGCTCTTGCAAACAACATGCTGTGTGCAGAGCACAGTTTTGATGTTGAGTAGATTAGGATGCTTTATCATCATTAGGCCAACCGCACAGACCAGCCAGAAGTAGAGGCTGGGCTGGGATGAGCAGGCTGTATTCAAGCAAGCCAGGTAGGTGTGTTGTGTTAAAGGTGGATATAAATGACTGTTGCGGCAAAACCAACAGAAAACTCCTCTAAATATCCGGATGGGTAGTTTGATGCGTTTTGTAAAATGAAGGAAGGGCTAGATCTTTAAGTTTGGTCCAGGGAAGACATAATCAATAGGTGTTTGAGCATGTCTGCTTATTCGTCTACAAGCACTGTCATCTGAATACACAAGGGGGAAGAAGACAGGTGTGAATGGAATTGGCACATATACCCTGGTGTTTCCCCTCATCCTCCCCCTCCCCCACCTTATTTTTAAGAAGTGTACTTCATGGTAGCTTTTCTGTTCTGTCTTTGCATCTTTGATTGCTCCAGCTCAAAGTCTCTCCAAACCAGATTGCTACCTCCTTGGTAAAAATTATTCAATAATTTGGTGACAGGCAAGGTGGCACAAAGCTTATCATCTCAGCTGTTCTGGAGGCTGAGGCGGGAGGATGGTGAGTTCAAGTCCAGCCTGGGCAACTTAGCAAGTCCCTGTCTCAAACAAACAAACAAAAGCCAAAAATTCTTTGATAGAAAGCTCAAAGTGAATTTCCCATATTGGTTTCCAGGTATCTCATTTGTAGAAAGAGTCACAATCCTGTTATAAACCATGTCCCATTTGGATCATTATCAAATCAACCCCAGATTCACCCATTTTCTTTATGGTTATTCGACTAAAACATTTTGTTTTCCAAAAGTAGATGCTTATTGTAATAGCCAGTGTCCTCTTTCACACCCCCAAATTTTGGAGGACTTCCAATGCCTACCCCTCATGAAAGATCCTATAAAATACATTCATTTTTCTTTTTTCCTTTCCTGAAGGCTTCTCTGAAATAATGGATATTCCCCCCTCCCTACAGTGAAGACAATCACCCTAAGTTCAGTGTATCTGAGGTGGAAGGGGAGAGAATATCCAGTCTGCGGGATTGCAGACAGGAGCCCGTGCCACGCACAGTGAAATTGGATAGTTTGCAAATCGTGCTGCCTTAGGGATGGATGTACATACAAACTCCCAAATGGTACATTAATTGATTTTGATTATATGACTGATTCCAAAGCTGGAGCATTTCAAACTGTTTTCAAACTAATGGCCGCTACATTTGGCAAGGAGCCCAACCGCGCGCCGGGTTCATTATAAAAGGAGATCTTGACAGCCCATCAGGGGGACAGAATGCATGCTAGGTTTCCGAGTACTTGCTCAGTTTTGGAAGACTTTGTATTGTTCTTCCTTAAAAGGCTCCAGAAATTTAGCATCCCCACCTCCCGCAAGAGCCAGGCCTGCATAGGGCAGAGTGACCCCGGTAAGAACAACAAGACCTTTACCATTTGGGCATTAAGGTCCACTGATTAGATTCCAGCTGAGGTGCAGGGGTTTCAGTGGAATTGGATGGGAAGTCGAGGGTGATCCTCAGGAGGAGTAAAACCTGTGACACCTCGCCTACTTCCCTGTGTCCCACTTTTTCCTGACCTGCCTGGTTACTGGGACATTTGTCTCTGTTTTCATTTTTGATTGTCCCCTTCAGCAATTTACTAATTAGACATTAAACTTCTATCCTCTCCATCCCAATGCCAAGTGGATGAGCACAAACCGGTTGAGCTAGAAAAGAATGAAGGCAGATCTGGTGAGCACAGACTGATAACCAGAGCCAGAATGGGTCACCCAGGCAGGGTGGCCGACGTCCGGTGAGTGCCAGTCAGCTTGTCCGAGTGCAGTTATTATCAGCTCCTCTTTCTGTGGTTAGAAGTGTCCATGGACAGTTAATGACGAGGCCACCCTAGAGCCAGCATCAGTGCAGGGAGCAGGGTGGTTGAGCGGGAGAGGACCTCATCTTACGGGGGTAGCTGGCAGCCTGCTCCAACATCCTTGTCACCGGTGAATGGTGACATTCACTGTTGCCCCAGATGAGTTTCAGAGAGACTAGAAGTCTGGATTTTTAGGTAAATGTCCTGGTTTTAAATGTCCAGATTAAAAAATAAATAAATAAAATAAAAGGTTGGCAGTTATCCAGTTTTATAAAAGCACCAGCCAAATATGTCTATGATATTTTGGTTGATTGGAATGAAGCTTTCCACTCATTCCTTTTAAAAAAAAAGGAGAAACCAGGAGATGAAGGGGGAAAATGGGATGTCATGGAGATCCAAGCCTTTGACAAGGACTGCGGTACAATGGTGAGCAAGGAGACTGTTCCTATATGCTTCTTCTTTTTTTTTTTTTTTTTTTGGTATTGAGGATTGAACACAGTGGAACACAGTGGCATTTAACCACTGAGCCACATCCCCAGCCCCTTTTTAATATTTATTTAGAGACAGGGTCTTGCTCAATTGCTTAGGGCCTCACTAACTTGTTGCGGCTGGCTTTGAACTCATAATCCTCCTGCCTCAGCCTTTTGAGCTGCTGGGATGACAGGCCAGCACCCCCCTCCCGCAACCTCTTGTAGCCCTTTCGGATAGTGAGGTGTGGATCAGGGGACAGCAGGGTGAAGGAGCTGGTGGACCCTGCTGTCCCTGGGTTGGTGTTTGATGTCTAGTGTAAGTGGCTGGGGAATGGAAATCTGTGTGGAGCACATCCCATGTGCTCTGTGGGATGTGTTTAATATGTGGGAAACGAGCAATACAGAAATCATCATTTGCAAATGTGGCCTTGGCTTTTAGGCTGTGAATTTTTGTACATTTCCACAACCAGTTTAGACGAACAGCTTTCGTTTTGAGTCAAGTTGAATTAATCTTATATCTTTATGTTCTTCTAAAAAAGAGATGCAATAATGTTCAAGTTTCCTCAGAGCCATTTGTGTCTCTGCAAAATAGGCGATTTAAGGTCCATCTTATCCTAAAAGCTTTTAGCTTGTGCAAAGCTTCTTCTTCTTTTTTTTTTCTTTCTTTTAAAACCTTTGCTCTGTATTTAGAATAAATGGCAATCCTAGATCTGTAAAATAGGCAGTTAATAATGCCCTGGAAGCTGCCCACTGCACACCCAACCATAAAACCTGCTTGGAGGGCAAGACATGTTTGGAATATTCTTTAAGGATCAGATGCTGAAACATCACAATCAGCCGTGACCCTCCCATCTGCATGGCTAATTGCAGTCTTCATTTACCATGGGGTATTGATCTGCTTTTAGTTTGTCCTGAAGGTGACAGGATCTCAGAGATCTATTTGTGCCTGTGGGGACCAGCTTGAACTGAGCTTCTTAGAGGAAACATTGTCACAGGGAGAAGATGAGGCTGTTCCTTTCACTTTGATAGGATTTCCAATATAAGCTTCATTCCTCTCCTGCAGAATGTGGGTCGGGAAGGACTCATGACCCATGAAGTCTTCAAGGGGTTGAGGTAACTCCTGTGACGTGCTTGCTACGGGCACACAGTAAGCTGTAAAGAAACAGGAGCTGTTTTGATTATTTGTTTGTTTATTTATTTATTTATTTGCCCCGGATTTTAATTTTTTAAAGTTCTAAATTTTGGATTAGTAATGTCATTAACTCTGAAGGAAAGTTGACAAAGGATGATGGTTTCTTTTTTGTAATTATTGGGAAGTGAGCGGGTCAGGAAAACAAATGGCATAAAAGAAATTTGGGGAATAATTGGTAAAATGCAGATATGGACTATAAATTAGATCACATCGTAGCAAGGTTCGATTTCCTGAATATCATTACGATCATTACATCAGAGCACATCCTTGTTTTAAGACATTCACTCAAGCATTTGGCATGGAAGGGACATGATATCTGCAGCCTACTCTCAGAGGGTTCAAGAAAAAGTGTGTGCCTAGAAATTTTAAAGCAGATGCTGCTAAGTGTTGACAATAATGGCGTGGAGTTTGTTGGTATATTCAACCTTAAAAAAAAGATTTGGATAAAGCAGGCTGGCCAGGGAAAGTGTACCTGGTAATTGTTCCTTGTTTATTCACCAGGTAAAACTATCAGTTCAGTTCTCATAGAACTTTCTCTCAAAAGACGGGTTTGGCCAGGCATGGTGGTGCACACCTGCAATCCCAGCCTCTCAGGAGGCTGAGGCAGGAGGATCATGAGTTCAAAGCATCCTCAGCAAAAGTGAGGCCCTAAGCAATTCAGTGAGACCCTGTCTCTAAATAAAGTACAAAATAGGGCTGGGGACGTGGCTCCGTGGTTAAGTGACCCTGAGTTCAATCCCTGGTATCACCACCACCACCAACAACAACAAAAAATAAAAAGATGAATTTCTCTCAATTAGTCTCCCCATCCTGCTCTTTTCCCAAACCTGCAGTTCTCCATTCCTGGAGATGGTTATTTGACAAGAGGAACTTCCTCACCACAGTTAGTGCTCCTGCTGTTTTCGTTTCCAACTCCCAGCCATAATCCTTTGTTCATGACATTATAATCATCACCACAAGTGGCTAATTGTGATGTCACAAACGGAGGATTATGACTCAAATGAGGAATAAACAGCAGGGGCGGATTAATTCCTAAGCAACGTAGAGGAAGATTCTGTTTGGTGCAAATGCCCCAGGGTAATAAAATTTAAAACAGAAAAAACACAAGTGGAAGAAGACAAAGGCGAACATATGTGATCTATTAGCCAAATTGTCTTTAAGTGGAGGCACCCCCCCAACCACTTCCTTTTTACTAAATTTTCCACGTGGCAAGAATAACGTAGATAAATGTATTTGTTTTCAAAGCTCAAGGTGTCTTGCTGACTAATTACAGGGATGTCACACCTGGGCTGAAAAGTGGGTCACTGTGGAGCCATTGAGGTGTTTCCATTTTCCATAAAGTTGGATTGCTCGGTGCCTTCAGCATTGCAAAAGTCAGCCGGTAAAGATCAGCGTGATGGCTGCAGACAGCTGGGCTGATAATTGACAGCAGTCCAGACCTGGAAGTCCTGGGTGAGGCCAGCAGTGCCAGAATGACATCCTTAGCTCAGGACAGTTTTCTGAATGGGTTACATACACATGAAACACGGGTAACAGCTGTTGCTGTGGATTGGCCCCCAAATTAGTAGTCAGTTCTCCCTGGGACTATAATTTTCAATTCCAAGTCGAAGGATGCATTTTTCCCCCCGTTTTAGGAAATATGTGGTTCCTATACTATTCAGTTAACCAAGCATCCAAATTCTCCTCTTCAAGTGACACTTAACAGCTCCTTTATCCCTGAGGGTTATTTGGCGGTCTCAGGAGTACTCTTAAGTTTGTGGCCTTTTTGAAAACCATGGTCTCAGTAGCCAAACTAAATTGGAAATCCCTTGGAGTTGTTTTCCTCTTCCTGGGACATAGCGTCCCCTTGTTCTGTCCATTATATTTAGTTCTTTTCTCATGCTCTCTTGAATTATGACTTAACCTCTGCTTGGAGCCTTGGGAAACATCCGCCAAAGACTTGGGGCTACGGTCTGGCATTAGCAGTGGAAGAACTAAACCCACATCTTAGAAACATGGTAAATTGAGTTCATCAAGAAGCCTTTCCATTCGAGTCTAGGCATTTAATAATAACCTTTATGCACAAAGTAGAAATTATGTGATTATGATCTTGGGGCTGTGATTAGAATGTGTTGCTATATTGGTAACATTTAGAAATATGTGACTTTATCCAGTGGCTTAGATAAAGCAGTTCTGTGGTATCGGCAGCATGGCTGGAACATGGTCTTGTTGATGCCTCTAGTTTGAGGTTCCCTGCAGGCAGAACAGCCACGGGAAAGTCATGGTCCCGTTGGTCACTGTTTTCTATGGGAAGAGTCTGGTTGCTCACCATCGTAATACCCCGTGACAGTTGGCTGTTCTTTGTAGTTGAACTTACGTTGAGATTCTCACTTTGGGTATTCTGAATGGAGCATTTGTGGCCCTTTAAAAAAAAAAAACAAAAACAGTCATTTTGGTGTGAGTGCCAGAGGGGCTCTGTCTCAACACATGATAGGAGCTCTCAAACCGGGTATAGTTTGGTATTGTGGGAAGTCTATATCACCCAGTGCTGGGAAAAACGCACACTGTGACCTCTGATCCTTAGGTTTTATACAACTTCATTCAGGAGCCACCCCGGCTGGCCAAAGCTTAGCAAATGCTTACAATGATTGCATTGCCATGTGTAATAGCCCAGAGCAGTTTCAAAGCCAAGAATGAGCAATGGTGACTAGTATAGAGCGAAACTTGCCTCTAAGGTTTCAAGCAGCTTGGAGTTCTGAAGTAGTTAGGTTGGGGAACCAGGTTTTAGAAGAAGCAACAGAGGGTGGTGAATATGACCATGATCTTTGTCATCAGAAGCACTTGGGTATGAGTTTCCCTGCCTCTGGGGACCTATCTGGTTTCTGGAGATGGATTCATCTCCCCGGACGCCCTCTTACTCTTTTTTTTTTTTTTTTTTTAACACGCGAGCACCTACCCACATTATCACATTGTCAAAATTCAGGGAGAGAGAAGGGCATGTGAAGAATTGGACAAAAATGTCTGCATTTACTAAATTGAGAATTTGAAATGATCAGTGGGGGCAGGAGGAATGCCAGGCAGGGAGACGAGCATACGCAGGCAGACACGTGGACAGAGAAGGATTCCACGCAGGGCCCTGTGATGGAGAGGTTAGAGTACCAGAAAGGAAGGTCTGGGTCTGGGATGCAGTTCATGGCAGTGTGTGCTTTTAGCATGCTAAGGTCTTGAGTTCATTTCCCAAACGTGTGCATGCACACATGCACATATAAACACACACAAAAGAGAAAGGAAAAGAAAGCAAGGCTCAGGAGGTCTGAGCATCGAGAAGGTTTGATTAAAATTAGGAGTGCTTATAGTCCCCTTGGGGATCTGACTCCCCCATCGTGTCATTGAACCAATTCAAGGATGCAGGCACTAAGTTAGTGGTGCAGGGTATTTATTGGAGGTTAATGTCTGATACAGAAGAAGGAGTGTGTGGGGGGGGGTCAAGATTGGGCAGGAGAGCCTCAGAATAGGATGCAGATGTAACCGTCTCAGAGCCACGGTTCCCTGATAGGTGACTCCTCTGAGTCCACTTGGGCAGTCTTGGGGCTGGGGATGAACTTTGATGTGACCCCAAATGTTGCTTGGATCCTGCAGGCTCCTTACCGTGGAGCAACAAGTTCTTTCTTTAAAGGGAGCAGCAATTGCTGTCCCTCTAGGGCTGCGTGTCAGTTGGGGCTCCTAGCTTATCATTTCTAGCACAGCGTCATGTTTATTGCTTTTTTAGCATTTTATCAATATTAATAAAAAATTTGCATGGTTCATTTCGGTCCCCAGAGTGTGGCGTCTGTCAGTCTCGGATACTGGAGCTTAGATGTGGGCATTTCTTGGCAGCCTGCCTGACAATGTGTCAGGTCTCTTACTGCCACCGCCTCTCATTTGGGCTTGGAAAGATTAGATACCACGTGTTGGGCTGTGAGCAGCAATGCAATTATTGTAAGCATTTGCTAAGCTTTGGCCAGTGCCGTGCATTTTGGTGAGTGGCTAGTGTATGATTTCTCATTCCAGCAGTCCATTCTGGGAAGGGACTGGCTTTTATTGGAAGGATGCATGCATACATTTCCACCTGATGAATGAGGAAACCAACCTTGAGAGAGCTTAAGACATTTAAGACGCTTCAGGAGTGGCAAAGAGGAGACCTCAGCTCTCTGGCAGGATCCCACCACGCCTGCCATCTGAATTGCTCTGCTATCGGGTGGCAGATAGAAGTGGGAGTTAGTGAGCGAACAGGAGGAAAATTTGACCCACACCTGCCCTCCGATACTTCTCATTGTTCTCTGTGCCAGAGTTAATGGCCTTTTAAAACTGGCCGGTGCCATTAATAGCTGGTGAGGCTGTGGGGAAATGAGTCACCTTAGATGTCACCAGTGGGGACTTCCAACTGGTATAGTGTCTGTGAAGGGACTAGGCTGTGTCCATTGCAGTAGAGAGATATATCCTTTGATCTGGCAACTCTGCCCTCCAGGTGCTTACCTTACGGAGGTGCTTGTCCACAAGTATAAAATGACTCATGTCAAAGTTAGTCATAGCAGCAGTGTTTGGATTTGGGGGAAAAAAAAATTGGAAGCAACCTGACAGCCCATTAATTGGGGCAGTTTTAATAAATTATGCTCTGCTAAATAGCAGCATATGTGCAGCTGTTACAATTAGCAAAGCATCTCCCTATGAACAGATACATATGTTTACCCATATATCTATCCATATCTATTTCCCCGAGATATCTTGTTAATGGGGGTGGGGAGCAAAGCGTACAACAGGATCTAGATGAGGGTAAATTTCTATGGGATTTACATATGGGTTTCGCTGAGTAGTATTGGGAAAGATGAGGGAAGAGGGTCTAGTTTGTATTGTCCGTCCTTTTCTACCTGTGATGTTGATTTTTTTTAATTGTATATGCACGCATCATCAATTCAAAACAATAAATTAAGTTAACAGGTCTCCAAAACCCACTAACCCCAAATGAATCAGTCATTGGTCATTAGGACCCAGAAAAAGATGATTCATAGTTTACCACTTAGATAACATATACCATAAACCAGCATTTGTTTCTTTCCCATCCAGAGCAGAACACCTGGGTGATTTGCCTTCAAGTTTGGCAGAGATGTTGGGAATGGTTTGACTTGAAAGTCTTATTTGGAATTTCCTTTAGGGCTTTCAGTGACACCCTATGTAAGTCCTTGCCCTGGAACCCAGATGTGCAGTGGTAGTCCTATTCAGGGTAAGAGCATCATATATTCATGTAACTGTGATTGGTGATTCTTCTGGAAAGTGCTGAGGGGGAAACCCACCTTCCATATGGATTTGTCAAGGTGGTAAATAGTATTTTAGATACAGATAAGATTATTCTAAAATTTATATGCAAAAGCAACTGTTTTAGAATACCCTGGGTCCAGACATCAGGGCTCCTGGCCCTTATCGACTTAATGTGGCTTTGGGACCCTCTTGGAAGTTAACTGGTTGATACCCTTTCTTCCTTTTTAAAGCAAATGATTGCCTTGAAAAGAAAACGAAACTGTTATCTTTTATATTTATACAAAAAGTAAGGGAAATAATGAGGAGTAAGGGAAGTGTGCCTTATTTTTTAAGCAGGACTTTGTAGCTTGGCTGGTCATAGAAATCTTTTTATTAACACATTAGACAAATTCTGTAGAGGCCAATTTGCATTCACTTAAGAGAAACGCGTGGGGGTGGTATATAAATGTGCAGCAATACCTGCTTCTTTTTGGGAAATCAATTTGTTAAATAGCCCTCAGAATATGACAGCTTTGTGGTAGGATTATGACTTTTTTTGTTCCCATGTCTGTTACAGGGCTAACAGAATAAGACAGTTTAATCACATGCCATTATGTTGATAGGGGTGTGGGAAGCTCAGACGTGCCTCGGAGAGAGAGGAATTGGATGCCCAGCTTTTGCTTCTTGGCAGAGGCCTGTAATTAATTCCATGGTTTAGGTATGTGCCCACCCAGCCCTGCTTCTTCTAAAGGTGTTTGCTAAACTGTAGGTGACATCATTTTGGCCACCACAAACAAGTCTGTTAAGGTGGGCTGTTAGGGAAGATGGGCTACCAAGTAAGGGCTTTATTTTGAGAGACAGACAGACAGACAGACAGACACACACACACACACACACACACACACACACACACTGACTTCCCCATGTTTCCAGCCACAGGTCTACTCTTTACAGGGGTTAGGCAGGGACCAGGATTTAGGCAGGTGTTACCCTGGAAAATGGTTTTCAATCCTCAAGCCAAAAAGGGCTTTGTGCTGGACTAGGGCTGTGTCCAGGCGTTTGTCCTCCCGCCAGGGATCTTTGAGGAGTTACAGCTGATAAAGCCAGAGCTCATCAAGGCTCTCTTTTTTCCTCTTCCCCTCCATCTTTCTGGAGACTCAGAGGCCACCAGCTGTGGCAGCGGGGTCTCAGCTTTGTCAGTGATTAGCTGTGCTGCAGGGAAGGCTCTCAGTGTTTCTCTGTGTTCTGGGAAGCTCTTTGGTGGATTGGAGCCCTCTAATCTGGCCCCTCACCAGGCAGGATGCAGGCAACTCGAGGAAGAGAAAGCATCCAATAGCCCACCACCCCCTTGTGTTTTCCATACCAAAGGACTTAGCGTTTATGTTTGCAAAATTCAATTGTCAGTGCCCTTGTCAGCTGCTGCTTTAAATTCTGTGTCCTTTGCCTGTTTCTGGGTCACTGCCTAGTCAATGGTAAACACTTCCATATCCCAGCTTTCTTTTTCTGGGTGACTTGGTGTGTGAGCCTTGTCGGTAGCAGAAGCGTAGATAGGGTGCCTTGACCTTGACCTGTCTGCCACGTTCATATTTGTCCTGTCTCTTTTCTCAGCACATCAGGAGAAATATCTGAACATGTCCAGTGTGATATTGAACCGGACAGAGAGGGCAGAGGTTGAGGAAGTTTGGCAATGATTTTGCCCTGGGCCAAGGAGCTGGTATCCCTGAATCACACCTTACTTCTCATGAAGGACTGTTCTTACTGTAATATTTTATCACTCCAGACTTTATGTTCTAGGAATGAAAATTATACTCACTATTAGCTGAAGGAAAACATTTTTGGCAATTCATATTTGGAGCTGCTAATCACAAACATCCCTAACACCATCCCGAAGCCATTTGGTGATTGGAATTACCAATTTTTGGGGCAGTGATTCATGTGTGCAGACACCCATGTGTATACACATACATATGTCTTTTTTTTATTAGGTCTTACAAAAAATTCTAGAAGGATTTTCAGTGAAATGTGGATACATATTTATGATGGTCTGAGTTAAAATGTAGACTGTGTGGCATGTATGAAGTTCATTTTAGAGGGTACCATGTTGGTCAGCTTTTTGTTGCTGTGACCAAAATACCTAACAGGAATAACTGAGAAGAGGGGCTGGGGTTGTGGCTCAGTGGTAGAGCGCTCACCTACCATGCATGAGGCACTGGGTTCAATTATCAGCACCACATAAAAATAAATAAAGATATTGTGTCCAACCAAAAAAATAAATATTAAAACAAAAATGTTATTTCCACCTAAAACTAAAATATAAGAATTAAAAAAAAGAATAACTGAGAATAAAAAAAATTAACTTGGGCCCACTGTCTCAGAGGATCAGTCCATGGTCCACCAACTCCATTGCTTTGGGCCCAAGATGAGGCAGAACATCATGGTGGAAGGGTGTGGTGGTGGAAAGCAGCTCATGTTAGCAGGGAAGCAGAGCCAGGGAGAAGAGATAATCCCTTAGGACATGCCCCTCCTCAGTGACATCCCTCCTCCAGCCACCCCCACCTGCCTACTATTACTACTCAGTTGTCTATTCTGATTATTAATCTATCAAATGGATTACCCACTGATGAAGTTACAACTCTTATACTCACTTCTCCTCATCATTTTTTTCTGGAGACAGCTCACATCTAAACCATACCAAGAGCTCCGGGAGAGTGGGAGGAAGGAAAGGAGAGAGGGATTCTTTTGTAGGGCAGCTAAAATTGAGAGTAAGAGGCCCATGTGGCTGGGAGGATCTAATCTCTGCTCTAGGATGCTGAGGACTATGGTGTCTCTGGAAATTGGGGCAACACAGCTGGAAGTGTCAAGGGAAAATGTGAATTCTGGACATCGATTTGTTTCTCTCAGGTGCATTTCTGTATAGCCCAGGTGCAGTGCCATTAGGAAGTCCAGTCTTTAGGAAGAGAACAGACTAGCAGGCTCATCACAGTGAAGGCAAGAACTAGCAGTCTGTCTCACTCGGAGCGTGATCATCCCCATCACCTAAATGCATGGATCCCAGAGACTCAAGTCTCCGTCGACTTCTGTTTATTTTCTACTGGAGGCATTTCGGGAGTCTCAGCTTATATTCTGATAATTTTCTAGGTAGGAAGCTCTTCATAGGGCTCAGAGTAATGTTCCTCTCAAGAGCTTTGGGCACAGCATCAGGCAAGGAAGGGGCACATCTTCTTGCAAATCCCACTGTACTTTCCATTTGCTGCCTGCTTCCATGTCTTTGCCTCCTCTGGGTGCCCTCCAGGCCCTCCCCTGGGTTAGGTGATGAGCCACAGTTTCACCAGACTTCATTCTGGCATTAACTGCAACCAGGCGATGGGCCTTACTTGTTGTGACAGTGTCACCAGCTCTCACTGTAGGCGAGCAGATGGCTTGGAATGCAAAGCAGCGATTCCTGTGGTTATCACTTCTTGGAAGTTCTGAGACCTCCAGGTTCTTCAAGGCTACTGAACCCAAGAAGGGATTGGGGCAGGGATGGCAGAGACTTCCCAAAGGGGAAGTGCCACATTCCTTTCTGACTGTTACTGCTTCTCTCCAGGACAAAAGGTAAGTGCCTAGCTGTCCCTGTGCTCGATGGGCACGTGTTATATAGCAGCTGTTTTGGGACCCTCTCTGCCTCGATTTCCTTCTCCTGGACCTCTGATGCATGCAAAGTGGAGGGAATGTAGGAAAGGGTAGAAGACAGGTTGAATCAACATGCACAAATTTAAGTAAGGCTTAGGTCCCTAAAACCCTGGAGGTGCACCAAGGGATAAATTCATCCCCCTTCCCTATCATCAGGCACCAAGGCCACCAGCGATGTGCATTCACAGGTTGTACATCCTAAGAGAAAACCATTCGCTCACATCCTTTCTGATAGTTGACTCTTGTTCTCTTTGAAAAGTCCTCCTAAGTATTTGGCCAGAAACAAAGCTCTTTGAATAACAGCAACCCTCTGTTGGCTTTTGAGCATGTGTCAGGCTTTTTGCTAGAGAGTGATATTTTTTTTCCTAAGGAAATTAATAGATGATACATTCAATGCCAGACAGTTTTAGATCTTGGAGCCGTCTTCCTCGAAAGGCACATTATTGTGTCTTTACATCTCTCAGATGGAACTGCTTAGGGGATGATTGATTGGTGGAAGGAACTGCTGTGTTTTTACATAGACAAAGTAGAATCGTGTCATCTGTCGATGGAGGAAAGGTTGAATTAAAATTATGGCATGCCCAAAATGGTGGAATATTATGTACCCTCAAATATCATAAATGTGTATAATGACAGGGAAAAATGTCTGATGTGTTGTTGGAAGATAGAAGCAAGTGGCAGAGCTGTGTGGAGATTGATCTTATTTGTGTCTTATAAATGAATTTCAGGACCTGCCTAAATATGTATGCATATCTCTGCGTATGTTTGCATATTTATTTTAAAAATTTGACAAAAAAGAGGAACAAAACTGTGTTCCCTCAGGGGTATGGGGCAACAGTGGCTAGAAGAGGACAGAGGGTGATCACTGTGTTCGCTTACACCTATGTGTTGTCTTAATCTCTCACAACAGGCGTATATTTATATGCCATAGATATACAAATTCTGGAAAAATCTCCCAGCAAGATCAGTAATGCAGACAGTAAGTACCTTAACTGAGGCTACCATTCTGGTTCTTATCAAGAGCAGTTGTTAGCATTCAGTATTTCAGTAAAATGTGAATACTTTGGAAAGCACGTGGCCTTCCCCAAGATCTGGCAGGTACAGTAGAGTCACATTAACTAAACATTAACTAAAAGGGCTTACGTTTGAATCCCTGATTCATAATGAACTTACTGATAGGAAGACAGAAAGGGATATTGTTAGCATACACAGGTCACACAGATGAGCACATCTTAGGTTGTAGAGAGTAGATAAAGTAAGTAGAATGAGTATTCCACCCTGTATTCGCATATATTATTATTTTTGGAGTGCATTCCAATGCTAAACATAATGTATCAATGACAAATATTGAAATTTCTTTTCCTACCATTCTGTGTCCCCTTAAGGATGCAACTGCCCATCGGTAGGTACGGTCAGGTTACTGGCTCCATGAAGAGTTTCATGTTATACTTAAGTTGCAAATAACATTTGTTTTATTTGCATGCCCCATGGAATCGGACAGATCATTGTTCAAGTCTCCATCAGACAGCTGAGGACCAAACAGTACATCCTTGTGTTAAGCTTGCAGCTAGACTTTTCAGCTCTAAAAAGTAAATGACAAAATGATGTAGCTCCACAGAGTTGGGATGTATTAAATGAAAGAGTTCTGGGGGGCTGGGGTTGTGGCTCAGTGGTAGCGCACTTGCCTGGCATGCATGAGGCACTGGGTTCTATTCTCAGCTCCACATTCAAATAAATAAAATAAAGGTCGATCAACAACTTTAAAATATTTTTTAAAATATGAAATAGTTCATGAGAGTGACGAAAGTACAGTTGATGGCGTGTCTTGTTGAATGGATATGAACTGCCTTTACTGTGTGTGATACCGTGGAAAAGCACAGAACTGAAAATCTCATGGCAAAAGGTAGCTGCTTCTATGCAAGTGTGTAGTAAAATTTTTCTTATATATTGTTCATTTCCTTCCCAGCTCTTTTTGGTAATAAGTTGTTTTTATAGCAATTGGATTTGATGTGAGACTAAGAATTTTTATTAATTGGTTTCTATTCTTTGGAATAAAAATGAAAAAAAGATTAACAATGGAAGAATATTAAAAGCGTGATTTGGCCATTCATTACATTAGCTGTTGCAGTTTTATAGAGATGTGGGCATCTTATTAAGGTCTAACTATTTAGCAAGATGTATAAATGATTAATATACAAGAAATTGTGAATTTAATACCTGTCCAAAACTTGTTAGAATAAATGATTTTTATGTTTCCATTAGGTTTTGTGATGGGAAATAATATATTTTCTGTAAGAGAAAATTCAAATCCTTCTACTTATTACCCACGATGTGTCTGTAGAGTTGGCACTGTCTTTTTCCCTAATGTATTCTGAGCTTTTACGGTTCAATGCCTAGGTAATGTGTTGTAATTGAGTATACGTTCATATGGGTGGTGTCTGTGAGCCGGTATCCAGAGGACTCAGCAGATATGTTCTGTCCATTAAGGTGGTTAGACTCAGTGCTCATGAGTGCCCAAAGAGGCTGAGACCTTTGCCCTACAAAGGTGTCTTCCAATACTCCAGGGGGTGGGATGAAGGTACAGGCTGCCCAAAACAAAGGTCTTGAAAGATGTGTGCATACCGGACCCGAGGTGCATCTGAGGTGCATGCCAGGAATCCCAGTGGCTAGGGAGACTGAGGCAGGGGGATTTCGAGTTCAAAGCCAGCCTCAGCAAGAGTGAGGTGCTAAGCAACCTAGTGAGACCCTGTCTCTAAATCAAATGCAAAATAGGGCTGGGAATGGGGCTCAGTGTTAGTGAGTTCTATCCCTGATACTACCCCCAGGCCACCCACCCCACCTCCCACCCTGCCCCCCCCAAAAAAAAGAAAAAAAAAAAGATGTGTGCATCTGGATGTGAAAGGAAGAACTAATGAAACCTGACTCTGGGCTTGTGTGTGGAGAGAGATTACGAGAAGTTAAGACTGAAATCTAATGGGTATTTGGGTTGAGTGGGGGATGATTCCCAGGCAAATGAGAACCAGCCGTGACATTTCAGAGCAAGGCGATAGCATTTTACATAGAAGACGAACATGTGCTAAGATGTGTGCACCAAAAAATGCCAGTTAATTCTTTAATCCACTATATCCCAGCATCCCATAGAACCCCTATAGAAAAACTGAGTACAGGTTAACCCGTATATTTGTTGGATAAGTTGGCCTATGTGTCCTATATATGGCACACTGGGACATGGTGGTTAAGGAGTGGCTGAAGCTGTAATGAAGATGACTGTGGGTTAAGGTAGGCCAGAGGCCGGTTCATGAAGGACCTTGGAGAACTTTGCAGACAGTAAGACTGTGGCTGTGCTGGTGCGGTGGCGCACACCTGTAATCCCAGCATCCCGGGAGACTGAGGCAGGAGGTTCATGAGTTCAAAGCCAGCCTCAGCAACTCAGCAAGACCCTGTCTCTAAATAAAATAGGGCTGGGGATGTGGCTTAGTGGTTGAGTGCCCCTGAGTTCAATCCCCAGCAAACCCCACCCCCCCAAAAAAAAAAACAAGACTATGGTACTAAGGAGCCCTCATAGGAATAGCAGTAGTTGTAATAGTTGTTGTTTTAAATAAAGTCCCTTACATATCAAAACCACAACATTATTTATCTCATGTTGATTGGCAAAGATGAACATGTTTTTTGACAAAACAGTAGGTTGATAAGGATGTAGACCAAAGTACTTTCTAGCTGAATTACTACCAGGCTGCAACCATGCCAGTGGGAATATATACTTGGTTCAGTGATTTTTGAGAGCAAATCCGTTCATTTTCACAGACAGTAAAATTATGTATGCATTTTGATTCAGCTATGCCGTTTCTGGAAATTCATCCTGTGGACAAACCTGCTGGTCGGTACCAAAGCTGAGGTTCAGAGACGGCCATTGCGGCAGCTATTGGAAAAGCATGAGACTGGAAACAACCTAAATATCTGTGATGGGGTTTTAAAATTGACCATACTTGTGTAATGGGGCACAAGGCAGGCATTTATAGGAAAAAGAGGCATTTCTATGTATTGATCTAGAATGGTTTTCAATCTGCATAATGAGTTAAAAAAAAAAAAAGCCAGAGGTCGACTTGGTGTGGTATTCGGTTTGTTTCAGTTTATGGGAGACAGGAACATATTTGTGTGTGCATTCTCTTTCTTTCTGTACCTCATCCTCTTTGGAAGGATCTGGAAGAACTGTTACTAAAGGTGGCTTCCGGGGAGGGGATCTACATTTTTTATTACTACACTTTTTATTTAAAGTCTTTTGAACTCTGGGTTTTTTGTTAACAGAAATTCCCATCTTTTCAAAATTTAAAAATTTGAAAATTTCTTTTTGTGGGGCTGGGAATGGAACCCAGGGCCTCACACATGTTTGGCAATTTGATTTTTCAATTATTGACTATTCAAGATATGTTTTATTTTTTTAATTTTAAAAAATATTTATCTATTTATTTATTTTTGCATTGCAATTCTTAATACATCATTATATCATAATTTATCATATCTCTGATTATATATAAGGTATGTTGACACCAAATTCTCAAGAGGTGTTGTAAAAATCAAACATTTCTATTGAAGCGATGCGTTTTAAAGCTAGTGTGATTTGTTCCATTTCATGGTGGGGTAGCTCAGAAGGGACTTTCTTGATGATTGAATTTTAATTTTCCTGTTTTTGTCATGTAAGCAATGATTATAATAAGGATGCTATTGATTATATGATGTGCAGAGTCATTTTGGAGATTTAAAAACACTGCTGTATTAAATATATATTGATTTTAATAAATACACCCCAAGTTCAAAATGTTAGAGAGAATGAGAGGAACGATCATGGGGGATGGAATGAGACAGGGATTTAAGGAAATGTTTTAAGCACATTTTATGGTGCAGTCAATATGGGGTTGGGCTGATTGAAATATAACTGCATGAAATTTTTTTGGGGGGGGCCGTGGGGGCCGGGTGTATCATGGATTGGACTCAGGGGCATTCGACCACTGAGCCACATCCCCAGCCCTATTTTGTATTTGATTCAGAGACAGGGTCTCACTGAGTTGCTTAGTGCCTTTCTTTTGCTGAGGCTGGCTTTGAACTCGTGATCCTCCAGCCTCAGCCTCCCTAGCTGCTGGTATTATAGGCATGTGCCACTGTGGCCGACTAGCTACATGTTCTTAAAAGTTAGACTTTGAGGATGTTGCCATGAGAATATAATATGGGATTCTTGTATGTACCAAAGTGTCCCTAAATTCCTTCTAATGCTTATGTGGTTCTGCTTTTTATTTATTTATTTTTATTTTAATTTTTTTGGTAAACCCCCACAAGTTGACATCTTAAGTACATATGCATTAAAAAGAAAATTCTAACCTCATGCTCATTTCTAAGGTGAGCCCGTGCTCAGCTTTATAAGGCTTCCTCAGTGATGGGCTCCAGGAACATCCTCTGCCCTGTGTCCACACTGGCCAGATACCTTGGGGAGCAGGTAGCTGATAACGCTAGCAACCACCCGTCCAGTGGAAATGACTGGACTCCAGTTCTGTCGTCAGTGGGGGGGTTCCTTTCCTGGATTTGGGCAGTATAAATCGGAGTGCAAGAAGGCTTTATGAAAAGTTAACCATGTTTCCTTTTCATGCTTGAATTGGCTCCTGGTTGATCTTGGAGTCCGTTTTGCGTTTGCATGTGTGGCCTTCTCCACTGGGACAGCCTTGGGACCTGAAAGCACCTCAACTTTGTGAGCTTTAATTTTTCTTTTTTTCTGTATGCAGTGAAGATGAAGACAGGGTCTCCCTCATGGAGTTATTAGGAAGATTGATTTTTGTCGGGGTTCAGAATACACTATTCGGAAATCTGGTACCTTGGCATTTGACAAAATAGCAGCAGCTGTCTAGACTGGGTCAAAGGTCCTTGTCTGAGAGGTCTCCTCCCTTACTCCGAGGGAAGGAACATTCTTACCATCGAAGACAAGGAGACTCTGAGAAGGATCTGAGCACACAGGCTGTGCCTTCTCCCCGTTCTGCATGGCTGTTGGATCACCTCTGTTCGTCCGCCACCCTGTTTCCCTGTGACTGTCACTCCCCGTCAAACCTAGGCATACAGTGTAGGCGTTGACCTGCATCCTAGGGTCATGAGTTCTGTAGGAAGGGCTCCTTGTCTCGTTATGTTTTATGGTGCTTCATCCATGGACCCAGGATGCGAAGAAAAGATATT
Source organism: Marmota flaviventris (assembly GCF_047511675.1). Classification (NCBI taxonomy): domain Eukaryota; kingdom Metazoa; phylum Chordata; class Mammalia; order Rodentia; family Sciuridae; genus Marmota; species Marmota flaviventris. The sequence continues at coordinate 173,469,392 of NC_092498.1, forward strand.
TCTTTCACTTGGTATTGGATCTATGTAAACTGCCCCTGGCACACAGTGCCTGGCTCATGGAAGATGGCTAATTAGGGTGGGTTATCACCACCACTACCACCTTCATTATCATTTCTTCTTTTCTGGGGTTACCGGGAATTGAACTCAGGGGCACTTGACCACTGAGCCTAATCCCCAGCCCTTTTTTGTATTTTATTTAGAGACAGCGTCTCACTGAGTTGTTTGGTGCTCAATTTTAATTGGCTTTGAACTCAAGATCCTCCTGCCTCAGTCTCCCAAGCTACTGGAATTACAGGTGTGCACCACTGCACCTGGCCATTATCATTTCTAAAAAGAGCCACATAGTCAATATTTAAGGCTTTGCAAGTAATACCTATAGCTATGCCCTTGTAGGGGGGGAAAAAAGACAACATGTTAACCCATAGGTGTGCCTGGGTTCCAATACAATTTTATTTAAACACACATACTGTATTTGACCCATTAATAGTATATGAAACAGATGTAGTTGTGTGTCAATACAACCTGCTTTACAAAAATCAGACAGGTTAGATTTGGCTTATGGGACCTAGTAGTGATACTTAGACCTTTTAATTCCATATTTCCTCCACACTGTTACAGATTATTGTGGAGGGGGCTGGGGCAATAGCTCAGTGGCAGAGTGCTTGCCTAGCATGTGTGAGGCACTGGGTTCCATTCTCAGCACCACATAAATATATAAAATAAGGGAATAAGAAATGTAGTAATATTTAAAAAAATTATTATGGATGGTTTTGTTGGGAAGTTGAGGCAGGAGTATCACCAGGTTGAGGCTAGCCTGGACAATTTAGGAACATCCTGTCTCAAAAAAAAAAAAAAAAGAATAAATAAAACATGGGCTTGGATGTAGTTCTCAATTACATGGCCTACCTAGCATGCATGAGGCCTTGGGTTTGACTTCCAGGACCCCTCTAAATATATCAGTATGTACCCCTACCCCAAAGAGCTTTTGTTTACATGTATTCTATCCATTGATCTTTATCATTTTAAAAATCAAAACCAGAAACTTAAAATTTATTAACTCATTTAAATTAACAATATGAACACCATAGCATGTTAACATAAATGATCCTTTTTTTAAAAAAAAAGTTATACTTTTTAGTTATACATGACAGTAAAATGTATTTTGACATATAACATGCATTCATGGAGTCTAACTTCCCATTCTTGTGGTTGGACATGATGTGGAGTTTCCCTGGTCGTGTGTTCATATATGAACAGAGGAAAGTTCTGTCCTATTCACTCCACTGTCTTTCCCATTCCCACTGCCCCTCCCTTCCCTTCATTCCCCTTTGTCTAATCCAATGAATTTCTGTTCTTCCCTCCCACCTTATTATATGTTAGCATTTGCATATTAGAAAGAACATAAGGCCTTTGGTTTTGGGGATTGGCTTATTGAACTTAGCATGATATTCTCCAACTCCTTCCATTTGCTGGAAAATGCCATAATTTCTTTCTTTCTTATGGCTGAGTAATATTTCATTGTTTATATAACGCATTTTCTTTATTCATTCATCTTCTGAAGGGCATCTAGGTTGGTTCCACAGTTTAGGTATTTTAAATTCAACTCCTATCACTAGTATGCTGATTTTAAGTTCTTTGGGTATAGACTGAGGAGTGGGATAACTGGGTCAAATGGTGGTTCCATTTCAAGTTTTCTGAAGAATCTCCATACTGCTTTCCAAGAGCGGTTGCACCAATTTGCAGTCCCACCAGCAATGTATGAGTGTGCCTTGTTCTGCATGCCAACACTTATGTTGCTTGTATCTTGATAATTGCCGTTCTGACTAGAGTGAGATGAAATCTGAGTGTAGGGCTGGGGTTGTAGCTCAGTGCTAGAGCACTTGCCCAGCATGTGTGAGGCCCTGGGTTCAGTCCTCAGATCACATAAAGATAAATAAATAAAATAAAGGTATTGTGTCCAACTGAAAAAAAAAATACAAAACTCAGTGTAGTTTTAATTTGCATTTCTCTAATTGCTAGAGATGTTGAACACATTTTTTCATACATTTGCTAACCAATCATATTTCTTCTGTGAAGGGTCTGTTCAGTTCATTGGCCCTAAATGGCACATTTTTGTGAAAAGGATTTATTTGCCAAAACAAAACACGTGAGGGGAAAGAGTGCCTTGGCTTTACGTTTTTGCACATCTCAACATCCGGCTTAGCAGGAGATGGCTAGATTCTCATAACTGCTTTTGCATCCAGTCCCTTGTGATGTTCCAAGTCATGTAATCTCTGGAAAAGACCCCTCTACCTACCTCCCCAACGTGTCTTGGGTTTCCGGACCACAATCCCAGCATCTCTGTTCTGTAGACATGATTAATGGAAATGAAGTGAGCCCTTACCTGGTAAATACCAGCTGCTTCTACCTGCCATTTCAGAGTTCCTTTGTCATCTTTTTTCTGAGCTGGGAGGGAACCCTGCAGTGTCTTCCCTTGCCTGGTCCCCCCCACCCCCACTTCCTGCAGAAGGCATCTGCAGTCCTGTGGTAGGAGGTGGTGAGAGCAGGAACGCTTTATTTTCTGAAATGACTGTCACCTTCACTTCCATTGTCTCTGCATCACAATAGAGCTTCACTGGGGCCCAGAAACAAAAGCCAGGAGACAGTCTGAATTCAGAGTCCTGTGATGACAGAGAAACCCCAAAAGAGCGATTTGCATAAAACGGAAACACTGGAAAAGCTCCCAGAAAAATCAGGTTAAGTACAAAAGACGCTCAACCTCCAAGTGGCGGCTTTTGAAATAACTTTTCAGGATTTTCAAGAATAAATGTTTCACACAGGGTAGTGTTGAGGGCCCTTGAACCATTCAGGGCAAAGATGTCTAAAATCTGGCTTCTATCTCTGTGGGCCTCTCAGGATGCATCCTTATGTCACTGAGACCTGGGGTGGCTCTGTGACCTGGGGTGTTCTCATAGTGCCTCTGTCTATACCCCAGGCATTTCCACAGGCTGGTGTAAACTTGACTTTTCAACCAAGAAATAAGATGGACTGGGACTGGCTGAGATCCTGCTGTGAGATCCTCATGGAAACCTACATATGTGAGATTTTTTTTTTCCCTACAGAAAGGCAAAAATTATTTCATCCTATTTTCTTAGATATTTGTGAGTAAACAGATTGGGGGATAAAGTGGCAGATCAGTTGAGGTGGTTGAACCCTGAGATTTCTCCTAGTCCTGGCTAGATGGGAATGATTGTTCAAAGTCATTCAGCACAGCGCTAAAAGCTTGTACCTAATTGCCTTTTCTTTATATTTAGCTTAACTTTAAAAGAAATTTATAACTAAATTGGGCTCAATGAATTCCCTGGTTGACTACTTTTATTATCCATTAAAACTTATTTCTATATTTCTGTTTAATTTACCTCGTAGAGCCCTGTTCCTTCAGTGAGGATGTGGGGATGTATTTGGAAGATGGTGAAGTGAATTTGATGTATTTGGAGGTTGAATTCTAGGGCCTCTGGAAGGAAGGAAGGAAGGAAGGAAGGAAGGGAGGAAGGAAATTTGGACCTGCATCAGTGGCCCATTTTATGCCTTGAATGTAGCCCCTGCTGCTCTGCCACTGTGACTTACTTTTAAAATGACATATTTCTATTCCTCTCTCCCTCCTCCTTCCTACTCTTTCCCCTTCCCTAATCTCACACCCACCCCTGGATGGAAGTAATTCAGACTTTGGGGATGACACCAGAAGATCTCAGCAATGGCTATTTCCCAAATTAACAAGCAAATTACAACTCCTGACCGAGAACATGTGGATCATCGCCTTTGAATCACCACTTTAAAAGTCCCCCTGTTCCTGCTGATGGGCAGAATCACAGTCTCCAGAGGGACCAGAGTCCCCAGTGCTTCTCCTGTGCTAGCAAAGCAAGAAAACTTCTTTTTCCTTTTTCTCAATCTGAGTCCTCTTTATTGGATTGGCATTGGGGATGAGGACTGAGCTTTTAGTAACAGATGCAAGTTTATAGTTCCAGTGCCTCAGGAGGCTGAGGCAGGAGGATCACACGTTTAAGCCCAACCTCAGCAACTTAGAAAGACTCTGTCTCAAAAATGAATCAATAAAAGCCTGGAGATGTGGATCAGTGGTTAGGGCACCTCTGGGTTCAATCCCTGGTACAAACAAAACAAAACCAAACAGCCACAAAGCAACCTCACCTCGTTCCAGAATGTTCTCATTTTTGTGTTTTTCTTTTTCCTCCTGAATGTAGGAGAAATGCCCCCGATTTTTCTGTCCCTCGTGTTCGGTTCTGTCATTTTCACTCTGTGTGTACGCCCCTGCCCCATTTGTGACACCTGTGACTTTTACACTCCACAGGAAATCAGTGTGAACCCCTCTGATGCTGAGAAACAAATGTGCGCTCCTATCATTGAGCCACAGCTGTAAGCTCTGCCTCCATCCAGGTCAGAAGGCCCTGACATAGAAGGAACCCCAGCCGTTAGCCCCCAAGTGAAGACAGGCCAGTGAGGCGGCTCCTGGTATCCTGGGCCCACGTGCATGGGGAGATTCCGCAGTCCCCAGCCCTGCTAGCTGGCCCCTTTGTTTGGGTGCCTGTTGGCTGCACATTTCTCCCTGTGTGTTCCCTGTGCCCTCCCCATCGCACCACCTGGGCTCTTTCCTCTGGTGATTAATCAGGTGGCATGCTGGGCTCTAGATTCCCCCGGGACCGAGTTTCCTCCTGGTCTTGTCAGAACATGCAGAACATCCCTGCCGCATTTCTCTCCTTGGTCCCCACCGAGGTCCCCACGACTCCTCCAGATCCCAGGGGATAGAAGACCCCGGGAGGCTGCTGGGCTGCTGGGCCTGTTTCATTTTCAGATCTCTAGTAGGTCCGAGTTGGAGGAGGCCCAGGTCACATTTTCTGATTTCTGTTGCATCTTTAATTTTATGTTGTTATGATACTTATTATTATCATTTTTATTTTGCACAAAGTGGTGTGGTGAGCAAAGCCTACATGCAGGGGCTAATTCCCACCTTTGCAATATATGAATGAAGACAAGTAAAGAAATATAGAAGCATTATTATTGTTGTAGTTGGGCGTGGTGGTGCATGCACGTAATCCCAGGGACTCAGGAGGCTGAGGAAGGAGGACTGCAAGTTTGAAGCCAGCCTTGGCTGCTTAACAAGATGCTCAGCAACTTAATGAGACTTTTGTCTCAAAATTAAATTAAAAAAAAAAAAAGGGTGTTGAAGGGGCAGGGGATCTTGTTCAGGGGTAGTGTACTTCTGGCTTGAATTCTCAGTACCCCAAACAAACAAGAATTCTTATAATGATAATCATGATAGAAAAAATAGCAGCCTACATGCTGTCAAGAGATAAAATTACAACAAATTTAGTTATGAATTGAATTAACTTTTGTTCATGCCTGAACGGGGGCCGCCTCCTTTCTTTGGAATAGAATCCCAGCTCCCACTGGGCAGTGGCAGAACAGTGAGTTTTGCAAGTAGAAACAAGAAAACAGAATAGGGAGGAAAAAGCTACTTGTTTAACATCAGGTTACACTTTGGGGAGTGTTCCAGCAGAGGGGACTTTCTTGTCATAGGGACTGGAGTATACTGGAATCTCCTGTTTTCAGGAAGAATTGGCCTATTTAGGGGTTCAGTTTGATGAAGTGCTGCTTAGCCTGAATGACTCTATCTTGTTTTGTTCTGGTCTGTTTGGGTATAATGCAGGAACTCAGACTTCCCATAGTCTACTCCCAAACCTTGTTTTATATTTGTCCACAGGTGGATGTGGTGGCACATGCCTATAATCCCAGTTGCCGGGGAGTCTGAGGCAGGAAGATCACAAGTTCAAAGCCAGCCTCAGCAACTTAGTGAGACCCTGTCTGTAAAGAAAATACAATAAAGGCTGGGGACTCAGTGACTAAGTGCCCCTGAGTTCAGTCGCCGATGTATTAAAAAAAATTTAACCACAGGTTGATAGGATTAAAAACTATTACTGTCTTCATTTTAGAAATGTTGAGGCTTAAGAAGTGAAGTACCTGGCCTTGAGTCTTTCAACTGTTAAGTGGTAGAGTCTGCTGGGCTTGGTGGTGCAGGCCTATAATCCCAGCAGCTCGGGAGGTTGAGGCAGGAGGATGGCGAGTTCAGAGCCAGCCTCGGCAAAAGTGAGGTGCTAACCAACTCAGTGAGACCCTGTCTCTAAGTAAAATAGAATATAGGGCTGGGGATGGGACTCAGTGGTTCAATGGCCCTGCAGTGGATCCATGGTACCTCCCCCCTGCCAAAAAAAGTAGCCGTCACATGGGTTTTTTTTTAAACAATGAAACTTCTCTGGTAATTGAGTGAAAGTGTACATATCTTTATCTATCTATAGTAAAGTGCACACATCTGAATCTTGTGACTGGAGACACTTATGTAGGTGACCATTAACACTGCTATCATCCTAGCCACCTGGGTCAATGCTCCTTATCACCCCCTCCCCCTGCACACACCAGGGAACCACTATTGTGATCTCACTCATCATAGATAATACTGCCCATAGAACCTCAAGTAAGCGCATCCTGCAGCATTTTCTCTCTTGTCCTTATGTCCCCAATGTAACATTGATGCGAATCACTCATTGGGGCTGTGGCTCAGTGGTGGAGCGCTGGCCTAGCATGTGTGAGGCACTGGGTTCCATCCTCGGCACCACATGAAAATAAATAAATAAAATAAAGGTATTGTGTCCAGCTACAACTAAAAAATATTTTGTTTTACAAGAGTTACTCATAATGTGGTGTGGGGTATCTGCTCTTGAGTTGTCGGATTATGTGAATACATAGCCATTCACCCATTTCCTGTTGTTAAGCCTCTGAGGTCTTTCTAGTTTTAGACTTTATTTTTATTTTGGTACTGGGGATTGAACCCAGCGGTGCTTAACCATGGAGCCACATCCCCAGCCCTTTTTTATATTTTATATAGAGACAGGGTCTTGCTAAGTTGCTGAGGCTGGCTTTGAACTTTCCATCCTCCTGCCTCAGCCTCCAGAGCCACTGGGATTACAGGCATGCACCACTGCACCAAGCTAGTTTTAGGCTTTTAGGAATAAAGCCGAAGAGTGTTCTTGTCAGTCGGGTCTGTGCATGTTTGTCTGTGGTTCCTGTGGGTGTGTCCTGTAGGGAACTGCTAGGTAGAAACAGAACTTCACTTGAACCTTGATTCTGCGTCCCCAAAGGTTTGGTACTTTACCACTATACCCTCGGTTGCCGCCTGTTATTTAAAAATCTGAACTTATCCTCAGCCAGAGATGTTTTCGATAGTGTGTGAAAGTGCCCATAAATCTGAACTTTGAGGTGATTCTTAGCTACTTGTCCCTGCCCCACCCATCATATAGGATTGTTGGTGCTTTGAGTGAGGGAGTGCCATTTCTTTCTACTATTTGACACTTTGTGCCACATAATTGTGGTGGAGGGATGTCCTGTGCTTGTAGGGCATTTAGCAGCATCCTTGACCTCTCTTGGTACACTCAATTCCTCCCGTGTGCCCATGAAAAATGTCTCTAGGCATGGCCAAGTGTCCCAAGGAGGGGACAGAATTGTACCCCACTTCCCCCTCCCCTTTGAGAACCATTGGTCTTAGATTCAATTAGCTTCTAAATGCTATGGCCCAAATTGACTGTTGCCTTCAAGAAAATGTCCTTTGAGCTGGGCGAGTATCCCAGTGACTCTGGAGGCTGAGGCAGGAGGGTTTCGAAGTTGAGGGCAGCACCCTCAGCACCTCAGCATGTCCCTGTTTAAAAATAAATAAATAAAAATAAAAAAGGGCTGGGTTCATGGCTCTGTGTAAAGCATGTCTGGTTCAATATCCGCCCATGACGCTGTGAGGAGTAGGGACAGAGGAAACAACACAGAGCGGCCTCCTCCCTCCCTCCAACACGAGGACCTGGATCCGATTTTCACCTTCTTAAGCTTCTCTCCTGATTTTTTTTTTTTGGTACTCGGGATTGAACCCAGGGGCACTGAACCCCTGAGCCCCATCCTAGCCCTATTTTGTATTTTATTTAGAGACAGGGTCTCACTGAGTTGCTTAGGGCCTCGCTAAGTTGCTGAGGCTGGCTTTGAACTCTCCATCCTCCTGCCTCAGCCTCCTGAGCGGCTGTGATTACAGGTGTGGCCACTGCATCCTTTGCTTTTAACCTTTCCCTAAGTAGCTAGCACAACTGCAGCCATCTATCTAAAACTCTCAGTCTGCATCTTGTTTCCTATTGCTGGAAAGTGTCTCGGGGGACATTTATGGTTTCCCCATCCCCACCTTCATCATCCCTATTCGCAGGCCAGAGAGGGGCTGAGGATTGAAATGTGGGGCATGTGATCCCTGCCACCGCAGACAAGACTAATTGCTTGCGAGCTGTTGACACTTTGAAATGCCTTGCATTTCAGACTTAAGGAGAGCTTTTGGAATTGGGGGATACCTATTGTTAAAATATCCTATTTAAAAAAATATCTTGGGAGAATGCTGTATCTGGGAGAGGTCCCGATGATTAAGTGCCCAATATGAGCTGTGTCTGCAGTTTAAACCAAGGCACTGACCTATTTTTCTTACTAATCATTGGAAAACATATAGTGATAGAGCATCTATAGCTGGGATGCATCGTAATTTGGTGCTTGGAGAATGAGTGTGAACATTACATCCCCTCAGTTTCTTTGCATTTTATCTTATATGCCAGTATATTAACAGTTTTGTTGGATTTTTAAAATTAAATAAAGTGATGTATGAATACAATGATGTTTGAAATTTGAAAAAATAGAGAAATACACTAGACCTACTCCTTCTGATTCCAGAACCCTCTCAAAGAAAATTGTTGTGAATTGTGGGCATTTACCTATGGGGAAATAACTAATTTTTATATTACACAAATAGTATGTTCATATTGTTAGTAAATTTTTTTCCTACCTAATATCTCCTGGAAATCTGTGCAAGTTATTGTGTAGATAGTGGATAGTAGTTGCATCATAGTTCACTGCTGCATAGTATTCCATAGCTACATAGTATTCCATAGTTTATAGAGCACGTAGCTGTTCATGATTGCAGTGGCATCATTCCAGTTCAAGTTCAATAGCCTTAAGACTCAAGTAGAGCTGAGTTTTCAATATCAGTCTGAAGGCAGGGTCCAGGAAGGCTCATAACATGAAGGTGATCAGGCAGGAGGAATTACCTGTTAGGAGAGGATTAGCCTTTCTGTCTATCCAATCTTTTAACTGGTTAGATGAGGCCCACCTACACTACAGGTGCTCTGCTTTATTCAGCCCACAGATTTCAAATATTAGCCTCTTTTTATGTGGTGCTGAGGATCGAACCCAGTGCTTCACACGTGTTAAGTCAAGCGCTCTACCAGTGAGCTACAACCTCTACCCCGCCCCCCATTGGATTTTTGAAGAATGTTCTGGAAACTTCTTATTCTTCATGTTTCCACTTCAAACTGTCTTGGAAGGGACTTTCCCTAAGAACAGAAAGCCAATCGAATAATAAAAAAAAAATCCAAGTCACGTGATGTGGCAGGTTTGGATTCTGTCCCAGGGAAGTCAACATTAGTTATAAGGGCAGCCGGCCCTAGGTCGGTTATTATATTAAAGGAACCGTGCCTTTCTAGGTCTGGCACTTTCCATGCACCAGGTCCATTCTGGTGCTCAGTCCTTCCCATGGACTTGCTGAGCCAGAGCTATTTCTGTCCCATTTTGCAGCTGAGGTTCCTGAGGTAGTTGCTGCTCATGCACAGCATGTAGAAGGGAAGGTGGGTGAAGCCTGTGATCTAGTGGGTCGGACCCAGAACTCTTGGCTAGGTGTCAAGCAGGCGGCTACCTCCTGCCTGGTAGAGCCCTTAGCTGGGAATGGCTTTGGCTTTTTTGGGTGATGATGTTTTTTTCTTGTGGTGCTGGGGATTGAACCCAAGGCCTTGTGCATGTGAGGCAAGCACTCTACCAACTGAGCTAGATCCCCAGCCCAGGGTGATGTGTTTTAAATGGTTCCATAAATACCTGCAAATTTGGCCCACAAAGTGAGAGATGTGTACCATCTAACCCTTTGCCAAAAAAAATTCCTGCAGTCCCTCCTGTTGACTGGTATCCCTTCTCCACTACCCACGACTGAAATCTTTTGGGTCAGATGAGAAGTCATTGAAGCTGTTGCCCCGTCCACCTTCAGCACAGGTCAGAACGCCCAGGAGGCCTTGTTCAAGTACAGAGGGGTAGGTCCAGCCCTGAGATCTGGGTGGGGCCTGAGAACTGGCATTTCTCAGTGGGTTAGGGGGCGCTGTTCCCCAAGATCACAGGCTCCAGGACTGACCTTGGAGGAGGAGCTGGGAGTTACCCATGTTTACCAAGGAGCTGCCAGCTCTCCCTCCAGTTTTGGGGGACTGGGAGTGGCCCCTTCAAATTTGAGCTGTAGAGTAGGGTTCATGCATTAATCCTAGAAGGCTCTTTTTTTGACACCAACAAATTCTACAATATGAAAATGGAGGACTTAACTACTTCAGCTTTTCCTTCTTAAATATTTTTAGTCACCGGAGTGGTTTGATACATATTTAAGCCTTTTCGTATTTAAATGATGCTCATTGGTGTCGATGATGATACTTTGCCAGCTGTAGGTAGCACTTAGGTGCCAAGCTAAACTCTCTGTTGAATCTTTTGCACTGAACACAACAATCCTAATAGACTAGATTTTAGTACTTCCATTTTTTTTTTTTGTTTGTTTTGTTTTTGGTGAGGCCAGGGGCAGTGCTAGAGATTGAACCCAGAGACACTTAACCACTGAGCGACATCCCCAGCTCTTTTTTGTATTTTATTTATAATTTTTTTTAGAGAGAGAGAGAGAGAGAGAGAGAGAGAGAGAGAATTTTTAATATTTATTTTTTAGTTTTCGGCGGACACGACATCTTTGTATGTGGTGCTGAGGATCGAACCCGGGCCGCACGCATGCCAGGCAAGCGCGCTACCGCTTGAGCCACATCCCCAGCCCTTGTATTTTATTTTGAGATAGGGTTTCACTGAGTTGCTTAGGGCCTCTCAGTAAGTTGCTGAGGCTGGCTATGAACTTGCAATCCTCCTGCCTCAGCCTCCTAAACTACACTGGGATGATAGGTGTGCGCCACCATGCCTGGCACTACCTCCATTTTAAAAAGTAAACTGGAGCTTAGTGAGATGGAGAAAGGAATGTCTGTCCGAGTCACTTGTTTATGGACCTTGTTTATGCTAGAACTTTCCCTTCCCTCCCTTAACATCCTGCCTCAATATTCCTCCACAGCTACCACGTGGATTTATGTTAAGTGAATCCTGTTTGTCTCTTTAAAATTACAAAAGATTCATTCTGAGGGGAAAAACATGGCTCCTACAGGTACAATTTTATCAATGCCATTATTTTCCTAGACAAAGCCTCTACTCTTGAGTTTCACTGTCTTTGTTTTTCTTAAATTCGAGTTTTCTTCAGTTTTTCCATGGAGAAAATGTACCAGACATGCAAATATTTTGTCACAGTTGCTTAAGAGGTTTTTGTTTTAAGAAATAGAAAGCACTAGAGATTTACTAAGTTCCTAAATATCCACACACCCCTTCCTTCTCTAGCCCAGCGTGATCTCTTGTTTTATTTATTGTGGCCAGACTACAGGAGCATACGTGGAAGATCCTGAGTGGTGGCTTTGGCGTGTGATGTCATTGTTATGTGTGTTGACAGATGATGGAGAGAGTCCTTTGTGAGAAGTGATGGGAATAGACCCTTGGGGCTCTCTCTGCATTGCAACCAAATTTTTAGGCAGCACATTAACCTCATGCCAACACCTAGACCACTCTCAGGCACCCCTGCCCTCCTGATTTACGTCAGATGGGATTTTTTGGTTTGTTTGTTTGTTTTTGGTCCCAGGGATTGAACCCAGGGCTGCTTAACCACTGAGCCCCATCACCAGCCCATTTTGTATTTTATTTAGAGACAGGGTCTCACTAACTTGCTTAGGGCCTCGCTATTTAGCCGAGGCTGGCTTTGAAGTCACGATCCTCCTGCCTCAGCCTGTAGAGCCACTGGGATTATAGGCCTGTGCCACTGGGCCCAGCAGGATTTTGTGGTTGTTTGGTTGTTTTGTTTGGATTTTCCTGTGTCTGTCTGATTCCTACAGTGCATGTCTTTAGGGGTCAGAGCTTGTTCTTGTCAGAGTTTGACCAGAATCTTGGAAGCAATAAAAATTTTTAAATCCCGAGAGGCATACAGTAGAGTATGAGAGCGAGGTGGACATCCCACTTTCCCCCAAAGAAGTGGTATTAAGGTCATTCCAGTTTTCATCCTTTGCCCTCCATTTTCTATCATAGGATTTTTCCAGAAGTGACCAATGCATGCAGTCCAAAGGAGGCCCAGGTTTTCTGTGTGGGCCTTGGGGTTTGGCCATGGTTAATGCCATCCTTGTGTGTGGCCGGCCCGGGTGTCCTGATTTTTTGGTTCATAAAAGGTGGTCACCTTATCTATTACCCAGCAATGAGGCAGCCACGCTCTTATGAAATGGCCTGCAAAAACTCGATGACCATTTGTTATTAGACATGGTGCTAATTGCACGGGTGATTTAAATGTTAAAAAGGCATTAAAGCATTTGTTGTAATAATTAACAAAGGGATCGGTAGGTCACAAATGAATGATAATGCCATATTTTTAAAATATAGCGTTACGTTTCGGCATAAAGTAGGATAGTTATGAAACATTAATATCCAAATGAGAGGTTTGAACCGAATGATCTCTAAAATCCATTCTAGTACGTCCACTCTGGCTTTTCAAAGTACGAGCTCTACAGCTGTGAGAGAAGTCAACTGTGCCCCACTTCTCTGCACACCTCAAGGAGAACCCACATCTGACCTTTTTTTCATCATACCGCTGCATTAACTGAACCTCGGGCCCTGGTCTAGAGGCTGCTTATTGTCTTTATTTTTATTTTTCAATAATAAAAAAAAATCTTTGTTTTTGAGGTGAGCACAGAGTTACCTGGAATAAAGACCAGACTTCAGCCTTTCTTGGAATTAGCTATGATTTAAGCTCTGGTTGGTGGAATATAAGTGGAAATGACATGGAACCTTCCAGGCATTTTCCTAAAATGGGATAGGAGCGTATCCTTTTTTGCTGCTTCTTATCTTGCTCGGTTGGAATGTGGACATGGTGACTGGATCTTAGGCAGCCATTTGGGATCATGAGGTTGGTACTGGGTGCACAGACATAAAATGGAAAAAGTTTGGAGAGGACTGTAATATTCTGTTATACAGAAAGACTTGGGGGGTTATATACGAGGGGTTGAACTTTGACCCAGGCTCTGTTTTCCAAGTTGTGTAATTGGGTGGGAGTTATTTATTTATTTATTTATTTGATAAACGAATCATGTGTTTGGTAAACCATGTACCTGAAGGGCTCTGGAGATCTTTTCCTAACTTTTTCAAGAATCTTGATGCTGTGGAATGACCCACCATCCCAAACATCCTACTTCTAAGCTACATTATTGGTAGAGAAAAACAGGAAGAAGGATCTTGTTTTGTCTTATATCGATTCTTTTTTGTCATTTTCTGTTACCCATACCTGGAGCCCAACCCTGACCAATATATCACTGTCTTTATGTTTGCAAGGGTCGCTTTGGGTTGATTTGTTTGTAAATAATAAGAAGCAAATATGGGTTGTTGAAGGCAGTGGAAGTTCTTGTCTTCAGGAGCTTATGGATTAGAGAGGCAGACTGGAGAGTCCCTGTTGGTCACAGGGAAGAGACAAAAAATGGCACATCCCTCGGAGCCAGGCTGGGAAGGGTGCTCGGTACTTGGAGTAGTGGAACTCAGAGTGGGGTGGGTCTGTCCGCTATGGGCCTCTTCCTGCAGGTCAGTGGTCCCCAGCTCTGTCTAAGGAACCCGTTCTGACTCAGCAGGACTCAGTGATCCCAGGAGGTCATTGTCCACTCCCTGTAGCCTGGATCCTCTGTCTTATCCCTGACTGCTGGGCTGGGCAGAGGAAGGCCCTGCCCCGTGCCTCCTGCTTCTGTAGTAAAGTGGCTTGCCTCTGGCTCAGCTGTCTCAGTGCCTGCAGTGGAGGGAACACATTTTCTCCCCAAAAAAAGGAAAAAAAAAAAAAGGAGCTGCAGATGGGGGTGGGGGGATGCCTGCCAAGCAGCCCAGAAGGAGAAACAAGGAAAGAAAGAAAATAAGTTGATAAAGATGATATATGTGATCACACCCCTGCAGCTCTCAGAGTCAGAAGTGGAAAACCAGTTTCCAACACCCCCTCCCACCCCGATTTCTTTTTCTTTTTCTTTTTTGGTCCTTAATTCTCTACCATCAAGAGGGCAGTGCTGGGCCGGGGCTGGGGCTCAGCGGTAGAGCACTCACCTAGCACCTGTGAGGCGCTGGGTTCGATCCTCAGCACCACATTAAAAATAAACGTGTGTGTGTGTGTATATATATATATATATATATATATATATATATATATATATATATATATATATATAAATAAGGTATTGTGTCTACCTACAACTAAAAAGAAAAAGAGAGGCGAGTGCTAACTCTGTCAACCCAGACCTATTAGTCCGCAGTTCGATCAGCAGATCCTCATCAACTGTCCCCTTTGTATAGGGTGCCCTGGAAGATAGAGAGGAGCACTGTGACAGACTGGATGGGGTGGGCTCTCCCTGTCCAGTGTGTCTGGTGTCCTGGCTTGCAGAGTCCCCTGGAAGCTGCCAGAGTGACTCTGACCCTTCTGCCCACCTGCTCCTTCCCGCTCCCCTTCTCTTCTAACCTTTTGGGGGATGGTTGACCAGCTTTTGCCCCCAGAGTCTCTGGGATCAGGTCTCAACTCCGAGATTCTAATATCGTCCCCAACCCTGCAGACGTACGGCTCTTGCCTCTGAAGTGCCGTTGCGCGGTAATTTTATGGCTGTTCTTCATGAATAATTTACCCGTGGAGTCCTGATACCTTTGTATAACAGTGGATCCCGTTGTTTATCAAGGATGTATCTCCAACTGCAAGAGCGAGATCAATTTCTTATTACAAAGCAAAACACACAGATGAAAGATCACCTGCCCTCTGGGAAAACAGGCTCTTTTATAAGCATTTTGGATGATGATTATTTAAGTCTTAAGGCCATAGATATAGGAATAAATTACAATCCTGTGTCATAAAGAAAAGGGTGTATTTGCGACTCTTTTTATATGTGTTCTTATGATCTGCTTGTGTTGTTGGGGGATGACCGGCCCCGTGTTCCCAGGGTCTCCAGCCCAGTGACAGATCTGTACTCCACATGTTATAAAAATACTTGCCTTCCCCCAACCCCCAGGTAAACAGCATAGCTCTCCATTCATTTAAAAAAAGAAAATATATATATATAATATGCATATATAATATATGTTTAATATATTTATATTATATATACTTATTTGTTGATAGACCTTTATTTCTTTTTAAATTTTTTTTTAGTTATACATGGACACAATATCTTTATTTTGTTGATTTATTTTTATGTGGTGCTGAGGATTGAACCCAGGATCTCACACATGAGATAGAGGCAAGCGCTCTACCGCTGAGCCACAACCCCAGCCCCAGACCTTTATTTTATTTATTTATTTATATGTGGTACTAAGACTCGAACCCAGTGCCTCAAGTGCTCTACTGCTGAGCTACAACTCCAGCCCCTCTCCATTCATTTTTTTTAATTATTTTTTTTGGATCTTTTTATTTGTGCATTACAGTTACACATAATTGCAGGGCTCGTTTTGACATACTCATAAATGCATAACATATTCATAAATGCATATAACATCACTGGCTCCATTTCAGTGCCCCCTACTGCCCATGTCCTTCCCCTCCTCCTTCTCCCAGCCTCCTTCCTCTAGTCTATGGATCTTTCTTCTGTTAATTTAGTTTTTAAAATCGGTGCATTGTAGTTATCCATAAAAGTGTAATTTACTGTGATATATTCCAATATGCCTGTAGTGTAGTTTGGATGATCTCATTCTGTAATTCCTCCCCTTTAATAATCGCCTGAATTTTTAAAATAAAAATTTCCAGAAACATTGGCTCCATAAACTGATGACTTGTCTATTTTGCCTTAAGATTTTCTAGCTCTTTCTGGAAAAGGTACATTGATACTCCTGTCCAGTGTTTTTTTTTTTTAAATACCAGGGATTGAAACCAGGGGTGCTTAAACACTGAGCCACATCCTCAGCCCTTTTTATTTTTTATTTAGAGACAGGGTCTCCCTGAGTTGCTCAGGGCCTCACTAAGTTGTGAGGCTGGCTTTGAACTCACAATTCTCCTCCCCCAGCCTCCTAAGCTGCTGCAATCACAGATGTGCATCACCCTGCTCGGCTTCTTGTCTGATTTTTATAATCAGATTATCCCTTGACTTGTGATGGGGCTACAACCAAATAAGCACATCGTAGGTTGAAAATCTTGCCCATTGACAATCTTCCCTAACCTGGCTCGCATCCTCCATGGGCCAGTCAGCATACTGTAGAGGATAGATTATTCTGCTCCTGATCTGCCTGGCTGAAGGGAAGCTGTGGCTTCCTGCAGCTGCACAGCATCTTGGGAGAGATTTACCACTCTGGGGAAAAGATCACAATTCAAATGCAAAAGTGTGGTTTCCACTGAATGCATGTCACTTTCACACCATTGTAAGGTTGAAAAATCGTGTCAAACCATCTTAACTTGGGGACCATCTGTATAGATTTCTTGGAATCACATGCTGCAAAATATGTGCCTCTTAAGCCCAGAAGCCCATAATGTCTGTTTTTCTGTGCTTTTTGCAATTAATCTCTGAATGCCCAAAGGAAAGGAGGCTAGTAATCATAATGGTAATGGTTATAAATTTTTGAGTTCTTCCTTTAGACAGTATCTAATCCTGACCACTACCCTGCGAGGGCCATATTGTTATTATTCCCGTTCTACAGATGATGAAACCAGAGCCCATGTAAGTTCTCAGGGCCAAAGGCAACGACGGATTTGGAACTTGAGAGATCTCTGTCTCTGGGAAACCCAGATCACTCCTCTGTTTCTCCATTCCTAGTAGATTGATGTCCACTGTACATTTTTACTTGAAGGAGAAATTGCAGATGTAACAGCAAGGACCAAATTATGTTTTTTTGGGGGGAGGGGGATGTGGCATACCAGGGATTGAACTTGGGGGCACTTAACCACTGAGCCCCATCCCCAGCCCTATTTTGTATTTTATTTTGAGACAGGGTCTCACTGAGTTGCTTAGAGCCTTACCATTGCTGAGGCTGGCTTTGAACTCACAATCCTCCTGTCTCAGCCTCCCACATTGCTGGAATTACAGGTTACCTGGTCAAATTATGCTTATTGTAGGGACAAGTTGAGCATCCTTACAATACAGGCTGATCCATGTGCTCAAACAGTTTCAGGTTTCAGAGCTTTTCTGATTCTGGACGTTTGGTTAGGTGTATGCTCAACTGCTAAAGTCTGAAAATATCCCCCCCCCCCATAATCTGGAAACGCCCCAGAACCTGAAATACTCTGGGCCTCAAGCCTTGAAGTGAAGGGATACTCAACCTGCAACAGAATGTGTTAAACTCCTCTTTGACCCAGAGGATCTCCAACTTCCTTCTCTTTCGATTGGCCTGTTCATGTCAGGGAAGAACGTGTTAGAAAAATTCTTTCCATAGTCTTTCTTGCTATTTGCCTTGGCCAGCTATAATGGAAAGTGCCAATAGGACTCGTCCTGCAGTCTGTAGAAGGAAGGCATGGATCCGCATGTTGTGAACGCATTTTTACTTTAGTGGGTTAAAAGAGTAAGAATGGTATGATGGTGTTTTGATATTGAGCTTTAAAATCTGAGAAATTTTTTTGGGGGGGGCATGCAGGAGTCCTGGGAATTGAACCCAGGGATGCTGTCTGTACCCCAGAGCTACCTCCCAGTCCTTTTTGATTTTTGATTCCTGCCCTGGAAAAAGATCACAATTCAGATGCAAAGTGTGGTTTCTACTGAATGCATATCACGTTAACACCATGGTAAAGTTGAAATCTTGAGGCCAGTCTCTGCTACATGGTCACCCTCTGCCTCAGCCTCCCCAGTTGCTGGGATTCCAGAGGAGCATCAACCACTTCACCTGCTAGGGGACTGTTTTATAATGGTTACTGGAGGTGAACAGAAAGCATGGAGAGTAGAATTTTTGCCTCTATCTCCATTGCTTTGAAACGAACTCAGGAATTCAGTGGGTCTCCATGAGCAGCCTGTATACCTAGCTTGCTTGCTACTGAGGTTCAGTAGCTCTTCTTAGGGGTTTAAAACTGGGGCCTCTGGAGAGCAGAGGAATTGAAGGGGCCCAGAGACTGAGGACAGGTGGGTAAGCTTGCCAAGTGGAGTCTCTGTGCCCAGGTTTTGATAACCTCTTGGCCTGGGGCTCTGCTTCCTGGAGTCAGTTTTCCATTAGGTAATACAAGCTTGAAATTCAATGCTGTTGACTTTGAATAGTCCTTGAATTGTGAGGCACACAGTGAATTCAGAGTTTGGTTCTTACCTTGAAAGAGGATACACCATCAGCTTTGAATTGTTACCTGTTAGAGCTTTGGTGGCTTCGTAAAATGCCCCCAGTGATCCATCATGAGTGGTAGACACACCTGTCACCACCTGGCTTCTCAAAAGTGATAGAAATCCCAGTCCACTCGGCTCCTGCAAAAGTTTTCATGAGCAGCAAGGATTCCATATTTGAAATACTGTGTTGCCTCTCCTGCTGCTGAACCATAAAAAACTTATCACAGGGTTTGTGGCTCAGTGGCAGAGCCCTGGCCTAGCATGTGTGAGGCACTGGGTTTGATCCCCAGCACCACATAAAAATAAACAAATAAAGTAAAGGTATTGTGCCCATCTACAACCAAAAATAAACAAACAAACAAATAAATAAAATAAAATAAAATAGCTATCACAGAGGCCTGGGAGTGTGGCTCAGTGATGTTGCACTTGCTTATCCTGTACCAGGCCTTGGGTTCAATCCACAGGATTGCCAACAATCAAACAAACAAACAAACAAACAAACAAAGCCTGAAACAAAGCAAACTATCAGAGTGAGAGAAATTTTCAATTGATTGTGAACCATAGAAGTTTTGGAGAGGTTTTTCCCTCCCTCCTCCCCTCCCCCTCCCCTCCCCCCCTCCATCCTTCTTTTCCACTTGTGTTACAATGATGTAATTGAAGAGTGTTCCTGGGGTTACTTTCTTCAGTAAAAGACTCTGAGCCAGGCATGGTGGTGCACCCCTGTAATCCCATCTACTTGGGAGGGTGAGGCAGGAGATTTCCAAGTTTGAGGCCAGTCTCGAAAAAGTAAAAAAGGCCTGGGGATGTAGCTCAGTGGTAGAGCATCTCTAGCATTTATCAAGCACCTGCAGCCTTGGGCCTTTACCCCAGGGGCCTCTGGTGACTGTGATGTGCAGGTCTTTTCCTACTAGAGTACTGGGGACAGGCCTCCTCTGTGTCCTTTACAAGCTCTTCAGGGTCTCCAGGCCTGCAGTCACCTTCTGTTTACCCAGCTGTGGTTGGCTTCTGGGCTCTCCCAAGTCTTCCTGCTTCCTGACCTCCTCCATGACAGCGGGGGTCTTTGGCAGCTGGCATGGTGGTGTCAGAGACAGGAGAAGGAAGAAGGAGCCAGTGGTGGCCTGCTTCCCTTGTTTTGACCTTGATCTTCTCCTTCCCACTCCTGAGCCTGTGTGTGTGTAGAAGGTGGAAAAGTGGAGCTAATGATTGGGTGGGTTCTGTGATGGTGTGGATGGGAAGTGTCCCCCAAAAGCTCACCTGTGAGATAACACAAGAAGGTCCAGAGGAGACATGACTGGGTTATGAGAGCCTTAACCCAACCAGTGAATGGACCCCTGATGGGATTAACTGGGTGGTGGCTGGAGGCAGGTGTGTGTGGCTGGAGGAGGGGGCACTGGGGGCGTGGCTTTGGGGTCTCTATTTGTCTCTGGAGAGTGGAGTCTCTCTCTGCTTCCCGGTCACCATGTGAGCTGCTTCCCTCCACCACACTCTTCCTCCATGATGTCCTGCCTCCCCTCGAGCCATGAGGAATGGAGCCTGCTGTCTATGGACTAGGACCTCTGAAATTGTGAGCCCCCAAATAAATTCTTTCGCCTCTACAATTGTTCTGGTCGGGTATTTGAGTCACAGCAGTGAGAAAGATGACTAAAACAGTATCCTGATGGTCACTTTCATGGTTCTTTGAGGAATGACACAATGTGTCAAGGGTTGGGAGGATCAGTGGGGCCCCCACTTTTTTGCATATTCTTGTTCTTATTCTTCCAAACTCTGAAAGGTCCATTGTTTTCTGTATCTTGCAGTGTTTCTCTGGGGAGATCTTGTCACCCAGGGGACATTTGGCAATGCCTGGAAACATTTTGGCTTGTCTTTCTGAGGAGGGTTTTGCTAATGGCATCTAGTGGATAGAGGCTTGTGTTGCTAGTAGAATGACCCCCTACAGAGTCTTGTCCTGCTCCAAGCATTGGGGCTGCTGAGACTGCAAACCCCCTTCCCCTGAGACATCTCACTGGGCCCAGCAGGAGCACATCTTGCCTGGCACATGCATTAATTGCTGCTTTAGCTTTCTGAAGTGTATGAATCTGATTTCCTAAACTGGTAATCATTGTCCTTTTAATTTGTATTGCAAACTCTCTTTTTAGACAAGGCCAATTTAATTGCTTCCCCAAAGGACCACCAATTCCAAATTAGTGGATTCCAAATTGGAGGTATTTTTTTTCCCCCTCTGTTTGGCGCCAGGGATTGAACTCAGCGGCACTCGACCACTGAACCACATCTCCAGTCCTTTTTTGTATTTTATTTAGAGACAGGGTCTTGCTGAGTTGCTTTGAACTCGTGATCCTCCTGTGTCAGCCTCCTGGGCTTCTGGGATTACAGGTGTGTGCCATTGCACGCAGCTGAATTGGAGGCTTTATACCCTGGGAGTCATGCCAGTTATGGATCATTGACAGAAAGTCTGAATGATCCATAGTGTGGTTGACTCGGGGCTGAGAGTAGGGATTTGATGTTGCTGGTGTTCCCCTGGTATGAACAATCGCTTAGATCCATCATTTGTGCCAAATCATTTTTGTGCTGTGTTATCTTTCCGATCTCCTCTGCACTGTGCCATTTTGGGGTTCATCTCATCTGTCACTTTCCCCTGGATGCCTCCTCAATGCCTCAAGTTCAGCTTCAGGATGTTCATTGTCACTCAAAGTCCTTGAATCCCAGTGGCTTGTTTGTGACCCTTGAAGGGCCAGTTACTTCAATGGCCAGCGCCTTCCGCCTGTCTTATTTCCCTTCTGCTGGACACATAGTGGAGCCTCTGTAGATAACTGCAGATCGTTGAAAGCGTGCTGCTTAATTGCAAAAGGAATGAAGGTAGGAAAAAATAGAAACTTGGTGGCAAAAAATGTATGTTGAGTCGATTCATGAATCTTCTTCCTTTATCAAGTAAGTGGGCTAAATGAAAAAGTTCTAAATGGGGAGTCTTTGTGTCTCCTGTAGGCACCCTCACGGGGACAGTACTGTCAACATGAAAGTTGGTTCAAAGACAAAATGATTCTCTGTCTTGGAAATCCCTGTGTGACCATTACAAGATGAATTCAGGTCTTACCACTGCAAGACTTATTTTTATTGGTCGCAGGGGGCGCTTAACCACGGAGCCCCATGCCCAGAACCTATTTTTTATTTTATTTAGCGACCGGGTCTCACTGAGGTGCTTAGGGCCTTGCTAAATTCCTGAGGCTGGCTTTGCACTCATGATCCTCCTACCTCAGCCTCTCGAGCTACTGGGATGACAGGTGTGTGCCACTGTGTCTGGCTCAAGCAAGAGTTCTTCCTTAGAATATCAAGCACCGGGGACATCTGGTCCCCATCAGTGTCTGACTTCTGCTGGATCCCTTGCAAGCTTGGCTCTAGCACCCTGTCCCTGTCCCTCTCCCTGGGACTCACATTTCCCAAGCACCTTCATGCCTTAGCTCTTTATGCAGTCATCCTCCTTATCTGCAGGGAATGCATGTTGCAAGACCCCTCCCCACCCCCGTGGCTGCTGAAAAACTCAGTATCAAACTCTCTGCAGTTCATGAATTTTTTTTCTCCCTGTACGTATTTAACCATGATAACCTTTAATTTATGCATTGACAGAGTAAGAGATGAACAATAATAATTGTGTGATGAAAGTTATTTAATTCTTGAGAATTATTTCTAGAATATTCCATTTAATATTTTCAGACTGCAGTTGACCACAGGCACTGAAATCAGGAAGCAAAGCCGGGGAGTCAAGAAGGACTACTGTAATTGCTTTTTCTTTGCTTGGAATGTTCTTTTGCTGAGAGACCCACATGGCTTGCTTTGAATTGCCTTGTGGCTCTTTGCTCAAAGGCACATTTCCATAAAGCCCAATGTGGCTACTCTATCACCAATTACAGCCCCCTTTTTTCTTGTCCTATCTCCTCTCTCAGTTTTATTATTATTTTTCCCCTGCCGAGCGCCATTTGTCATTCTATATATTTTACTTTTATTTTTTAATCTTGCTCCTGTCTCTGACTTTCTTCCTTTTGAAACTGTAAGTGCCCAATGGTATAGAGAACTTTTTGTTAATTTTTATTGAATCATAATAATACGTCTATGAGAAAGTGCAGACTTTATAGTGGATAGTTTGTTGCAGGGCCAGAGCACACGAGTGTCACCAGCCCTTAGAATTAAAAAAAAAAAATACTGGCAGAGAAACCTGCATATCTGAGGTAGCTGGATTTTGGAAGCTGATCTCTATTTATGGATTAATCTATGTCTTTGGAAAATGCAGTTAGAGGCTTTTGAAGTTTTATCCCATGGCAAGACACCGGCCACTCTAACTCAGGGCAATTAGATTCGCCACTTGTTTCTGCTGCGTTGGCCTTGATTATTTAAGTATTTTACCTGTGATCTCTTTAGGTCCACTCTTCTGGCTCGTAATTTTAATTTATGGTCTATTCTTTTTGCTGGGCACTTAATCAGACATCTCTCTGGTGATTGTCGTCTTACAGGATTATTTAACTTCTTCTTACCTTTTGACTGCATTGTAAATTTAACAAAGCATGATAAATTTGCACCAAATTTTCCCCTTTGGTCTTGATTCTGTCCTAGCTGAAATGATTGTGCATTTCAGCTTCTGGTCACTCGCCAGTCTCTGGGGCTATTTGAGAGTTGGTTACTGTTCCACATGGCTGCCTGCATTAGAATTGCAACCTGAGTTGTTTTAGTACTTTAAGTAATAGAGTGTCATCAGATCTGATTATATTGCTCACCATTTGAGATTTGATGATGGGTTCAAGGCCGAAGTGGTTTCTCCGGCTGTAAAGTTGTCTGCAGTTTCAAGGATGTGCCATTCACTAGAGTCACTTTGTAAATGATGAATAAAGTTATTGGGCCTTTGTCCTGGAAGATGGTAGAAAAGTGTCCAAAGGAAGGAAAACCTTTTCTAACTCACAGGAAGTTCCATATCAGGTGACTGTGGATGGAATATTATACAGTCAATAAAAATCAAGAAGAAACATTATATTTTAGGGCTAATTTTTGTCCATAAACACCGTAAGCCGCATATTTTCTTAAGTGGGGAATTGCATTGAGAAGTCAGATTTTTTTCTCTTAAAACCCCCAGAGATTCCCTCCACCTCCCAAATCTTTCAACAAGTGCACTTTGGTGAATCCATTCAGACCGTAGCAGAGCTGTCAACTGGGGGTAGGGGGCCGGAGAATCCAGGGACTGAATTCATTCTGATCTGGAGGAGGAAGCAAAGTCACTTTATGGTGGGGGGTATATACAAGACTGGCATCTGTCCCAACTACTGGTATTCACATTGGGCTTATGCATAAATCTCTCCAGGTTTATATTTTAAACTACTATATGAGATATCAAAGTTAATATTGGATTTCTAGTTCCATTTTTCTTTGATTTAATATTTTAAAGTTAAATTGCTATTTTGCTTAGGTAACTTAATAATGGTGAATTTTAAAAATCAATTTCTGTTTAATTTTAGTTGATTTTTGCTCATGGGGTGTGGGGGGAGTACTGAGTATGAAACTTGGAGTTTTGCTTAAACTAGGCACATGCTTTCTTACTGAATTACACACTGAGCCACATCCCCATTCCCTGTTTATTTCTTTATTTTATTTTCAGACCGGGTCTTGCTATATTACTGAGGCTGGGTCTCAAACTTCTGTAGGTGGAATTATTTAGGACTGCTTATGTTTTCTTTTCATGAAAAAGACTGTTTTGTAGAAATCACGTAATTCATCCTTTAACTGGCATGTGGTTCAAAGGTCTGGTCATGTGCGGTAACACACTTTGTTTTATATCCCTGTATTTTTGAAGATAATCAATAGTAAATACACATTTAAAGTAAGGTGGCTTTTCTACCCCCACCTCCCACCCCAATCACAGCATTATTGATGTTCTTGATCTGATTATCTGTGGAGGTGTCTTTCTAAGAGGTTGCTAAGTGTCAGAAGCCCCCATCTCCTCTTCCCTTTGTTTTTTCTTTTTTTTAATTTTTAGGGTCAATTTATGAATAGAATATGTGTGTAAGTTTTTAGTAGAACAAGAAATGGGGGGGGGAAAGGAAAGAAAAAAACAACCATGCTCTCATCGTATGTATGTATGTATGTATGTATGTGTTTATTTATTTATTATATTTGGCGCTTGGTTTTACCACTGAGCTATCTTTTTATTGTGATCCTCCTGCCTCAGCCTCCCGAGTCGCAGGGAATACAGTCATGCTTCACTGTGCTTGGCTTATTTACGCGTACAGTTCTTTGCTGCATACTTTATCTCACGCACTGTGTAACCACTACCGAAATCAAGGTTCTGAGTGATTCCATCACCACCATCCCTCTTTCTGACTCTGTTGCAGTCACATCTCCCCTCTTTCTACTATCTCCCCATCCTGGCATCCACTAATCTGTTCTACCTGTCTATAACTTTGCTATTTTGAGGATAGTGCATGCGTGGGATCCTATAGTGAATGACTTCTGAGATTGACTTTTTGTGTGCATGTGTGTGGTGCAGGGGATTGAAACCTGGAGCATTCTATCACTGAGCTACACCCCCATTCCTTTTGATTTCATTTTGAGATAAGGGCTTGCTACATTGTCCAGGCCAACCTTGAATTTGAGATCTTCCTGCCTCAGCCTCCTGAGTAGCTGGTATTACAGGTGTGGGCCACTGCATCCAGAGAGACAGGAAGTTTTTTTTTTTTTGGAACCTGGGATTGAACCTAGGGTACTTAACTACGGAGGCACATCCTGAGCCCATTTTAGAGACAGGGTCTCACCGAGTTGATTAGGGCCTTGCTAAGTTGCAGAGGCTGGCTTTGAACTCACGATCCTCCTGCTGCCTCAGCCTTCCAAGTTGCTAGTCAGCATTTTTTGATCATCATAACACTCCTCCTCTCTATCTCTGTTGAGTGTACCAGTAACCTGCAAGCTTCTTTGCGGAGTAGGTCTTCATGGTGTGGATATCTCACCATTTTTCAACCTTTCACCTTTTGAGCGAAACTTTGGTTGTTTCGACTTCCTTCCTCCTCCGAAGTCAGTTATTAACAGCTGTATATACCTAAGAGATTTCACTTCTCCGGGATAAGTACCCAGGAATATAATTGCTGGGCCATATGGTGAGTGTATTCTTAGGTATTTTGTTTGTTTGTTCGTTTTAAGAAACTTCCAGACTCTCTTTTAATGTTTTTTACTGTTCTAAATTCCCAGTATGTCAGAATTTTCTTATTTTAGCTATTTTTTTTTTTCCCTTGGTTCCCGGAATTGAATCCAGGTGCACTTAAACCGCTGAGCCACATCCCCAGCCCTTTTTTAAAATATAATATTTAGAGTCAGGGTATCGATAAGTTGCTGAGGCTGTCTTTGATCTCGAGATCTTCCTGCCTCTGCCTCCAGAGCTGCTGGGATTACAGGTGTGTACCACTGAGCCCTGCAGATTTTAGCTATTCTGGTCACTTTATAGAGATACCTCAGGGCGGTCCCAGTTTGTATTTCCCTGAGGTTGATATTCTTGCTTATCCCCGGTGCTCACTTTCTTATTGGATTGTTTATTAATTTATTTTTTACTGTTGAGTTTTGAGAGCTCTCTGTACACTCTAAATGGCAGTCACCTGTCAGATACATGTTTTTGTTTTTCCTGTTGCCAGTCCACACCTCTCCTCCACCAAGGCCCTTCACAGAGCAAAAACTCTTACTTTTGATGAAGTCCTCTTTATTAATTTTGCCTCTTCTGCACATGCTTTATTTGTCGGGGGAGGGGGGGAGCAGTTGGTGGAGTGATGGGGGCCGGCACAGGGCATCAAATCCCAAAACTCTTTCCTAAGCCCCAGGTCCAGAGGATTTATTTTCCTATTTTATTTCCTGAAAGTTTCATATTTTACATCTATATTTATGATCCATTTTGAATTCATTTTTGTACAGGTTTAAGGATTAGGTGAAGATCCACCCCACCACCCCCTCATGTTTTTGTTTTGGATTTTGTTTTGCCTATCGATCAGCCAATTGTTCCAGAACGATTTGTTAAAGTTTTTGCACCTCTTTCAAAATCTTTTTTTTTTTTTTTTTTGGTACCTGAGATTGAACAGGGGCACCTAACCACTAAGCCACATCCCCAGCCCTTTTTATATTTTATTTAGAGACAGGGTCTCACTGAGTTGCTTAGGGTTTCTCTAAGTTTGCTGAGGCTGGCTTTGAACTTGTGATCCTCCTGCCTAAGCCTCCCAGGTTGCTAGGATAACAGGCTGGTGCCACTGAGCCTGGCCAGGTCTGAAAATTGGGGCAGAGTGATTCCTTCTACTTGGCTCTTCCCTTTTGATGGTATTCTCCCCCCCCCCCCCCCAAGTTTTTGCTGGGAATGACTCTCTTCCTGTAAATGACCTCAGGGCCCTTTGATGTGGCACTTTTCCTGATGGCCAATTCCAGAGGATTAGCAATGTCTGCTTATCATCTGTTGCATTTCATTCTTTTTCTGGAATCTAATTTTGAGCCACGTGGAGAAGACAAGACCCAGTTCAGTGGGAGACCGCTCTGATCCTTGAGTCCTACCTGCTCGGAGTTTAGAAGAGGCCCATGGTGTCCACAGTGCTTGGTGTTTGACTTACAGACTTCAAACAAGGCACCCGCAAGTGGTAGCTGGAGAAGAGCCAGAAGTTTCTGACTGCTTTGGAGAGGAGCAGAGAAGGCGTCTTCCCTGCACTTTTAATTTAACCTCTCTGGTTTAAGCATTTCCCATGAATCATCTTCCTGCATGACCCTGTAACATAAATCTGCGTGGAGCTGCAATGCTTATCTTCAGACTTCAGTCAGATCTCATTATGGTGGTTGGTGTGCTGTGGCTCTCTCTTCTGAGCCTCTGCTTACCCTGCTGGCTGCTTGTTTACCATGTCTTTAAAGTGCAAGGGTCTCTCCATTGTTAACTGCATGGGACCTTTCTCAGCTCGGATAGAAGTGTGTATGGGATCATGACTGAACATGTTCCTTGTTCAGAATGTTTCTAAAGCAATGGGGCGAATCATTCAGGAGGAAACAACATATCAGACCTCATTGGTATTGAGAGTTTTTATAATGGAAATGTATGGCCCCTTAATGGATGCCAAAAAATAGATGCTATTAAATAGAACTGTAAGGGGACACTTTCCTACTTAGGGTTTATGAGGTACAGTCAAGGTCATTTTATAATCCATTCATTCCTGCTGTAGCACACTGTCTACTCCAGTGTCTGTTCTAAATTGCCTGTTTTGATGCCTCAAGTTTCCCCTGTGAGGATTATTATTATGGTATGTTTGCATCCCCGGAAATTTTGTTAGGTTGACAGTTGACCTGGGTTCATGATATAGTAAGCTGTTCCTACCTGAGATTGGACTATTGAATTTACTTTTAATTTTATGTAGCCTTTTTTTTTCCTTTTTTTAAATGTGCAGATGTTTGGAATGGAAGCGGGGAGAGGGATAGGCCTATTTTGGGAGAATGGTGGCAATCACTAACCTTGAAAAATCATGATTTAAAAAAGTTAAAAACATGGCTTTTATACAAATAAAACAAATACATATCAAATTCAAATAATTAATAAAGAAAATATTAATATGATAACTCTGGCTAAAAGGGCATTTTAAACAACTGGCTGTCTATAGGCTAAAAAGGAATACTGGGATGTGATTAATAGATTCTATCCAACACTGGTTAATGTCTATAGGATAATAAACCTATAACCTGTTTTACTTCAAACTGAACTTAAATCTACACATTAATCTGTATCTTTATCAAGTCTTGTCTTTAATCATAGTGTACAGCAAATCAAACAAAGTCATGTTCTCGGGGGTAATTAAATAATTTGGGGGTAAGCTTGTACAGTTCTGACCCAAATGACATTGAAAGGGCATGCTTTATTCTCTTTATGTTATTTCCAATTTTGGGGACCCCCACCGCCACCCCATCAGCGGTTTGTGAAGCTTCAAGGCAATAGCAAATGTCTGGATTTGACTGACTTCACCATTTGCCTTTGGCTGGTACCGAAGGCTGGTCTACCTGTCTGCAGGGTGAAAGTCTGTCCAATCATGGAGCTGACCCATTTTTGAATTTTTTTTTTTCTCCTTCTCTGTTGACACTTAGCAAGTTCAGTCTCAGCCTTCGTCACTTTGTTCATTCTCGATGAGTACTTTATGCTCCTCCTAGTTGCTGAGCATGCTGGTACCCAAGACTGGGCTACTGGAGAAGACTGAATTCTAGAAACATCCCTCAGGGTCTTTGCTGTCTCGGGCTCAGCCTTGTGTGGATATACCTCTGCCACCCACGACCTCTGTGACCCAGCCGAAGTCTCTCCAAATCGCCTAAGATGGGCTCGACACTGGTGCTTATTTTGAAGGGATAATGTGAGGATTAAAGGATTAAAATTAGTATTAAAAGTCCTGCTTAGCACAGAGCAAGTTTTCAGTTACGATCATCTCTGAGAACTCTGGACTGTTATTTGGATCTCTAAAGGAGTTTGGAGGTATACTCTAGATTACTCAGAGGATTGGCAGAAGTCAGCAGGGGAGGGGACAACTGGCTGCTGATAACTGGAGTCCCCTTTGGGCAGAGAATCTTGCATGTAGGGTGATAGGGAAGGGGAATGGGAAGGTGGCCCACCCCTGGGGCATTTGAGGCAGTTGTCACCTTGTGGTACAGAAGGGCTCCCTATGAAGATTCAATGAGGCTTCGTATGAATTCTCATGTGTTGTTTCCCCCGTGTAAATGTGGACAACTGATAGACATAAAAAATGTGCCAGGTTTGTGGGTGCCCTGTAGTTGGCTTGAGCTTGCTCCATCTGCTCTGGGTTGATTCAACAAAAAGAAACATACATTATTTAACTCAGATCATGTCAGACCTTGAGTGACTGTAACAGTCATTTCCCCAGTATCCTGCTGTGGAGACAAGGATGTGCATTTGGGCAGAGTCCTCTGTCCCATTAGTGGTGAAAGTTAATCCCACTGTTTTTTTATTTTTATTTTTTTTAAGTTTTGGATGACTGTTACTAGGAAAGTTAAAAGCATCTATGTGACTCAATCATGTTAATTTCCTTGGAGAGTACTAGGGGAAAAAAAAAAGGTGGAGGAAAGAACCCACCATTATCTAACATGTCTAAAAGGTACGGAGCTGTGAAAGTCACATGATTTTATGGAAATGAGCTTTACTCTTACACATCCTTCCATGGGGGGTGGGTTATAAAGGTTGGCACAGACTCATTTTTGGACAGTTTGACATGCATTTAAACAATGAGCCTATTGATTATTGGAACAGAGAAGGGGAATGCACCCAAATCGGAACAGTGTTTATGGTTATTTTTATTTTCTCGTTTATGCTTTTTATGTACTCTCTTGTCTACTTAATGTACTCTGCTCATTAATGTACTTTGCCTAATGTGCTCCTATCATGAATATTTATTGCTTTTATAATCAGAAAAAGCAATAAATGCTCTTAAAAAAAGAGTTTATCATGGAAATGACTAGATGTGTGATAATATGATTATTGATCAGTTCCACCGCCCCAAGAGTGTTGCCAGCAAATAATGATTCACTATTTCATTTGCTCCAGAAAAATGATAGTGCATCTTGCTTTGTTCCTTAGATATGTTTGCCAGGGTCTTCCCGAGGTCTGTGGTGATTTCTTTGGCAGAATGGGTTTGAGACCACCACAGGGTGACATCTGAGTAGCTGGTGCCACCCCTGGGCAGCCTGCCCGCGGGGGATGCCGTCTGTTGTGGCAGAGCCAGCCCGTCCTGCTGGGCGGAAGCCTGCCAACTGTTGATGCCACAGTGTCCCAGCTGTTGTATTTTTACACTAACTGTTATTAGCCATGCAGACCTTTATAGTTCAAACCAGGCCACATCTGCTGCGAATTCTGTGACCTTCAAAACCCAGACCAAGAAGAAAGGCAAAAGACAAACTTTTTTTTATCTCCAGGCTTTCGGCAAACAAGTCATATAACGGGGCTTATTAAAAAATATTTTCAAAGATTTTCCCTTTCTTTGTCTTCCTTTAGCAATGTCTTCCCTACATTGTCAATGATTTGAGTCAATGAACATTGCTTGCAATGTGGTTTGTGGACTACTTGCGTCCAATCAGAAGTTTGTTAGAAAATGTACTCTGGAGCCTCAAGAGAAATTTTATTTCTATTCTGGTTCTTGCTACGTTGCCGAGACTGACCTTGAACTTGGGATCCTTCTGCTTCAGCCTCCCGAGTAGGTGTGATTCCAGGGGTGCACCATTGCACCTAGCTGCCAGTAGCACTTTATACTAGTCACTTGGGTATTTGGGACTCTGTGCCCATAAGAACTTTCTCTGAGAACAAGACATGAAGGTATAAAGTTGACAATGAGATGTGCAGTCATGTGTGAATTGGGCACCCCCAGAAATGCCTGTTCTTATTAAAGGTTTGCTGTGACCAGGGCTGGTGATGCACACCTGTCACACCTGTAATCCCAGTCGCTTGGGAGGCTGAGCCAGGAAGATTGCAGGGTCCAGAAGGCCTGGGCAATTTAGTGGGACCCTCTCTCAAAGCAAAAAGTAAAAAATGGACCAGATGTTGCTCCGTGATAGAACACCCCTGGGTTCAATCCTCAGTATAAAAACAAATCTCTCTCTCTCTCTCTCTCTTTTTTTTTTTACTTGTGTTTGCATATCACATAATGCAGAAAGTAACTTTAAAATTCAGGGGAAAGATCCTAAAATCATGTTACCTGGGAGGTGCTCATGGTCATTGCTTGGAGCACTATATTTCTGGGTTGAACATATGGATCCATTTGGTTATGGTTTTCAGAAATACTAGTGTGTAGGACTGGTGTGGTGGCATGTGCCGGTAATCCTAGCAGCTTGGAGGCTGAGGCAGAAGAATCATGAGTTCAAAGACAGCGTCCGAACCCTATTGAGGACTAAGCAATGTAGTGAGAATCTGTCTCAAAATAAAACATAAAAAGGGCTGGGGATGGGCCTCAGTGGTTAAGTGCCCCTGGGTTCCTTCCCTGGTGCCCCCCCTCCAAAAAAAAAAGTGTGTGTGGGGGGGGGGGAAGAAGGAAATAGTAATATCTAAATTGGAATTTTTTTTATTTGTTGTGTGCCCCCTTAACTTGACTCCCTCTGAAAAACTGCAGACCCCTTTCCTATTGTTCCGTGTTCTTCAAGACCTGTAGAGCTCCTGGTGGATTTATAACCGTTAAGTTTCCGGTGCTAACCCAGGGATACACCACTTGGCTATATAGTTCTCCTAATTTGTGGGAATAGAGTAAGTGGAGAGGAACAGTTTGACCAAAGAGCTGTCTTCTAGGGCAGGAACACAAGTAGTAAGTATGTCACCAACCGGTGGCATTGCTAGCTGGCTTCCTTAGTGCCACTCCAGAATTTAGAGCAACAGGTTTTTAGACACATTCGATTAGGAAAGGGTGCTTTCTTTCTTCCACTGCTTTCCTAACTTTTTTTCTAGTGCTTTCCAATAGAAACCTAATGTGAACAAGCTGCACAGATGTGTTTAACTTTTCTTTTCTTTCTTTATTTTTTATTATTGTAGTAGAAATTGAACCCAGGGATGCTCAACCACTGAGCCACATCCCCAAACACCTTTTTTTTAAATTTTGGGACCGGGTCTCACTAGGTTGCTGAAGCTGGCTTTGAACTTGGGATCCTCCTGCCTCAGCCTTCTAAGCTTCTGGGATTATAGTGCTACCACCACCAGCTGCTTTTAACTTTCCTAGCAGCGGTCATCAAAAAGTAAAAAGAAACAGACGAAATTAATAATTTATTTTATGTGATCCAGTATATATATCCAATATATCACTTTAACACATAATCAAAATGATACCCTGTAGGGACATTTCGCCTCCTTTCCTTGTTTAGTCTCGCGTGTTTTCTTAAGCCTGCGTGGCCAGGGGTTCTGTGTGGGATGGTGGGGTACTAGAGACTCCTCTCATCCCCAGGTCTCAGTGACGGTGTGAACATCTGTCAGTGTGGGATATTCCCTTCCTGAGTCTTGTGTTCTCTGCAGTTAGTTGATATTGTCATGCCTCCTGTGTCAGTTGTGGTGTTAGGATTCTCTTTGTGAGCCTTGTAGTAATTTACAGGAATTATCACTTTTATTACAGTATCTTTTGGTGCAACTAGAGGGACTTTACTGTGTGAAATCACTTAAAAGGATGATCAAAAGCATATTCTGTTTCTTCTGGGACATAGGGTTGGGCATCTAAGTGCCTTAGTGGAATCCTTGAGACAGAATATATCACATTAGTATCATCCAGGAGCTTTCTGGTTTAAAGGTCACTTTGTTACATTTGGTCCGAATATGTTGCTTTGGAATTTTGTGTTTAGGTCTTTGTGTATGTTTATTTGAAAAAATCCCTAGATCTATACCATTCATAGTGGAGCATCAGTGGAGATTTATTTTCTTTTCTCTATTGGTATAGTGTCTGGGTTTGAATTCCTTTCGCATACAAAGTGCTTTGGCAAGGGACTTAGACCTTGGTTGCCTTTTTTTTTTTTTTTGGTATTGGGGATTGAACCCAGGGGCACTTAACCACTGAGCCACATCCCCAGCCTTTTTTATATTTATTTTAAGACAAGGTCTTGCTAAATTGCCTAGGGCCTCCTACATTGCTGAGGCTGTCTTTGAACTCTAATCCTCCTGCCTCAGCCTCCAGAGCGGGCTGGAATCACAGGTGGGCACCACTTTGACCTGTGTTTGCCTGGTTTTGAACCTGGGAGTGACATTCTGCTGATGTCAGCCTGAGGTCATCTAGTTAAAGGAATCCCAGCACTGTCCCTCCTGTTCCACAGTGATTGCAAAAGAAATCTTATTTGTTCCTGGCATCTTTATTAATTTTAGAAATTTAAGCAGTGTATGCAAGAGAAATTTTAGGAATGGATATACTTCTTTGACATTGAGATGGAGTTTAAAAAAAAAATCTGTATTTCTTCCCCAAACATATGTTAAAAAACCTTCCTTCTGGCCCAGTATCTCAAATCCCATTTCTCTGTTCCTTCCCATGTTTTGTGCTGAAATTGAGTCTCTCTTCATTTTGGGTAGATTATTTTAATAAGAACTTCCTGGTTAGAGTATCACCCTTAAAAAATAAAAGTTCCCAATACATTTCTCATACTGTATTTTCTTTTTCTTGCTTTTTCTATAGCACTAGTTCCTGAATAAACCTCAGATATCATCCAGGGGCTCTACAAGATCTAAAATCAGCAGAAGGTTTTCTCCAGTTTTGGGTTCCATTGTGTTAAATAACAAAGGATGGATTAACCAAACCTTGAACACACCAGCAGGAAAGAAAAACCCCATGGTTTCTATTTGCTTCTAGTACCTCCCTGGCTCTTCACTTAATACTCCCTTGCGGATTATGCAGAGGTGATATTTAAGAGCCGATCTGTTGAATAGACCTTTGTAAGTAATATTTTAAAGGAGTGTTTATTTTTCACGATCCACTCAGAATCTCTGTCACCCAGGGCCCTGTAGTCTTAGCCCACGTGTTGTACCAATTTGTTCCAGAATATTCAACTGCATATGCTACATCCTTCTTATCGGCTGTGCAAAATCAAATGAAGAGTTGGCTTCATTCAATTTTGCCTGATACTGAGGCCCCCCAAAGACATATAAAAGCTGCCTGGATATTTATTTTAAACCAATAGGATAACACTGTCTCTTTATTTCCCCTCCTGTCCCATGTTTGACTGACTTCCAGTCATAAAAAGAATTTAAATTTAGAGTAGAAAAGTCTCCCTGAAATTGATTTCACTATGCTTCTTGTATATAAATAGGTATTGAGGGCGGGGGGGGGGGGGGAGGAGATATTGAACTGAAACTTTCAATTTTGGAGTTGAGCTTTCTAAAGTCATAAAACGGCTTTTCCATTTGACTCTTGATGGGTCTTGTAATGTAATTGGTCCTAGCCTGAGAAGATTTTAGAAGAAACAGAACCAAGGAAGGAAAAAGAAACAAACCTTGCTTATTTAATTGCTGCCCTTTCTTCATCAGGAAAAGGACGTTTGGTGAAATAGCCCTTTTTCTAAAAACAGGAAAATTCCCCCCCCCTTATAATTATTTAAGAAATTGCTTTTAGAGCTATCTAAATAGACTTAGAGATAAGTGCTTTAGCCATCTTGATGTGATCTGGTGAAAATTTTTATGTGGTTAGGATTTTTTAATTAAATCGTTTTATTTTAAGATCGTAATAGCCCTCTTAAATTATTTTCCTTGAGACTTGTATTGTGTTATTTCAAGTTAATAACTCCTCTTCAAGCAAAGCAAAAAATGCAAGATATTTCTTCTGATGATTTCTTTGCTGCAATTGAAGAGAACAAAGCCCACCTCACTCTTGCTGGAATGGAAGCAAATCTAACACTTAATAAAAATGGAGATAACAAAAAATGAACTTGTAGCCCTGGGATATTCTGGCTAGTAGCATTAAAGTGGTTGCCTGGGCAATACTAACCCAGTTCCGCGGGTTATTATTATTTTTCTTTTAAACGCCAGCGACAGGTGTCAGGGATTGTATCAAAGAAGGCCATCCCAGTGGCCTGTTTTTCAGGGTTTCAGGAGGCAGAGTATCCTCCTGGGGGACTCCAAAGGAAGGAGGAAGCAGTCTCTTTAGTCATTTATCTCCCTATCAGTGCCTAGCATGTTTATCCCTGGGTGCATTTGTATGATTATAGATAATCTTCAACAGTTGCTAAAGACAAATCTTTATCATTGTGTAGAGATGAATTACCTTTGATTTCATTTATCAATTGGCCTTTGTCTAAGTTGCCTTCTGTTCCAGTTGCTCACCACTACTTGTGGGAGACTTTTTGTTTTCTTCTTCTCCAGATCCATTTCTGGGAGAGATGGGGTTGAGGCCATGGTTTCATTCCTGCTTAAACATAAAATGGGTTTTTAAAATATCTCCCTCTAGGGTCCCTCTGAAATACCAGTAAATCCGTTCCTTTCCAAGGATCGTACAGACAGGCGCTTATTATCATCATTATTTTTTACATGATATTGTAGATATGTAGTTTTATGCAGTATGTAGCTCTGACAGAATATAGTGAGAAAGATTATTCTTGCTTCTTTCTTTTCCTTCTTGTATTGGTAAATGATTGTATCTGCTTTGACTCTCATAACTGCTATATTTTAAATCGCTATTCCATAAGCAACCCCCCACCCCTTCTGCAGAACTGAACCCAGGGATACTGTACCGCAGAGCTACAGCCTAGGGTCTTACCAAGTTGCACAAGCTCATCTTTGAACTTGTGATCCTCCTGACTCAGCCTCCTGACTCACTGGGATTATAGGCACGTGCCACTGCACCTGACTTGCAACTCATTTCTAGATCGTTCTTAATTCAAGTGAAAATGGTCAAAGTGATGTCCATAGAAAACAACAGAAAATGTACATATTAGGGTAAAATGTTTGCTCTCCAACATTTAGCTTCTGGGAGAATGTCTCCGACTTGCTTTGCACAAGTGCAAGAATACACTTAGTGAATTTTCTGTCCTGACCCCCCTCTTCCCGGGGGCTAGGGAGATCAGCTTTAGCTTTGACTCCCACCAGCTTTCCTCCAATCTGTTCCCTGCACTTCAGAGTCATGTTTTAAAAGCATACATGGGTAAAAATGCTCTAAAATTAGATTATGGTAATGGTTGCACAACTCCGCAATTACACTAAAACCCATTATATCTCAATGCAGCTGTTTTAAAGGATATGATACACGAGACCACATTGGCTGCCACCATTGAGTTCCCCAGTCTCCCCTGAGGTCCTGGGGGATCCTGCCCTTCTTCTTCCTCCATTTCCCCCTTCTAGCTCCCCAGCTGAGAAGCTTCCACCAGACCAGCCTCCTTAGGCCACATTTTACTCTGGTTTTACATCCTTATGTAGGCTGTTCCCCAGTCCACCCTCCCTCCCTGCCAGTGCTCTCCACTAAAACATCTCCTTCCCTGATCATTCTCTCCAATTATGTTCCTCCCCCACCTGTGCCATTTGTTTCATTCCATTTTTGCATTCTGTTTACCAGGTTTATAAATTAAGTCCCTAGAGGGCAGGCAGGAGGGTGTGTAAGTAGGTATGGATAGAGGCTCCATACAGTAGCATACTACCATGGAGAGATCCCAGACTCCACAGAAACTCTCTTTAACTACTTAAGTGTGGAGGGAGAATAGAAACTTGTTGACCAGTCGTCCATATGTCTGGGGAATTGTCAGTCTCCTGAATGACTGGCCAGACAGAATTTAAAGAATGCCTCCAACCTAGCCCTGGAGGTCACAGGTCTCAAAATTGATTAGATGGATGTATGGAGTGCCTTCTATATTTGATCCTCAAATGTAGGGCCTGGGCTTATACCTACAATTTACCATGGTTGGGGATTATCTCTGTAGATATTTGTGTTATTGTGAAGGTTACTGTCTTTGTTTTCTGTTGCTATAACCACAGACTGGGTGGTTTATAAAGAATAGAGGTTTATTTAACTTACTTAGTGGAGGCTGGAAAGCTCAAAGACATGGCCCTGGCATCTGGTGAGGGTCACCTTGATTTGTAACACGGTCGAAGGGCCTCACGTGGTAAGACACAGAGCAAGCATGCCAGACACAACTGGCTTTTGTAATAAAGTCACTCCTCCCTAACCCGTTAATGGGTTAATCTGTCCATGATGGTAGAGCCTCATGACCCAGTCACTTCCCACAGGTGCTACTTCCCAGCTCCAAATACCACTAATGAATAGATCGGGGTCTTACGGCTCCAAAACATGAAATTTGGGGGACATTTTTCAAACCATTGCACTTACCTGCTCCGAGTTCTGGAGCTGTGAATCACCTGCTTGGTGATGTTGTATTTTGGTGGAGTTGGTGGATGTGGTGAGGTCAGCAAATGGTTGCCCAACCACTTTTAAGTAGGATTTCTTTGTCTACTCTTTTTCACATAGAATGTGTGTGTGTGTGTGTGTGTGTTGACTGGACTCTATAAAAGGCCCAAGTTAATGTTCATTTCTTAAGAATAAAAAAAATATATCCAGTAGTCAGTTACACATTTTATGCAAAAGAATATGAAAGATGAGAATTTATTAATCCATATATCACTTTTGTATTTCCTTCCCCAAGTTTTAACAATATGTATTTCCACTTGGTATGGAAGTGGCTTTTTTTTTTTTTTTTGGTAGACCAATAACTAATAACCAATGTTTGCCTAGTTGTAATTGGAGATCCTCAACAACATGGTAGAAAAAAAATCATTCTTTTTTATTTTTCTCCTTCTAGTATTGGGAATTTGCTTTTTTATCTTTGACAATTCCCTTTGGTAGGAGGAGTTGTCTAGACAGCTTCCTTCTTTTGAAATTCTTCTATTTTTAGTTGTCTGAGGCTTATGTAGGAACTTACTTGTGATGTTATTTACCTTTGAGCAAGTGGAGTAGCTATTAACTCAAAAGACTTTTTGTGAATGTGAAAATTTCAGTTTTGTGATGAATATCTGTAAGAGGCCAGAGGTGTGGCTCAGTGGTGGAGCACTTGCTTATCATGTGTGAGGCCCTGGGTTCCATCCCCAGCAATACACACACACACACACACACACACACACACACACACACAAATAAAAAGTAAATTTAAAAAGATTGTGATAGTGTTAACTCTACAGTCTGTAGAGTAATATCTGGCTCAGGTCTCCGTGTTCTTGGGCAAGTAACATATCTTTTCCGAAAGTTATACATAAACTAGGATTATTGGAAGAATTACATGAGCCTGTGTATTGATTATACTTTTAACAGTACTCAACCCATGGGCAGTAATTGACTTAGTAAATAAATTACGATTGTGCCAGGCCACAGGGGCATGCTCAGAGGGCCATAGGTAGACTATTTAAGAAATATAATTGATCAACTGGGACTGGGTGGAGATAGGGGCCAGTTGGAAATTCTTGGCTCTTCTCTACGGAGAAAATTCATGTAGCATTTTGCTGCTAATTGGGAATAAGGTCCAGATCTCCCATTACAAAATAGAAGACAAACTGGGCTTGATGATGCACACCTGTAATCCCAGCGATTGGGGAGGCTAAGGCAGGAAGATTGCAAGTTCAAGGCCAGCCACAGCAACTTAGTCTCTAAGCAAATTTGGGAGACCCTGACACAAAAAATAAAAACATAAAAAGGACTGGGGATGTGGCTAGTGGTTAGGTGCTCCTGGGTTCAATCCCCAGCAACCCCCACCCCCACCCCACACACACACAAAAAGAAAATCCCAAAACAAAGACAACATTTGTTCTCTCCCCTGCCTTTTCCTACTTTGGAAATTCTACCTGCTTGTGTACACACACACACACACACACACACACACACAGAGGATAAAACATCTGATGCATGGGTATGTTCAGTATGGTGGCCATGCAATCTTTGGGCTGGATCCCCCCATTTTTCAGATGTTGAAAGAGATGCTGCAGTTGTCAAATTGGAAGTAACTATCCACAGCCCGGGACATTTCCACAATGCTTCCAGTGAACATGCTTCAATTTCTGGATAAATTACAGAATGAAGAGACTTGATTCATTGCAAACCACAGGATAAAAACAGACTGTCTCTGTGTGGGTCTGTCTGTGTGTCTATCTATCTACCTACCAACCTACTTAGAATACTCAGTTGAAACCAAGGGCACTTTACCACAAACTACATCCCCAGGCTTTTTAAAATTTTGAGACTGGGTGTTTTAAGTTGTGTAGGTCCTTGCTAACTGGTTGAGGCTGGCCTTAAACTTGGCAATCCTCCTGCCTCAGATGCCCTAGTCCCTTGAATTACAGGCGAGTGCCACTATGCTCGACGGGGTTGTTACATTTCTATGCGATGTTATATAGTTTTTAGAATCTGGGGGCTTTTTTTTTTTCTTTTTAAAGATGTTTTCTCTATGAAAGAAAGATATTTTCAGTTTCTTTACAAATGTATAATGAGCGCATTCATTATAAATCAATTTTCTAAGTGTGCTTTTTCTAGACCTGTTGGAAAGTGTGTGTGTGTGTGTGTGTGTGTGTGTGTGTGTTTAATTTCTGAAGTTTTTAAACTATGAGAGTTAATAGCAGAGGGATGGATTTTTCTTTTTTTTGGGGGGGGGGGTCTCTTTTTAGTCCTTATTTCTTTAAAAAATGGGTTCTACCTTTTTGGGTCTACAATATTTTTTAATAAACTCACAAGAGAAACTCAGTATTTTGCTCTCCCACCTGACAACTCATTTTTACAAGGGCAGTTTGTGTTTCTTTTACTCCTTGGGATACAACATTGCTGTCTGATTCCTTTTCCCCTTGCCTCTGAGTTTTAGTAATTCATTTTACTTATCTTAAAAATAAAACAAAAAAGAAAGAAAGAAAGAAATCATGGCTCTATATTAGATCTCTTTATCACTTTAGATGATGAAAAAATTTTCTTAGTTGAGACAATAGAGACATTTGAATATGATAAAATAGGCAATCTACTGTAATATTATCTATTGTATTTGAGGTTAACTCAGTATCACAAACAGCTAAGAGGACCGTTTGTAATGCAGTAGTTGTAGAAGAACACACTTCTTGATCCTACTATTTGGGACACTCACCAAGTACGTTTTTAACACAATTAATTGAAACACAGGCACAAAGGAAATGAGAGGCTGATTGGAATATTTAATTACTTTTAACTATAATTTGATCCTTTTGCCTATTGCAGGCACAAAAAAAGATAAAGATATATTCATTTCAGACTATTGTGTGGGATTTTATGTTCTTAAATGCTCTTTAAAAATTTGGAGAAAATTGTGCTTGAATGCAGATTTTGCCGTCCTTGAGGGATCTTTAATTTGTTTGTTGTATGAGCAGTTGTAATAGATATAAACAGCCTGCTTCACTGCTTGTCTGCCATTCTGAAAATCTGTATTCCGGACTCGAAAATGAGAGTGCCTATTGCTTATTTTTAGTGGGCTCGTTTTTTGGCAGTGACTCTGGAGGAAGAAAGAAAACTCCTTATGTGAGTGTGACCCGTCCATCATCCTAAGTAATTCTACATTCTGGCACAGGGGCCTCAACATTTCTGTGTTCTGCTGTTTTCCGGTTTGGTTGGGAGTTGAATTATTCTGCCCAGCTCTTTATCCTGTAGAATGATCTAGAAGTGGCTATGGGGTGAAGTGGAAATAACTTCATGTATTACTGCTGTAGTTGGCTTTGGGCCCAAGATGTCCAGTCAAGTTGTAGAAGGAACTTTGGGATGTTCTGATTATCTGCCTTCACCCATGTATAACCTGTGCCATGTACCCGCTTTTCCCCACAGAAGATCAAGACAGCAGAGATCAAGTGGATGTTGTGGGTCTATCCGGGATGATGAAGGACTACATTGAGTGGTTCTTTTGAAATCCTTGGTGGCCTCTTGTCTTCTTTTCTTGGCGGACATCTTGGACTTCTATTCGCATTCCCGTATACAAATGCACGTAGAAATGGACTGCCTTTGTCAAAAGAAAGTAGGGCATTGTACTCTCTAATTTCAGTTTTGGAAGAAAAACGTTTTCAACCCCCATGTAGTGACTTTATTATTATCTAATCTGGACTCAGGGATTCTTGCTTCTTTCGGATGGGAAATCCTAAGAACTGTATGTCAAGAACATTATTTAATATGCCCAAAGGGGCAAGGCTCTTAGATGGAAAAAGGTTCCCTGCAAAATATCAAAGAGTTAACACAGCTTGAAGTCCCCCCCCAACCCACCCTTCCCCAAGTCAAAATATCTGTGAAACACTGAGAACACTGACTACACAGAATTCTCCTGAAGATCCAGTTAAGGCAGATGGGTTACACATCTGCTTTAATATTCCCAGAATAAAAACATTTATTCTTATAAACTATGTCCGGTAGCTGTGGGAAATTAAATCATGCACATAGGAAGCGGTTGCGTTGATATCTTCAGTAGTAGGTAACTCTGAGGCTATTTTTATAGGAAAGGATTGGGCCTTTGGGGCTGGAAACATTTTTATCTTTTTCGCTTCAGGCTGGAAATGAGGTAGGCTCCGTAGAAGTTCTGAGAGGAAATGGCGTTTTTGAAAACTCCCTGATGAAAATACCTGTCACTCATTTAACTCTCTGCCTAGCAACCAGGTTGACTTAAGATTCCTCTTGCTGAGGGAGATGTAAGCATCCCCGGCTAGTTAATACTACTGGTTTTGAAATCTCCGCTTTCATCTTGTTGGAATTCAGAGACCTAGATTCTCCTGGAGGATGGGAGTGGCTGGATTCTTCCATGCACATGATCCAACCCTCAAAGGCAACTTTAAGTTCAAAATTCCTTATGCTCTGGTTCATCACCCCACCAAGGGTGTGTGTATGGTGGGGTGAGGGTGGGGCTCAAACAATACTAGAATTGACCACTTTGAAGAGATATACAGCTATGTATACGTCTCCATATATAACTGTTCTTCCAGTAAGTTGCAATGTTATAACATGATAAAAAGTCCTCCTGGGCTTTCCTTTGACAAATGAATTTAGCTCCATAAACCATAGTGGTTTGGTGCTGTAGAACCTGGTCGAATAACGTGTTTGCATAAGCCAGTCCTCCCTCCCATGATAACCATAGGCAGATTTACGCTTATTTTCTGTTCTGAAGTGAAGCTACATATTTTCATAAGCATGCTCCATTTTTAATTGTGTAATTAAGTTGCTGACATAAGCAACTATGCAATTTCACATTAAGGTAAGGATTCGTAAAGGCATGCATTTGCATAATTTAATTTTCTGCACAGAAGATATTGAAAATCAATAGCATGATTCATAGCCATACCATATCATTGCCATGCCGCCATCGGTTGGCTGTTTGAGCTTAGGAGGGTACAAAGAGTATTAAAATTGATTGAATTTGGTGTGCTGACTCTGTATCTTTACTTGGGAACCACAGACTGTTTCTATTTGCAAATCTTCTGTTCCTTGCCAATACAATATGAAGTTGTTTAATATACTCTATATACATTTTTGACTGCTTTTCAAATAATAGTTTCTAGAAAATTGTTATTTTTTTAGAATCACATTATTATTAACTGAAATGCATTGAGGAGAGAACTTAAAATTTTGTTTTAACTTATGCAGCAATCCAGTAATGCATGATGATGTTTTTATTGGGGATTGGGGTAAGGAATCACACATTACTGACAGATGTAATAAAAGGGAAAACTAAATATAGTCACCTTCAATGAATAATTTATGTGTTGAACAAAACAAATCTGGTGCCAAGTGATAGAGTCCTTGGCTACACTGTTCCTTTCTGCATGGCCTCCCTGAGGGTTTGCTTATTAGATAGTCAGGATGGTTCCTGCTTCAGATCTTTCTGAAGGAGAAGGTGGCGTTTTTTGTTATGTATGCACACACATACACATACACATACACACACTGTTACATCCTCTACCTGCCAGAGTAGTCGCCTTGGACCTTTCTGTCATTCATTCATTCACTCACTATTCATGAACACACAATATATGGGGGAGCTCCATTCTGGGGGTGTTTTGGCAGTAGTCTAGGAAACACATGCGCTTTTCCTGGGTCCCTTCAGCCCTTCAGAACCCATGCAATATGGCTTTCAGAAGCAAGTTTTCCTGCCCGAGCTGCCCTGGCTATGTGAAATACACCTTGTACTTCAGTACTTTGAGGGAGAGTGAGCAAGACAAGGGGACCATCTCTCTTGGGGTGGCCCTCAGCTCTTCTGTTACTGCTTGTCAGCTGGGCTGTGTTCGACATTACTGCAGCTCCTGTTTTGTCCCAAGAGACCCATCTTTAGACAGGCAGTTTCTGCTGCTCAACTCAGATCCATGTTCCCTATGTCACTTGGAAGGTGACTGCACATTACGGGTATTGAGTGCATAGGGGAGGATCTTATGGTGTCAACTTCTTTGTTTCTTCCATTGGATATATCTTTGTGGATTTGCTTTTGCGTTAATAATTTAGTTTGCTTCGGGAGCTGGTTAAGGGTGGGACCTCAAACCTGATGGCCTCAAGGACTTGTTCAAGGCTATTGGGATACAGGTCCTGATCTAAGCAAGGGGCCTGGAGATGTGGGCTTACCTGACTCAGCTGTGGACCTGCCACTGGGCTTTCCCAGCACTGATGCTCCTCCAATACGAGACCTTCCTGGCAGTCTCTGTGCGCCTTGCACTACCCTGGTGATCCCAGAGGTTCTGGGAATCGGGGGGGTAGTGGGGATTACGAGTCTGAGTTCCATCAGAGCATGGGGAGGAATTAATATCCTTGAAGAACACCCCATTCCTTCCTTAATTTCCCACCTGGTTTGTTTGTGAGCTTTCAGGTTAGAACTCTGTTCTTGCTCAGTTTGGAGCCATGTTTTGGTCAGTTCTGCAGCAGGCCCACTCCCCTGTGCTCTGCCAACCCTGCATCAGTGTGAAGCCTTTGGCTGTGAAGTTACGGACCTTGAGGACAAGAGTTGGGAATGTCAAAGATAAGGGCGACCTTAGGCCCAGCTCCCTTGGGACATTTGCTGGTTTTTATCTCTGGCTTCAGAGGCAGGA
Organism: Marmota flaviventris; assembly: GCF_047511675.1. Taxonomy (NCBI): domain Eukaryota; kingdom Metazoa; phylum Chordata; class Mammalia; order Rodentia; family Sciuridae; genus Marmota; species Marmota flaviventris. Next base: position 173,513,399 of record NC_092498.1, read on the forward strand.
GCAGTGGCTCATTCCCACAGCCCCAGCTACCCGGAAGACTGAGGCAGGAGTTTGGGGCTAGCTTGAGCTACATAGCAACACCCAAAACTGGTGTCTTAGCTCCACCCCAGACCAATTAAATCCAAATTCCAGGTATAGTTTTGTGTTTTTTCCCCTCCCCTTTTGATACAAGGGATTGAAACCAGGAGTGCTCAACACTGAGTTGCATCCACAGCCCTTTAAAAAAATATTTTTAAAAAATTTGATACAGGGTCTTGCTAAGTTGCTTAGGACCTTGCTAATTTGATGAGGCTGGTGTTGAACCTGGGATCCTTCTGTTTCAGCCTCCTAAGCTGCTGGGGTTACAGGCGTGCGCCACCACACCTGGCTTTTTTGGTTAAAAGCAGTTCAGACCACTATTCTAACAATGGCCCTTTATGAATGGAGAAATTGGCAATCAGAAGTTGAAGCAACTGTTTACAAGACACTGTGTGTCTCACTGGGGTGTCTTTTGCATGTGAGAAAGAGAAAAAGACACTTGAACAGGTAATTGGTTCATGAAGCTATAAAGCCACAGATAGTGCTGGCTTTAAATTGCCTTTGTCCAGGTCATAGACATTATCAAGAGAGTTCATCTATAGGTTTGCCTCCTCTGACTTGGTTCCATTTTTTATCTCCTCTGTTGATACCTTACTTGATCCTTGGCCACTCTCTCAAGGCTCTGGGCTAATGTCATAACACCTCCAGAAGGAAAGAAGAATCTCTGATTGGCTGATATCCCTAGGCCTGGATGCATCAGTGGGAACAGGGAGATGATATAGTGATTGACAGGCTGAAACCAAACAGTCTATCACTAGAGCTGGCAAGATTGGTGATGACAGGGAGTGGCTGTCCAATCTGTAATACCCACTTAGGTTTATTATTGCAAATGAGGAGACTGTGTGGTAAATTTCTACTGTGTTGTGTTAAAAGGAACATCCTTAGGTCAATTGAATTTAGCAGAGTTTATTTGAACAAAACCAAAAATGATTTGTGGATTGAGTGGGTTCTGAGAACTCCAACCAACATGTGATCTGACGGCATTTGTAGGGAAATGAAGGTGAGACAGAGGAAAAACAAGAACTTAACAGGCTACAGCTTAGTCAGTCACCTGGTTGGCTGGTTACCCATTAATTGTTTGCAATCTAATATTAATTGGCTGCAGGTGCTTCTGCACCCAGCCAAAGCTCAGTTACTGTGGTTAAACTTACATGTTGGTGTGGTCTCTTGGCCTCAGTCTAAATCCAGGGCCACTTACGAAATGTTATTTCTTTACAGGCATTTAAAAAGCATTGTATAATCAGTCGTTTTTACTCATTTTGTGTGGATACAACGAGAAAGAGTTATTTGACAGAACTTACTTAAAGCAGAGTAAATAGGCAAATAAAGTTTCCCCATATGCAAAGAACATAAATAATCCTAATGATTAATAATTTAGTTTTCTTTTGTGGAGGGTTAATGGATTAGGGGACTAGATGGTGAGACTTTACTTTTGACCTCTAGAAGCTCGGATTGGCCAACTTCCTGGGGCTCTGAAGGGTTCAATTCTCTAGAATCATAGGATGAATTGGATGATAGTTACCTAAGCCTTTATTGTTTTATGGATGGGTAGTAATCAGAACCAGTGAATAAATATGGGGATACGAGGTTTACTGTTTGGTTATGTTTTGGGGTTAATCAGATTCCCCCTTTTCTCTAAAGGGCTCATACTCTATAGAATCTCTCTGCTCAGGCATTACTTGTGTTAAAGCTTGTCTGTGCACTTGAAGTGGAAGCACAAAGTACTTCTTTTTCCTGATTTTTCTGTTCCAGCCTGTCATATCCTCATCAAAGCTACATCATAATATTATTATTATTGACGAATTTGGAATGGAAAATGTATTGTGCTTTCCCGTGGCTCTCTTCATCTTAAATTGAATATACAGATTCCTCTCCCCGTTTTCTTTTACTTTTGCAAAGCACTTGATTTTGTTTGGGTGGATTTGAATATTAACATCGTCAGGTGGTGGGTATTGTTGGAGTATAATTCTGTTTCATTTTGGATTCCGGGCACCTGTGATATTTCTCATCTAATATATCAGTGCATTCAGGTGTGGATTCACAACAAGAGAAATTTGCATCCATGAAGAGGCTGGGAGAAGGGTCTTTGAACGCGGGAGCAGGCAGATGGGAACTCTCCATAATGGGGTTGAATATTTTTGCTTTTGCTTGACGGATCGGATTCATTTCGAGTTTTCCAAAAAATACATCATTAAGCAGTGTTTCTTTTCTGAGATTGTTGCGGGGGCTTCTTGTTTCAGGGGCTCAGTACTGCAGGTGACTATTTGTGGGTCCAATGGTGTGGAACATGGGTACTCACCACGGGAATCCTTCTCATGTCACACTGTGCCTTGTTTGGGTGGGATAGGCCCTGACACCCTGGTCTGCATGCTTACCTACGGGTCCTCTACTTATAAAACAAGTAGAATGAGCCCCAGCTCTGTGAAGATCACATAGGCCAGGGGACCTGGGTTTATTGATGTAAGTAGAACCAAAGTCCTAGATTCCAGTTCTACTATTTATCTGACCTTGGGTGAGTGACAGTTACCACCACTTCTTGAAACGTTAGTTGGCTCAAAACACCATAGGGTGCTGTTTTGCAGACCAAAAAAGATAGTGCATACAAAGGACTTAATGTCCTGTGCTCTTTGCTACAAAGTGAAGGGCTCATGGTAAGCTGTTATTATATGAGCAGTAGTCATGATAATCTGTGGATTCTCCTGCAAGTTTTTTTTTTCTGTAAAATGAGGTTCTATTTGGTCATTCCCAAGGTCTTTGCTTCTCTGAAGTCTCCCAGATCTGTTCATGAGACCCCCTGTGTGTACGTGGTGGGGTGATGACTTTGTCTCACTGTGGGTCTCCTCTCCCTCTTGCAGCCTTGACGGAAGGCTACGTCGGGACCCTGCATGACAGCAGACACGGCAGCTCAGTGCAGATCCGCAGACGCAAGGCTTCAGGGGACCCATACTGGGCTTACTCTGGTAAGTCATACTGTTGAGATTGGCACTATAGGCATCCGGTCAAGTCTGGCTCAAAATCCTGCTTGTATCACGTTCACACCTGAGTTCTGTTTATTGCACCCTTTTATAGTTCACTACTAGTGAAGTTGAAAATATTCAAACCTGTTTTTCTCAAGGTTGTTAATCTTTCCCACCTGTTTTCTCCCTCAATTTGCATTTATTTCTGAACTCGTTCATGAGTTATTGTACCTAACTTGTGACTTTCCTGAAGACGCACATTTTCTTTTCTGTTTCTTTGGTGGCTGTGATTTTTGGAGACCACAAATTGTAAGGCTGGTCTTCAGCTGCTTAAACTTCTGCTAAGTATTATAAAGCATTAGATATCCAAAACTAAGCAGAGAAATGCAACTTTATTTTCGAATCAGTCTTGTTTGTGGAATTTATTGTAGTTCTGTCGACTGCAGTTGTTTTCATTTATATTTTGATCCTTGTTACAGCTGTGTTGACAATTATATTGGAAATAATTTTCTTTCATTTTAAGGTGGGGGGAATGGAGACATACCATATGGAGGGTCCCCACAGTTAACCAAAATGTGACCAATGGATTGTGATTTCTTAAAGAGATTTCGAAGCTCAAAAATATACGGAAAATAGATTATAGCTAATTAAGAAAGAATACTTGAGGAAGATAGACCACTTTGGAAATTACTTTGACACTGAATAATTCGGATTGCTTATATGAAGGAGCTGAAAGTCATAGAGTATTAGTCTTAATAATAAATCTATGCATTATGCAATGTTGTTGCATATAGAGCCGAAAGCTCTCCTTTCATCGTTAATGCTCTGGTTTTAAATTCTGAATTTCCGCCTGCAAATCCTGTTAAATTTGTGTCAGTGTAAAATTTATAGGTCTGATCTTTAATTACACCTTATCTATTGGCTTTTTGCATCCTTTTGTCTATTGATAAATCTCCTGCCCCTACAGGGAGAAAAGCCTATCTGTTTTGTTTTGCTCCTAGCAGATAGTGATTCTGAAGTCTTCCATCACATCCAGTTCTTTGTGATTAGAATTATCTAATTAGAGCCTTTTTGTCACCATTTCTGATAAATGAAGGAAATTGGGAGATGAAGGCCAAAATTACATATAATATATATATATATATATATATATATATATATATAGCTTCATGCCAAGAAACCCAAAGAAAATTTATCATTTTGTTCTTTGCGGCTCTGATATCAGTCAGGAAGAAGTGTAAAGTGGCCTGCTGTTTACAGTTCGTCAATTTAGAATGATAATGCTGTTACTCAGGAAATTGGAAGTTATATCCCATCAGCATCTCCAATTGCCATTGAGGCAAAGAAAGGAAAGGCCTAAAACTTCTCTCATTACTCAGTTAAGAATAGACATAAGCGATGTTATCTTTGGGATGGAGGCATGATTGATGTCCTTCCTTGGGTGGGCTTAAACAGCCTCTGTTTGGTCCCTGTGGAATGTACGGTGTCTGGATGTGGGTACCTTGTCTGCCTGTGGCATAAGTTGAGGCACTGGCACACTTTTTCTGAAAAGATACATCTTGGGCTTTTCGGGTCACGTGGTCTCAGTTTCAGCTACTCAGATTGGCTGTTGTAGGGTCAGAGCAGCCACAGAGAGTACAGGGCTGTGTTCAGATAACACTTCATGAATTTGAGTTTTGTAGGATTTGTCTGTGTCAGGAAGTCCTGTTCTTTCAACTTTTCCACCCAACCATTTAGAACTACAATAAAGTATTCTTTCTTCACAGGGTGTGCAAAAACAGGTTTCTGGTTAGATAGGGTTCACAGGCCACCGCTTGTCAACTCTTGTTTTAATTGATATTTTCCCTCTGAAATTCAGATTAGGATAGTGATTTGAGGAATCCTTCAGAGGCTATGAACTGGTTTGTTAGGTGTAATAGAGAAAATAAGGAGAGTGAGACAGATATCAGATAATGGTACAGATAGATATCCATATATCGTTATCGAAAATACTTGGGAGTATTTCAGGGTTTTTTTGGGGGGGGGGGTTTACTGGGGGTTGAACTCAGCAGCACTCGACCACCGAGCCACATCTCCAGCCCTATTTTGTATTTTATTTAGAGAGAGGGTCTTGCTGAGTTGCTTAGCGCCTTGCTTTTGCTGAGGCTGGCTTTGAACTCGCAATCCTTCTGCCTCAGCCTCCCAAGCCCCTGGGATTACAGGCGAGCGCCAACATGCCTGATGGTTTCTGGTTTTGCAATATTTGCATATATAAAATGAAATGTCTTGGAAATGGGAACCAGGACTGAGCATGAAATTCATTTGTTTCATATGAACCTTATATAGACAGCTGGAAGCTGATTTTATAGGACATTTTTACTGTGCTTGTGTTTTCACTGGGCTGTGTCACCAGGTCATTATGGAATCTTTACTTGTGTTATCATGTTGGTACTCAGTTTTGGGTCATGGGGATGTTCAGATTTTTGAGTCAGGGATGTTTAACTTGTATGCGATCATCATGTGTGAGATGGTGCTTGCTGAGAATTCCATGGTCCCAGTGGTTGTCACATGCCAAAGTGATGGTGGTACTGATTCCCACATCAGGAAGATGAGGGGTCCATCAGAGACACTCCTCAGCATTTGGCCAATAAAGAAAGGGCAGGAAGAGTTGGAGCCTGTTGTTTTCGGCAGTTCAACACCTTAAAACTATCACAGACCCTGATGTAGGACTAATAGTTGTACGTGTGAATCTCAAGGTATAAATGTTGCTTGGCAAAAAAGACTGACAAATGAGGTCAGGCTCTTTGCTGGGGGAAATGTTCTTAAATTTACCTAAGCTGAAGCAGGCCATTCTGAAAGATTGGATTATTGGTCCATACTTTATTTTCCTGTCTTATTCTCTGATTTCATTTGCTTTCTCCTACAGTACTGTCTTGGGTGGCTTTGGGGCATGTAGTGTGTGAGAGTATGGTTTGGTTTGTTTGTTTGTTTGGTGTTTGGTGGTGCTGGGGATTGAACCCAGGGCTTTGTGCATGGTAGGCAAGCATTCTACCAACTGAGCTATATCCCAGCCCTGAGAGTATAAATTTTGTATTTATATAGAGAGACCACGGTTTTATCAGTTAAGATTCTGCAAGTACATGTAGTTGCTCGATGCCTCAGTTTTCCCATCTGTGAAATGGGGAACAATTAATAGGACTTCCCTTGTAGGGTTGTTGTGGGGTTGAGTTTAACATTATCAGTAAGTACCTATTGCTGACACTGTTATACGACTTGGCTGCTGTTGAAGTTGTTCATTGAATTTTCTTTGGGGAGTCATGATTGACAGTGGGTCTATTACTAGGTAATACTGAGAGCTAGTACCCAAGATTCACTCAGCTGTAAGTCACAAGAATTGCCTAGTTGGGATTTGGGAAATCTCAGTTTTATCAATTAGGATTTTGGAAGGACACCTAATTGCTCGCAGCCTCAGTTTCTCCATTTGTGTTGAGCCTCAGTATCTTTGGCAAGCCTTTTCCACAGCATTCCCAGTGGATTCTGGTGATCCTTCTGTTGGGATGGCCTTGGGAGCAAGGAAGGCTAGTGAAGAGGGTGGTGTTTTGGGGAATGGGTCAAGGTGACCAGTGGTGTTGCCTGGTTTGGGTTTCAGTGTTCTGCTCCTTAAGTCACCTTTGTGTGGAGTGAAGCTTGATTGATGTTGACTCTGTTATTCTGATGACATCCCTCCCAGACCTGACAGATAATTGCATGAGGTTCTGATCGTGGATGGCTTGGTTTTGGGACATCTTCCATATCACCCACAGTTCGTTAATATTGGGATAACACTTCACTTCTCACTTTAGAACGAGCCTAGCTATTTCATTTACCCTGTGTCACTTTAGATAATGGAGACGCCTACTTATCTTTGAAATGTCAAAAAACTTTGCTTTCATAGTCTTATCCAAGTATTCCTTTGTGAACACCTGTAACTTTAGCAGAGGGGACTCTGGATGGCAGAACCTGTTGAGTTCTGTCGTGGTCATCTATATGGGTCACCTTTGTGGTTCTTAATTTAGTCTCCTGTACAAAGGGATCATAATATCAGCTCAGTGGGAGAAAAAAATCATCCATCAGATAGATAAGAAGATATTATTGTTAACTCTTAGTAATAGGAGTATAATTTCAAGATTGATTTATATGTCCTTGGATTTCTTTTTTCACATGCTAACACAGAGGGGGAATCAAAGGGAATGATCCTTTAATATATTTCATGTAGAATGACATCAGGAAAAAAATGCAATAGTTTAAAAACATATCTCATTGGGAATATTAAAACAGTTTCTCTTCTGTTCGTTTTACCCAGCTGAGATGTAGATACTTTTCTCTGTGACTTGAAGTGATGACAGCTCATGAATTTTTGGAGTTTTCCCAGAACTTCTGTAATTATTACACGAAAAGTAACACATGTTGGGTACGTCACTGTTGCCGGAAAGAGGAATGAGAAACAAATCTGGGACAAGCCAACTGGAAATTCAAGGCATTTTTATTAAGCAGTTTTCTCTCTTCTCCCTCAGATATTTAGAGAAAAACAGGTGTGGTCTCCGCCACCCCATTTCCCCCCCACATCTTTAATACTCTACATCTCATGTTCCTTCTGTGTTTAAAGAACTATAAAGTCAGGCAGGTGTGGTGGTGCAGGCCTGTAATCCCAACAACTTGGGTGGCTAATGCGTGTTTGAGACCAGTCTTGGTAACTTAGCCAGTCCCTGTCTCAAAAGGAAAAAAATAAGAAAGGGCTGGGGATGTATCTCAGGGGTAGAGCATCCCTCGACTCAATCCCTAGTACCAAGAAATAAAAATAAATAAAATAAAATAGAAACTTAATCAAGACATCATTAGAAGAATCCAAAATTGAAGCATGTATTAACCACAATTCTCTGCAAAAGTTCTGGCACTGGGGTTAGATGAAGATCAAGTGGTGTAAGAGGCATTCCATCCTAAACCAGGGGACATGCATGGTCCTGGGGTCGATGACTTGCTCAGCTGTCATTGGGAGATAAATGGACACACTTGATGGGATGACTTGGAGGATTTGATGTATGTCAGCACGTGGTATAATTTTTGGCTTGCACCCGGCCTATCAATTATATGCCACCCCACTATGTGTTCATGTGAACATCTTGTATTGTAGCAAGATACAGGTGTGTGTGTCATTGCTCCCACTAAATGTAGAATCTTTGAGGACAATGGTTATAGTTTAGGATACCTGGCTTCTCCTGCTGTGTCAGAACATCTCCTTTTGTGGATATTTGGGGCACAATTTTCAAATGGACAGAGGGATGGACAGATGGATGGACAGATGGATGAAGATCTTGACAGTCTGTGCTGAGGCACTCACTCTGGGGGGGTGGGAGGTCATGCCATGAGCTTCTGATACAATAGAGGGTGATTCACAAAAGCTTTCCCTGTTGGATCCCTTCGAGTAACAAGCTCCCCTGGTGAACTTCAAGATATAATTAAAATTCCTTAAAATTTCATTTCCATACCTATTTTTAAGAAGGTCTGTGCAGGGTAAATCAAAATATGCATGCCTGCAGATGTCTGCCTTTGTCATTAGAAGAATGGAAGGCACGGCAGAGTCCCCAAGGTTTAATGTTAATATTGTCAGATTATTTGCACCCCTCCTAAAGCCTCCTATGAAGCCTCTTAAGGGAATCATTCCCTAGAGAGCTTCTCTTCTTTGCAGTAGACATCTCTGCTCCAATGGAGCCACATCCCTGGGTAGAGATCAGCCTTGCATTCACTCTTGACCATCCCAGCCCCAAAGCTATCTTGGCCCTCCTTGATCCATCTTTCCCGAGTCTTCTTTATATTTTACTTTCCATCTTCTCTCCACGTCCATATTAATCCGATGACACTTTGTAAGTCAGAGTTACTTGTTTATCATGCTTGTTAACTGCTTATTCTCTGCCAGGTGTGCTATCACAAGAGGTACCAGAGCAGCTACTTTGCAGAATTGCTTCTGCCAGATCTCTACCTTTAAGGGTAGATAAGGAGGCTCACGGGCCTTTGAGACCTGAAATGCTCAGATGGTGACAAGGGAACTGGAAGTGGCTTAGTATATCCAGAGCATGTAGCAGGCCAAGGAAAGTTAAGGGATTAATGCAGAATATTGGATTTGGGATATGGAGAGGGTTGCAATATTCCTGGGACCTAGAATTTCTTTCCGGAGGTATTAGGGATTTATGAATGGATTTAATGGAAAACTGTTGCTTTGGGGTAAGAACACCATTTGAGGATTGGTAGGAGGAAGGAAAAGTGTGAGAAGAAGGATGTTGAGAACTAATCATACCCCATGGGGATTTATTATTGCTTGTATGTGGAAGAGAAAGTAAAAGGAATTGTCTAGCCTAATCCCCGAGGGTGACTGAAGATGGCACTGCATTTAATTTAAAATGAGTGAAAGGGAACAGGAGTGTGGGATAGTTGTACAGTTTGGACTTGAACCAATTAAGATGCATGTTCTTGAGTCTCGTCGTTCTTTGAGTAGTACCTTTGTCTGTAATTAATCTTCCTTGATCTGTGTTCCTATCTCGATGTTTTGGGGGTAGGAGGCCCTCAAATTAGGGAACACATTGTAGGACAAACTGTCTTCCTGTTGGTATTCTTCTTCTTTTGTGTTCAATCTATGTTAATAGGGATAAAAAGAATGAGTCAAAAAAAAAAAATCACATGATCCCATAGTTGTCAGGGCTTTCTGTATATAAGGGAAAAAAAAGTGTGCCAACATTGGCTTTGGGGACCTTGAATTTGTCTCAGTACTGGGCCACTTTCTCTTTTTTTCTTTTTTCCTTAACATTTGAAAGAAGTTGTTTTCTCAGCTCAGGTATTTTTTTCCCCTTCCTTCTCCCGAGCTGTGTTTGAATCCTTGCTACTCTTGGAGGTAGTTTCATAAGCATTTGTAAAGTTCGGATGCTGATGGGTAGGAGGATGAACTATTGTCCAACGTGGCATTGGTATCAAGTGCTTTGCATCAGTAATGAAACACCAGTGAATGGAAGGCTGAGAATGTTAGATACACTTGTGCATGTCCTGTAAGTGGCACTGTGTTGAGCAATCTAAATGACCATCAGGAGGGATTTGGGTATGTATAGTACATCCTTATGGTGAAACGCTTACCTAACAGCTACCAAAACAAAGTAGGTCGAGCTAGAGGAGGAGTTAAGATAATATGGGTAAATGGTCCTGTTCATGAATACAGTCGAATTTTGGAGACTGGCCACCAAAGTTAATTGTGGGGGTATTATTGAGAAGTGATATGTATTGCATCTTTACATTCTTATTTCTAAAATTGTTTAATATTTTATGAAAGTATATCAAGAATTAAGTTTCTTATACCAATATATCCATAATATGTCAACTTATATACATTATTTTAAAAATACATAATATATTTCATTTTATTAATATATAAAATAAAATATGTATTCATAGTGAAAAAATTTTTAGTTGTACATGGACACAATACCTTTATTTATTTATTCATTCATTCATTCATTTTTATGTGGTGCTGAGGATCGAACCCAGTGCCTCACGCATGCTAGGCAAGCGCTCTACCACTGAGCTACAACCCCAGCCCCCATGTATTTATAGGTTTTTTTTTTTTTTTTTTTTGTGTGTGTGTGTGTGTGTGTAAAATGTATATAATTTTTTTTGGCGGGGATACCAGGGATCGAACCCAGAGGCACTTATCTTCTGAGCCACATCCCCAGGCCTTTAAAAATGTTTTTATTTTGTGAAAGGATCTCACTAAATTGCAGAGGGCCTTTCTTAGGGTTGGGGCTAGCTTTGAACTCTCAGTCCTTCTGCCTCCCAAGCCACTGGGATTACAGATGTGGCCACGTGCCCAGCTTAAGAGGGAAGCCATAGGGAAAGCAAAAGCCTTTTTCTCTCTTTAATTGGCTGTATCTAGTTGTTTTTTTTTTTTTTTTTAAGGTGGATGTTTTCACCGGCAATTCAAATTTTATAAAATGCTGATACGAACCATGCAGAAATTAATGAACTGATATTGACTCAGTGTGAAAATGAACATGGAGATTTATTGGGCAAAGTAGTAAATATTGACCCAGGCAGAGATAAGGTCAATATTTACTTTGACATTACATAAATCCTTATATTCATTAATCTATAAGTTTAGTGGGTCTACAGAAGGCACACAGAGAGTTATATCTAAGTATATATTTTTCATATCTGTGATGGATCAAAGTCAAACATCTTTCTTTTTTTTTCCTGGTTGTAAATTTGAAATGATGATTTTTCTCTCACCTTTGAAACTGACTTCTTGGGGAGAGTTCTCGAGGAAGTGTGGCGGGCGGGAGGATGTGATTAATTTAAATGTTGGGAGGGAAAGTATATCTGGCCCACTATGTGCCTAACAGATTCCAAATGCTGTGTGATGTCCTTAAAGGCTGCAGGTCTTTCTTTGTAACCTGACAAAATATACTCGTTTATTTTATCTGTATACTCGTTTATTTTATCTTATTTGGTTCACAAAACCCACTTTCTGCTGATATAAAACAGAGGAACATTTTGTCTTTCCCTCCAGATATTGTTAAGCTACCTTTTGTAGAATTTTCATTTGACAAATAAAATATCATTGGTATGTGTCATGCTGGGTACCACTTTTTTGGTCCTTGTTGAAATTATTAAGTTGAAGTCTTCCTACTTTTCTTGGCAAGGTCGTCTTGGTGGTAATGTAACAAGTTAAGGGAGGGCCAGCCATAGTGACATACGTTTTTAATCCCAGCAACTTGGGAGGCTGAGATAGGAGGTTCACAAATCCGTGGCCAGCCTTAGCAACTTATTGAGACCCTGTCTCAAAAATACAATGGAAGGGGCCGGAGAACGTGGCTCAGGGTAAGTGCTTTGCCTAGTACTGCCATGAATAAACAAAATAAATAAAATTATGGGGGAGCTTTTTTACTGGATTGTGAACTTTTAATATTGCCAGAATGTAGCTGGAATAAGCATCTAATGTATGCATAATTTTTTTTCTTCTATTTCAATGCAGAAACTAATTGAATCATAAGGTTAAATTGCTGGGATTAAAAATGTGTCTTACATGGTCCGTTCATCTGTTGAGTTAGTCAGTTGTCTGTTACTGTGACAAAAGGCCCAAGCCAATCAACTTACAAGGAGAAAGGTTAATTTGGTGCATAGTTTCAGAGATTCCTCTGTTGTTCTGGGCCCATGAGTAGACATTGCATCTTGGTGGTGGTGAGTGGTAAAGGAAGTTGCTTACCTCATAGTAGCTGGGAAGCCATTGAGGGGGTCTAATATTCCCTTCATTGGCACTCCCTTAATGAGATAACTTCTTCCCAATAGATCCCAACTTCTTCCCAATAGATCGATCGATCGATCGATCCATCCATCCATCCATCCATCCATCCATCTATCTGTCTTTTGGTGATGATCATCTTTTGGTGATGATCAAATTTGCTAGGCAAGCACTCTACCACTGAGCTGTATTCCCAGCCCTTAGACCCTCACCTTTTAAAGGTTTTACCTGCTTACAGCAATGTCACAAGTTAGTGACCAAGCCTTTAATACATCAGCCTTTGGGGGTGTTCAAGATCAAAACCATAGCACCTGGAGTCTTCTTTGAGTGACAGTGATATGCTCCAGGGGTTTGTTGACTAATTCTAAAATGATCCTCACCTTTACCTCTCATCTGGTGGTACTCTTTTATGACCAAACCTATTTGAGATCAGCAGCCTTCAGACTTGTGTATTTGGGTTGATTTTCATGCTGTTAAAACAGAAATGTTTCTTTTACTTTAAACCCCATTTCCTATTTTGTAACAAAGACCTATAGATTAAAAAAAAAAAAAAAAAAAAAAAAACTCAACAGTAGTATGCACGTAGTTTAGAATCTTCCCTTTTTGTGAAATACTTGGTAGTAACTTTTGGAATACTCACTTTTCATTAATACCTCTCTACCCTATATTTTCACTAACTTTAACATTGGATGTGACTATTGTGCTACAAGGATTTGACATAATAAATGTTATACAGTCATTTCTTCTTGCATGGATTTTTAATCAAAGAGAAACTCTGGTAGGGATACATATTTAGCACCTTGTGATTACTTGCTAATAGCTCTTTCCACCAAAAAGCAATTGGACTGGCTCAGAGTCTTTAGCAGGGAGAGTATGTGAAAGCTTGACCATGTGCATTGCATCATTTCCTAGTACCCCTTCTATTTAGCAAGCCCTGCTAGTTTTCCGTTTTGGGTGTGCTCTGTTTCCTATTAAAGTCTAGTTAAGACTTTATTAAAAGTGGGCCATTTTACAAGGACCTGAACAGACACTTCTCAGAGGAGGACATACAGTCAATCAACAAGTACATGAAAAAATGCTCACCATCTCTAGCTGTCAGAGAAATGCAAATCAAAACCACCCTAAGATACCATCTCACTCCAGTAAGATTGGCAGCCATTATGAAGTCAAACAACAACAAGTGCTGGCGAGGATGTGGGGAAAAGGGTACACTTGTACATTGCTGGTGTGACTGCAGATTGGTGCAGCCAATTTGGAAAGCAGTATGGAGATTTCTTGGAAAGCTGGTAATGGAGCCACCATTTGACCCAGCTATTCCCCTTCTTGGTCTATTCCCTAAAGACCTAAAAAGAGCATGCTACAGGGACACTGCTACATCGATGTTCATAGCAGCACAATTCACAATAGCAAGACTGTGGAACCAACCTAGATGCCCTTCAATAGACGAATGGATTAAAAAAATGTGGCATTTATACACAATGGAGTATTACTCTGCATTAAAAAATGACAAAATCATAGAATTTGCAGGGAAATGGATGGCATTAGAGCAGATTATGCTAAGTGAAGCTAGCCAATCCCTAAAAAACAAATGCCAAATGTCTTCTTTGATATAAGGAGAGTAACTAAGATCAGAGTAGGGACGAAGAGCAGGAGAAGAAGATTAACGTTTAACAGGGATGAGAGGTGGGAGGGAAAGGGAGAGAGAAGGGAAATTGCATGGAAATGGAAGGAGACCCTCAGGGTTATATGGTGGAGGGGGTAGAGAGAGAGGAGGGGAGGGGAGGGGAGAGGTGGGGAGGGGGGAGGGTGGAGGATGGGAAAGGCAGCGGAGCACAACAGACACTAGTATGGCAACATGTAAATCAATGGATGTGTAACTGATGTGATTCTGCAATCTGTGTATGGGGTGAAGGTGGGAGTTCATAACCCACTTGAATCAAAGTGTGGAATATGATATGTCAAGAAATTTGTAATGTTTTGAACAACCAACAATAAAAAATTTAAAAAAAAAGTGGGCCATTTTAAAGACAACTTTTATCTAAACAGTTGTGCAGCTGGTATTCCAGTTGGGTAGGCATAGGTTTTCTTCTGTGGAAAGTCTTCTCAGCATCCTGGAAGGACTTGGAAAAGCCACCTGTTTCCTGCCATGCAATCAAACTGGTTTGCAATATAAAAAAATACAAAGGGTATGGAGATTCCTTGAATCGGTTTACAAATTAGTGTCCTGATTCAGAAACCACAGCTCATTTTAAGTATTGGCTCTAGTATGTGTAAATAGGGAATAGTTACAAATCTTAACAGTTTACATGTGACCCCTCCCCTATGAATTGCTGCTCTGCCACTGCTCAAGAAAACTGCTTCCTCTATGGTGGGGTCTCCTCAGGGTCCTGTAGTGGACCCCCACAGGCATCCCCACCACCCATCCCAAACCTCTGGTTCCTCAAGTGTTTTAAATGTCATCTCTGCATGTCGCGATGGAGGGAATTTCAGCAAGCAATACATTGAGGGTCCTGGATGTGTTTCCAACCCTGTCCTCCACGTCTGGGCTTGAGATTGTCCAGGAAGTTGGGCAGGCCCTGGATACAGGTTTCTTGTACATGTTGCTTCACATTCTCCCAGTTTGCAGGCCATTCCCTGGGAGGAAAAATAAGCTCCTCTGGAAGCTGTGTGAAACTTTGCTGCTCCCAAAGGTACCATTTAGTAGCTCTGCTGGTTATCACTGGCACTTTTCTCTCCCGTAGACAATTTTTCTCTGTCCCATCCTTTCCTGTAGTTCCAAACGCCAGGATGTTGCTCTTCCTTTGAGCAGGGTGTGTGTGCCATTAGTACAATCAGTATCGATTGGCTATTGAGAAATTTTTAGCAGGGAAATGAAACACGAACCTCTGCTGAGCTGTTCGACTCACATCTGTTAAGGATGAGCAAAGCCATTTTGGGGCTTGTTTCTGCTTCTGCAGCTCACGGTGCTAATGGGGGGTACTCTTTTCTCACTGTTGTTAAGTACATAGTCCCCACTCTCCTCTTGGGGAGTGGTTTTGACACTTTTTGAAGGTCCTGTGGCTTTTATGTTCTTACACCACCTCCTAATGAGCTGTCTTATAACAACCTCTTCATGTACAGATTGCCCTTGCTCTCACCATCCACTAGGGTGTGAAGAGGAAGTTTCCACACTCACAGCCAATTGGGCCGCTCACCTGCTGTGCCAGAAAGAACTCCTCGAGGTTCCACTTCCCTTTTGTCACTTGAGTACACTGTCGCTCGCAATGCGACCAGGATTTTTTTTTTTTCCTAAAATCTCACAGAAGTCATTTCCCAGAGCAGGTTCTGAAAAAATAACCCTGACAGATATGGCTTAACAAGGCCGTTTGTTATCTCATGTGTCACAAGGAAACTCTGGGCCACCTCTTTGTCCTGACTCTGTCATCTGTAAGGTACACTTTCACCTTCTGGAACCTTGGCCCTGCTTTTGCAGATATGCCTGGTCTTTAGAATCACTTTCCTCCTGGTTTCACGATGGTTTTAGGAGTTCTAGAAGTCAAGTAGGTGACTTATCAAGTTCAGCGATAGAAAAGTGTCCCTTTCATGGTTTTAATTTAAAAGCAAGGAATAAGTTCCTTGTAGCACTACAAGTTCCTTATAGCGCTCCGCCCCCTCTGGAGTCAACTCATTGACCAGACCCAGATCACCTACTCAGGCTAACTACCAGTTTCTGCTAAGAAGAAGGAGATTGGCATGACTGGCCTAGATGGGTCAGGACTTAACTCCAAAGTCAGAAAAAAATGGCTGTTGGATAAATACCCTCTGGTTGCTGCTACACTTGGCAACTTTTACATGTCTTTAAGGTTAGGCAACCCAACAGTGCTTCAGAATGAAGGAAGTTATAAATAAAGAAGTTTGTTTACTTTAGAAATAGAAATTTGATTTCAGAAGGCTGACCTCCTCATTGCAAATAATTTAAGTAGTAAATCTCTGAATTTGGAGTGCTTTATACTATTCAAGTTTCTCTGTCTACTTATGTAGCCACGGGTCATATAGGTTGCTATCAAAATTTAGACTAATTAAAGTTAAATGAGATTTAAAATCCAGTTCCCCAGTCACACTGGGCACATTTCAAGTGGCTACCCGACTGCACAGCCCAGATGTAGAATGTTTTCATCCTTGCAGAAAGTTTTGTTGGACAGTGCTGTTCAGAGGATGTAGAAATTACAGAGGAGCCAGTAGGTGAACAGTTACTGAGCACTGACTCAGTCCCAGGCACTGGGCTGGTGTGCTGTTTCTTGTTTTTTCTTTTTTGAGACGGTTCTCTTTATGTTGTCCAGTCTGTTCTGCTACAACCTTGTTAGTAGCTGGGGCTTCAGGCACGGGTCACCACTCCCTGGCACTCTGTCTAAATTGATGTTCCTATCAATCCCCAGAGCTGTGCTCTTTTTGAGGAAGGGAAAGTAGCTTCTTGGGGAGCAAGTGAGAAACCTCCCACCAACTGTCCACGCTACCTTCCCAATCACTAAGACTGAATTTGGGGGGTGGGACATTCTCCTTAATGGAGGTCCAGGTGTTGCTTTGTGATCTTCCCGAAAAGCTTGCAAAATGCCCCAAGTATGCAAACTTCTAAGATCAGGGTGGCCCATGTTGACCCCCCACCCCCACCCCCCTTTGTGGGACTCAAGAAGTGAGGCTAAATTATAGCTCCTGCGCATCATTTTCACCAAGGTTCTCCATCTTTGGCTAAATAAGTCAGCAACTTAACAGTAAGTAGGGTGTTTTGGGGGATGGTAGTTTCTCTTGTCCATTTTCATTCACCGAGAAAGTATTATGAAGTACTGACCAGGTGGCCAGCTGAGTTCTAAACACGAGATGGCAACAGAGAACATAACATGAATTCCATTTCTACCTGGTGGAGATGGACATTGAAAAATACACAAAATTAATGTGCAGTCTCCTCACATAGTGCGTGAAGTAAGTCAGGTCATGCTATAGAGACTGGCAGAGGCCAGCAAGGTGCTCTTGTAACCTGGAGAGATCTCTCTAATGAGAGCGAATACCTAAATGTAATGAGGGACTGAGCCCTCTTATGCATCCCATGGGGTGGGCATCCCAGGCTAAGGGAAGGGGGGGACAGACACTGTGACCTCGGAAAGATTAAATGATGATTTACTTCAATTTGTTTTAAGTTTAGTTCGGCCTCATTCTGGAACCCTCTGTTTCTGGAGTTTGATTGAGGAAAAAGTTTTCTTTCGTGCTGGAGAAATAGTTCTCAATTAGGGTCAATTTTATCCCCTCTGGTAACAAACTTTTTTTGTGTGTGTGTGGGGTGCATACTGGGGATTGAACCCAGGGGGCTCTTGCCACAGAGTTACACTGCCAGTCCTTTATATTTTCCATTTTGAGACAGGGTCTCACCAAGTTGCTGAGGATGACTTGAACTTGTGATCCTTCTGCCTAAGCCTCCTGAGTTACTGGAATTACAGTCATGCTTTATTGAGGCTGGCCCCTGAAAATATTGGTTTTTTGTTTTTTTTTTGGTTGTGACAATTGGGGGTGACTGAGTAGGTAACTGGTATTTTGTGGTAGAGGCACAAAATCCTATTCAGCATCTTGAGATTCATAGAATGGTCCTTATTCGAAAGAATTATGTGGTCTCAAATGCCTAGAGTCCCAGGGTTGAGGAATCCTGGTCTAGAAGCTCACCAGAATTCATCACTTCTGTGCACTTGGTCATCATGATGTTGTGAGAGTTAAACGTTGACTAACCAGTTATTGACCCAGATTTTTCCTTGAGTGAGTGTTGTGTGGTAAGAGCAGAGCAGACTATATTGTGCAGGAGGGCTGATGCATTACAGTAGCAAGTGAGTGGCCTGGGATTCAGTCCTGTCCCTGGAGAATGGAGAAACCAAATGGAAATTTGATAAGCTGAATATTGCAGAAGTCACTGCATGAAACCATCATGGCATGAATCACACTTCTGATCACCATGAGAATCCTTCATCTCCTGTCACGTGGAGGTGACAAAGGATGGTAGTGGTGAGATTGCTTTTATCATTGTTGTGTTATTTTTGAGGTCCCTGATGACTACTCATGTATCAACTCTTTGATCTAAGAGGCTGTTAGAAAATAATATCCATTTTAGTATCACTAACCATGAAGGACCCTGAAGAATCAGCTGGCCATGTCTTTGCAGTACCGTGAGATAATTTATAGTCATCCAGTGGTAAACCTTGACAAGTCACTTCAGGGCTGCGCAAGGAATAGCCACTTCTTAAAGGATGTCTTTAACAAAGGGGGTGCAAAGGGAAATAGAGCTATGAATGGTGATTGACAGATTTTTTTTTTTTGGTCATGTGCCACCACCTTAATATTTGATGAGTTCCATAAATGTAGTAATGGCCACAGATTCCTCTCAAAATCTAGTTTTCAACTTTGTGTCCAGGTTAGACCAAAATTGCATCTTGCTGGGGTTTAAAGGCAAGTCTGTTTATCTCTTCCTTTTCTAGTGCCTTAACTTTCCACAGCGCAGATTGGTCGTCATTGTCAGCCCTCTTGTACATGTGTGATTTTAAAGATGGATTCATCTGGTCACTGTTCCGGGAAGCTCAGAGTCTCTTTTCTTCTGAAAGTGAAATTTTATTATCAGTGATAGCCACTGAAGGTCAAACATATCAAGACCAAATATGTTTATCATGCTGTTAACAGATAGACCCATAGGTCTATGTATTTCCAAGAGCTTGACAATGTATAAGATCATTCATATACCAGGGCCACCCAGAAATACACACACACACACACACTTAATTGGAAGGAAAGTATCATACCCAAGGATTGACATGTCATCTTAAATTGTATGTAGATGTGTTATTCTAGCTCTCTCTGTTCCTGCAGTTAAAAGCTGAAATCTGGAAAATTGATGATGAAGGTTATAGGAGATGCATCTTTCTCCTGCTCTGGATTTTTTCCCAATCCCAAAATTATGGGACAATTTAGTTTGTGCAGTCGACACTGTTAAGGAGACTTTATTTTTTGGAGACATTTTTACTTTTAAGTTTCTCCTTTAGATTTTGAGTCTAACATCCCTGATTGATACTGCATTTTCCAGGTCTCCATCTATATAGAAAAGGGGTAGGTTTGGGATATCCCATTTCTCCGATAGAAATAAAGACTGCATTTTCAAAAGGAAAGATGGTGGCTGGGGTTGTGGCTCTGTGGTAGAGTTCTTGCCTAGCATGTATGAGGACCCGGGTTTAATCCCCAGCACTGTCCTTCACTCCGCTAAGAGGAAAACACTTGCTTATCAAAAATGTAGTGTTCAACACCATTATTATATAAAAACATTTTCTTAATTTAAATGCTAATAAAATAGCCAAAGATTATTAAAGCTTGCTATTTCAGAGCAAAAAGAATCACCACACTCTATTTCTTAAATGTTAATTTTTTAGTGGTCTGAGAGCTATCTCATGTTATTTTATTTTGCTCATATTTCCTTTTTGCTTATTTAAATATATGGTGATTTTCTTGTACTAAATTATTTTTTTAAGTTCCCCTCACACAGATGATTCTAAAATGTATAAGATTCCTATGTAAATAATTTTCCTTAAGTTGGCTTCCAACGAGTTCTGCCATTTGTAGAATGCTTTACAAAATATTAAGAGCATTTGTAGTGTTCTTTAGTATTAATTACATGGTACTTAGGTATTCTATTTTTAATTAGGTAAAGCTTTGATAGAAAAAGTGGAACACACACACACATTTTCACTGTTCAAAGACACTTTAGTGTATTGTGGAATACTTAACATGGGAGTAAAATGGAATATTTGATACTTTATTTCTCTTCTCATTACAGAAAAGAATAGATTTATGTGTCAGGACAGGTAATATAATAATTAGAAATATATTAATTGATTTTAGATTTTTGTCTGTAAAATAGTAGTCATAAATACAGTTATTAGAATCCATGTTTATGGTCTTGGAATTTGATTGAGACAGAGAGTTATTCATCAAAAAAAGCCACCAGTCTCACCATTTATCACAACTGATCATGAATTTATATCTCTGCAACTCACAGGTGTGATGTATGTCTTCTTTTGGTAGGGACATTTACGACAGGAATTAATTTCAGACATTGGGAGACTTTTACAGTCATTTTAACTGTTGAGCCACCTAGATTTCAATAATTTCTTTAGTTTCTTGGCATTCGTCTCTGGGAGGAGAGTCCTCTATACAAAACAGATATCATTAGTGCAGAATTGAGTCCTTCTCTGATGACCCGCCCTGCACTACTGATTCTATGTGGAAGTTTCTGGCAAGGGGCTGGGTACAGGTGATTGGTTGCTCAGGGTGATTTCCCCAGGTCTGCACCTGAAAGATTAGTGGAGTTGGCTGTTAATAGGCCTTTCATGGAAGGAAGGTTTTGTGACCGAGGAAGATGGGGAAATGCTGAATAAAGATAGTAATGCTGCTTTCTTTCTTGGAGGACATCTTGGCGCCTTTATCTGTACTCCTCATACAGAATTTGATGCTCTCCTTCACTGTGCACTTAGACATTCCTTTAAGAAAGAAAGGAGGGCTGGGGTTGTAGCTCAGTGGTAAAGTGCTTGCCTAGCATGTGAGTGTCAATGGGTTCAATTCTCAGCACCACATATAAATAAAATATAAAGGTCCATTGACAACTAAAAAAATATTAAAAAGAAAAGGAAAGAAAGAAGAAGTGTGTGTGTGTGTGTGTGTGTGTGTGTGTGTGTGGTGTGTTTTCAAGCATGCAGCAGGTGGGAGGTAGGAGGTTGATTCTCCTGAGCTGGGTCAATGTCTGCTCTCATTAGTGAATTCCCAATAGCTCAAAATTGTCCTACCCTTGAGGAGTGTGGTGACCGGGGAATTTCAGTCTGAAAAGATGAGTTTCCAGTGATTCCCACACTTAGCGTAAAGTAGCAATAGGCAAAACTATGCCAGTGTACATCAGAAATGTTTTCCTCTTTTATTTGTTTGAAATGGAGCATTTTGTGTATTAAAGAATTCCTTGGGGGGTGGGACACTGTTTAGTTTAATGTGATGAAAATCTGTGTTTAAATCACTATAAATGAAAACATTTACTCGAAATGACTATATTCAAATTTATGGACATGTTTTTATGTATTCCCTTCCTTAAGAGAGTGATGATGTATGAGAGTTTTATTTCATATTGATTTTGGGATCATAAAATCATCGCCCCAAATGACTAGATGAAAGGAATAATTCATCCCCCCCACCCAGCTGAATTTCTGATAACAACAAATTAAAAGACTTTAGTGAAGCTAGACCATGTGTGACTGGCTCTTAGTGGTGAGGGTCCCAAGGAAGATTAAGTTTAGAAATTTAATTTTCCTAGGGAAGAAACAGACTTGCAGATTATTTATAGAGGAAGAATATGGTAATGTGATTCTCTAATTTGTCCTTTCATTCTTTGTGACTGTGAAGAGTAGCACTTCCCTCCATTGGGAAAAGTGTGTCTGTTGCCCCATGTCCCCAAGAGAGGCAGGGGCAGAATCCCTCTTGGTGGAGAATCACAGGTATGAAATGCTAAGAGGTAACAATGACACAGGATAGTGTAGAATTTCTAACTGATCAATGTGGCCATGATGTTTGACCTCCCAAGTTTTTGGCGATAATTGTAAAAAGCTCTTATTACATGTGGGCCAATTTTAACCCTTTCTTATCATTTGTCACAGCTAACGAGGTAGGTTGGTTTTTATTTCCCTTTAATTTGTGCTGTGTCAGCCCTGGAAAGCTTGGGTGAGGTGGATTATAGTTTATATGGAAAATGACTTTCAGGTCAGAGGTGTCAGTCTGTGCAATTATCGTTTGAGTTTAATATTGTGGGATGAGTGAGTGGATTTGTTTTTCGACATTGGTTATGTTAGCAGGATTGTAGTTGACAGAATTTCTTCCCATTTATGGAAGAAATCTGATATTAATATTACAATATAATTAATATTACAATATAATTGATATTAACATTACAATCCTGTTTTTTTTAAACTATTTGAGTATGTTAGACTGCAGAATATGCGTGTATATATACACGTGTGTATATGATATCCAGCTATGTGTGTGTTTGTGTGTGTATACATACATTTTTTTGTGTGTGGAGATTGGGGCTTATTAGTTGAATGACTTTCTTAATTTTGCATAAATTTTCCCTGCCTCCCACATTTAATCTGTTTTCTTTCATATCATCTCTAATATCTGGAGGAGTGGCTTCTCCATAAAGAGTTGGAAATGAACTGTGACTAGAGATTTACTCTTAAAAATTGCATTTGTCTGGATTAGAATTTTATCTGGAATTATAATTTAAGAGCTCTTAAATTTATTTTCAAATTCTTATCTATCTCTTTAATCTCTCTTTCTCTCTTTTTTGTACTGGGGATTGAACCCAGGGGCACTTAAACACTGAGCTACATCCTCAGCCCTGTTTTTGTATTTTTTTTTTTTTTTTTTTAGAGACAGGGTCTCAATGAGTTTGTTACAGCCTTGCCAGCCCTCACCAAGTTGCTGAGGCTGGCTTTGAACTCCAGATCCTCCTGCCTCAGCCTCCTGAGCTGCTGGGATTACAGGGATGGGCCAACATGACTAGCTCAAATTCCTATCTTAATGCAATCAAAAGTTAGCTGTTTTAGGGCACAAGGAAAGCTTTCTTCCCTCCCCACAAACTCTTCTTTGTCTGCCAAGGGGTGCTACCCCCTCCCCACCTTGGCATGGCTAGGGGTGCCCTTTGTCAACAATCTTTACTTAGAACCCTTTTGGTGTGCTGGGTCTAAAATGATGTCTGGCACAATTTCTGCTTTCTCCCTTTCTCTCCCCCTGGTGCAGATAAAGTCTGCCTTCCTCTGGCCCCAGATTGTATCCTAGCTCGGCTCCATCTCACCATTGCTATGGTTGCTTCTGATTCTTCTGGACATTTTTCATTTGGGAGAGTTTGGCAGGTGGGGAGAGTTGAATTCAATGTAAAGAAATTGAACTCTTACCTGTTTTACACTAAGCAATGCCTTTAAAAATAAAAGAAAAAGAAAATACAATGCATTATAATGAAGCTTTGGCAGTTTCCCATAACAAAGCTTTTAGTTTCCATAATGTGGAGTTGAGGTCAGAAAAATCTGCCAAACCTCTTGCTCTTTGTGCAGCTTATGTTTATTCTGGCTTCTAATGGGACAGGAACAAGGGGCTGCAGAAACTTGAGAGCTTTCTCTTTGGGTCCTTTTATTTTTGTTGTTTAAAAAAAAAAACTCTGACAAGAGTAAAAAGTGTGCATTAATTTTATATTTCAGTAGTTCTTTGAGTTTCCTTTAGACCGTACAAGCTGAGCATTCCATGTGACTTCTGTCTATGTGTTAACTCACATTTAAAGATCATTAACATGCTTAGGCTCATTACTAGACTCCTTTGGCATCCTCATAACTTGTTTTTACAGTTTAATTGCTGCAGAGTTGAGATATACAGCCAATACCAAAAATAATTATTATGCCTCCACATCTTGTATTTCCTCCCTCAGTTTAATGGGTTTCAGTGCGCTGTCTTTGTTTACAGTAATTCTCCTTCTGAACCCCAGTAGACTGGAGGCAGCTTGAGCAGGTGGGGGGTTGTGATGGCCTCTGAACCATCTTGAAGGTCCCTCTTTCTAGCTTCTCACCGGGACCCATCAGGGCAGAACTAGGATTTGCCTGAAGATTACACAATTGAAAGAGGGCGAGGGAGGTAAGTGGGGAGGAGAGAAGTGTTTCGTCCATCACAATCCATGAAGCACATCTGGAGTGTTTTCTGGGAGTTGGGGAAAGCTTCTGTTTTATTTCTGCCTATCATTAGTGATAGGATTATCAAAGTGAATTACAAATATGCTTCACCATTACATCATTTCTTTTGCATAATGCCTGATTCTTGGATCTATAATTTTTCCCCTTTTTGGGGGGGGGGGTACCAGGGATTGATCTCAGGGGCACTGGACCACTGAGCCCCATCTCCAGCCCTATTTTGTATTTTATTTAGAGGCAGGGTCTCACTGAGTTGCTTAGGGTCTTGCCATTGCTGAGGCTGGCTTTGAACTCGCAATCCTCCTGCCTTAGTCTCCTGAGATGCTGGATTTACATTTCTTTGTATTTTATAAATAACATGCTTCATTTAGTGAATTAATCAGTGGAATAATAGTTGATGAAATTGGTATTCCCCTCCTCTCATCCTGCCTTCTTGGGATAGCCATTCTAATCTTGGTTCATGCATACCACAGAGCATGCTCCCTCTGTCCCTCCGTCCCTCCCTCCGTCCCCCCTCCCTCCCTTCCTTCCTTCCTTCCTTCCTTTCCATTTGTTCTTTGATAGCATCATTCTCATATCCATAGAATCTGTAGTCATCTGAGTCAATACATAAAACAATCCTTTTGAAAAAAAATAACTCTGAATATTTCCTCTTGATAGACATTTAATTGTACATAATTCTTAGATGTTTCCAAAACTCTGCAGTGTGCACTCTCACACACTTTATTGATTGATTGATTGATTGCCATTGATGGAGAAATGGTCAAAATGAGATTCCTGCATTAAAATGTGTTGCTTTCTCCCCTGCCATTCAGTATTGGGCTTTTCGGATTTGATGATTTTCTCCATCAGAGAATGGGAGGAATGAATGAATGGTACAACTAATATTAGACTAAAAATGGGAGAATTGATCAACCATGAAGGAATTGCTTTTATAGGCAAAGGTAACATTTTAAATATCACATGTTGGTGTGCTGAGTTTAAAATCAAAACACACAGGTGTGTGTCTTATAAAGAAGAGGAGCGAGGGCTGATGTACATAGGTTAGAGGGCTGGGAGGTTTGTCTTTGAGGGACTTGGTTGTACCCCATAAAATCTTCAGAAGGGTATCTGACAGATGTAGTCAGCCATGGAAATTTTTCAGAAGAAACTGACAAAGACTCTGTAGTAACAATTAACTAATTAACTAGAGAGATAGGAGATAGGGTTTTTACGAGAGAGAAAATTTGAGAATTGGAAGAGATCCTCTGGTTGGTTGCGTGTCTTATATGTTGTTCATCTTTTTGAAGAACAGTTTTTTACTTGAACTGAAGGAAACGAGGGAGCAAGAGGAAAGATTAATATATAACTCATGACCAGTGAAAGCAAGGTAATAAAAGACTCCAGTTCACTGGGGGAGGAAGTGGTAGAAAGTTCTAGGGATGCTGTGGATTTGAAAAAAAATGATACCATTTGAGTAAAATGAGAGGCTTTTGGGACCAAGGACAGTTATTGGATAAATAATTTATGGCTTTGTGTAAATGTGTTTGAGGTGAATAATGTCTTTTAATATTTTCCGGCAATCTTAAGACAAAGATGTGGAAAAGTAAGAGTCATAGAATTAAGAAACGTGCCCAAATATTGCTACTTTGGCTGAGAGCATTTGGAAGGGCCTAGCACATAGTGTGTGCTTAGGGAAAAAAAAAATTAGTATGAGATGGAAGATTTTATACAAGCAAAATCCAAAGCCAAAAAAATAACTTGAGCTGGGCACAGTGGCACAGACCTGTAATCCCAGTAGCTCAGGAAGCCGAGGCAGGAGGTTCTCAAGTTCAAAGCCAGCCTCAGCAACTTAGCGAGGCCCTGAGCAACTTTCTCTATATAAAATATTAAAAAAAAAAAAAAAAAAAAAAAGACCGGGGATGTGACTCAGTGGTAGAGTGCCCTGGCTTTCAATCCCAAGTTTAAAAACAAAAAACAAAAAACTCAAAGGTCAAGTGCAAATGAGTTTGGTTCCTAGGAATCCCTGAAGTATGAGACATTCATGCTCATCTTGCCAGTGTGTTGGGAAAGTGTACCTGGGCTCAGGTTGTGTGGTTAAGTGTTTATGTGCTTTGGCTAATCACTTTTGCAGATGATTGTATTAATACTCCATTTAGAGCTTCTTTACTGGCACTTAAACATTTGGCTTCTACCTAAGTAATGTGATAGCGAGGACTGGAACTATCGCATAAGAGTCCAGATCAGTTATGAAGTCCACGAGTGACACCTGAGGACAGTCAGGCTCTGGGATGCTGGCAGTCTGGATTCAATGCAAATCTGGTCATTTCTGCTTTATTTTCCGTTTATAAGGCTGGATGTGTCTTGATTACTCTCCTGGGAGATTCAAAGTTAAAATCATTGTTTTATAATTAGGCAGTGTTAAAATCGTTGTCAATTATAATAGAGTCAGCATAAAAGATGTGTTTTCTGGCTCTGTACTCACAGGCAGAGGGAGGTGAAGGATGCTTGCTGGCTGGTGTCTCTGCCTCACTCCCCACCCACAGGTGGCTGTTGAGTTGCTTCTCAATTTATTAAGAAAACAGAGCCCTAAAAGGGTTTTTGGTTGAAACAAGGTTAAAATGGGTGGCCAAGTGACCCAGGGATTGCACAGTGTCAGACTTGTCCTCAAAATGGAAAATCTATTTTTTTAATTAATGTCCACTCTGTACAATTCCAAATTAAACCCCTTTCTTGGGCCTTCTCTAGTTTCAACATCAGCAGAAGAATGGCATTCCCTACTCCCAGTTAACATGGTTGATTAGTTTGTGATCGTGTGACATTTTATTTCTTAATGTTCTTTCAACATTTTCAAACTTGCAAGACGCTAGCAAACCTCGCAAAGCACCGTGGCCTGCCTTCCCTGCTGATGACGAGTCTGTGTCTTTAGTAGTGCTAAAATAATGTTGCCTGAAAAATATTTTCCTCAGAATAGAAATCTCACTTTTTATCCTTTAGTGGATAGTAAAAATAGTCTTATCAAATGCTCAACCATCTTAAAAATAGCTTCACTTAATAGCTCATTGCTGTCCATGACAAACACTAAAGGTATTGGCTGAGAATTCGAGGTTCTGATACCATCTGTGGATTAGGTTGGGCTGACAACTTCATATCTTCAGATTTTTATCCTGATCTGCAGCATGGGGAGTGATGTGGAGCCTCAAGGTCACAATTTGCCCAGGGATTGGTATTGCTGGCCAACCCCAAAGTGTCCTGCCAGTGCTTTCTTGGCAGGGATGTGATCCACAAACTGGATTTTACTTCATTAAAAGGTTGGATGACTTTTTAACCCCAAGTTCTCATTATTACTGGGATTTTCAATTTAATTTCCTTGAACAGATCGTTATCAACACAGGTGTTTTCCCCTTCATTGCCAGGCATATTCAGGAATCCAAAGGAAACTCTTCATATTTATGGAAGGAATCAGTTTGTGTCTTGCTCTTAAATTTTTTGAGAGTCCAGTTCCTCAGGCTCAGAAAATTGAAGCGGAGAGGTTGCCATCCATAGTGAACTAGGGAGATACCTTCTACCTAGGAATTTACAGGCTAGTATCTGTTATGGTTTGGGTGTGAGATGTCTCCCCAAAAGCTCATGTTATGAAATGCAAGAGTGCTTAGAGGTGAAAGGATTAGATTATGGGAGCTGTAATCTGATCATTGGATTAATCCATTTGATTGACTGATTTGAGTGCATTACTGGGTGGTAACTATAGGCAGACGGGGGCATGGTTGGAGGATGCAGGTCACTGGTGGCATGGTCTTGGGGATTCTATTTTCTGTTTTCTGGCTGCCAGGAGCTGAAAGCTTTTTTCCACCGCTTCCCTCAGCCAAGATCTCTTCCTCCCCTTAGGCCCAGAGCCATGAAGTTGGCCAATCATGGAATGAACCTCTGTGAGTGTGTACCCCAAATAAACTTTTCCTCTGCTCAGTTGTTCTTGTTTTAGGTATTTTGGTCACAAGTGACATAAAGCTGAGTAATACAGTACCCAGTTTCCTGCACAAGAAATTCTATCCTTTAACCAGAGCCTGTTGGAGACTGCCTGGTTGCAATGAACTGTAACCTCATATTTTGCCACAGTTTCTCTTGTACTTCATACTTGAGGGCCAAAAATATTTGTCTCTTGAACATTCTTGATTTTTTTCTTTTTCCTGCAGCTGAATCTTAACTTATATAGACTTTTTGAATCTTGGATGGCTTCTCATTTTCTGTTAAAACCCTCCTTATCTTCAAGGAGTATCTCAAAAACTGTTTCCTTGCCTGAATGTTGTTAGAATTTTAAGTTTCACTCCATTCTCCATTTTGATTTAATAATTGCTTGTCCTCGTAGCTTAGGAATTGGTTTTGTACTGAATTGTTGGTGACTTTTGACTGGTGTATGTGCTTTGCATATAGGTTTGAGAAATTCTATTTTTTAAATACTGGGGATTGAACCTGGGGCACTTAGCCACCGAGCGAGCTACATCCCTAGTCCTTTTTATTTTTTAAGACAGGATCTCTGTGTGCTTCTAATGATGGCATGGAATTTGCAGTCCTCCTGCCTCAGCCTCCTGAATCCCTGGGAATCCAGGCATGTGTCACCACACCCAGCTGGTTTGTGAAATTCTTGAGGGTCAAGGTCTTACTCCTTGGAATCTCTGCTGGGCCTAATCTGGTGCCGCACATAGAAAAGTTCCTCAATATATGTTTGAAACATTTTTAAGTATCTCTGTGGAATGTTAGAAATAACAGCTCTTCTAAGTCAATAACTAATAAAGTGTTTACTTGTGGGTTTATTGTATAAAGATCCATACCAACACTGGTCCAATAGAATTCTCTTTCATGAAGGAAATGTTCCATTCTGTGCTAACACCGTAGCCACTGGGCACGTATAATCATCAAGCACATTCAATATGGCTAGTGTAGCTGAGGAACTGAATCTACTTTCATTTAATTAACTTTAAACACCCACGTGCTGCTAGTGGCTACCGTGTTAGTGAAGGCAGAGGAATAAGCTTTTTCGATCTTGATCTTTTCCTGCTTTATTTCAGTAATCTTTATGAAGCACCTGTTAGGTGGCAATCCATTTTCTAAGCCCTGGGGATACTGAGAAGCATTGGTTCATTCCAGGACTGGAGACATGTTCGCAGTACTATAGAGGGACTGCCAAGATTTTATCGTTCCTTAATGTTGGACAGTAAATGTAGTGCTGTCAGGATGGACAGGCAGTTTGGGAGACATAGAAGAGACTGGTTTAAAGCCAAGGATTCTTTGTAGCGCAAACCTTGGAACTCAGGCCATGACAGGACAGGTCAAGGAGGTCTTCACAGAGAACAGTGAATACGGTTTACTGGCCATGGTGGCAAAGTCATTAGCTATAGGTTTATGAAACATGGCAAGTGGCAATCCAGTTACCTGTTTGTTTGGAAGAAAGTCTCCTGTAAAAGAGCATTGAATTGCTAATACTTTGCCCAGTACAAATACCTAAAATCCTGTTTGTGCAGGGTTTGACTCTCAGCCAAACACTTTTAAATATGCAGAGTTCCAACTATGTTATAGTTGGATCTCCAGTGTCTAGTGCAATACCTGTCACATCCAACTTACAAAGGAAATTTTCATTTACTTATTTCTATAGCAAAAGCTTACTGGCCTGCTCATTAGCACCTCAGCTGTACTGGAGAATGTGACCCATTTGGTCCCTGCTGACATGACACACATCTCAGTGAGGCAGTCAGGCAAGAAACTATCGGAACACTGTCAGCTTTGAGTCACTGTGACGTAAAGACCTGACAAGAACAACTTAGAGACGGAAAAGTTTATTTTGGCTCACAATTTCAGAGGTTCAGTCTATGGTTGGCTGACTCCAATGTTCTTGCCCCAAGGTGAGGCAGAGCATCATGGTGGAAGTGCATGGAGGGGAAAGTGGCTCAGCCCATAGTCACCAGGAAAGAGAGCTCCACTCACCAGGGACAACATTATAAACCCTGAGCTCAGTACAAATATCTAAATCCAGTGACCTTATTTGTTCCGTTACACCCTACCTGCTTGTATAGTTACCACTCAGTTAATCCAGATGAGTGGATTAATCCACTGATAAGGCTGAAGCTCTCAAAATATAATCTTTTCACTCAAGTGAGCTTTTGGGGGACACCTCATATCTAAACCCTAACAAATGCATCAACGGATAAAACTCCTGTATTCTAGCCATAAAGGAGATGAATGGGTCTGTGATAGGTGGCAGCACTGGGAACCAGTTTTAGATGATGACCCACAGTCACGTGATCAATTAAGGGGAAAGAATTCTAGGCAGAGGGGATGGCAAATATTAAGTTTTGGCCATAGTGGGGGAGGTCATTAGCTATAGGTTTGAAATATGGCAGGTGGCAATTAAGTGACCTGTTCTCCTCATCTTGGTTCTGAATAAAGTCTCTTATAAAAGACAGAGCTCTGAAGTCCATGACTTTTCCAGTTCTGTGACTCTCAGCCAAATGCTATTAATTATTCAGGGTTTCCCAAAAAGGCTATATTTATCTGACAATTGCCACCACCACGGCCATCGCTAAAACTTTTGGGGAAAGCACATGATATGTTCCAGCATTTGATCGAAGACCAAGGAGGCTGAAGTGTGATGAAGTAGAGGGGAATAGTGGAAGATGATATCTGAGAAGGGAGAGGAGGAAGAAGGAAAGACCTAGGTCTTGCAGAGGACCTTGGAGGGAAGAAAATTCCAAAGTTGATAAACAGTTATTCAAGGTAAGGACCAGAGTTTGCATTCCTATCAAGGATGTTTGCACACATGGGCAACTCATTCTAAGGGAGGAAAGTTTGTAATGTTCTACTTCATCTGAGAAGTTACTGACCACTTCTTAGGGTTCGTCACATTGCTATTTTGAGATACCCTCATTTTGGCCATAGTTTAAAATCCATTAGGAAACTGTAGAGTGCTATACACTCCTGGGAGTGCTTGAAGCTAAGTATGCTGGGGGAACATCTGATGAATCCTTGGAAAGAGGAAAGTGGAGGAGATAATGCTGCACAAGTAGGTTTTGACTCCAGGTCTAATTTTAAGAGTGAGCCTCCCTGTGAGAGGCAATAATTGGCCAGAAGAGTGTGATTGCTCCTAATTGCCTTCCTAATTACACATTGCCGGTGTTGGGGGCTGGAGGCCTGATGCTTGGCACTGTACATCATGGTTTACTTGTCCCAGGAGAGCTGAGACTAAAATATCTCCCAAGGATGAGTCTATTTTTGCAACTCTTTGGCCATTGAAGAGGTAGGTAGAGATTGAGGAATAGAGGTTATATAAATATTCTTTTGTACATGTGCACGATCCAGCTCCTAGAGGAGACGTCCCATCAAACCTTCTGGCATTAGGCATGGGGACTTCTCTTTTTTTAGCCCTTGCTCAGGGTCACTAGGGTATACCCAAAGTCCACATAGCATATATTCTGTTACTTCCTTACCCATCTTTACATTTCACTATCTTTCTTGTGCATGCTGATCTGTTCTGTCTTTGAGTTTTCTGGAAAAAATAGGAACCTACATCTTTTAGTTTAGGAGGGCTGGGGAGATCCATGTCCCTTGGACAACAACTTTGAACCAGTAATTGATCAGAGTTGGAAATCACTCATTTGCCTACTATTGTGGATTGGATTAGAGGTGCTCTCCAAAATTCTTGTGTTAATGCAGAAATGTTCAGGGGTAGGATGATGGATTGGTGAGGGCTCTAATCTAATCCGTTCACCCTAGTTTGAATATATAAATGGTAAGGATAGGAAGGTGGGGCATGGTTGGAGGAGGTGGGTCCCTTAGAGGTGTGCCCCAGAACCCTGTGTCTTCCCTGTGTTACCATTCTGCTTCCTAATTCTTCCATGAGCTGAAGAGTCTTCCTCTGATGGCCCCTCCCACCATGGTGTTCTGTCTCACCAGTGCCCAGAGCAATGGAGTGGGTTCTCTATGCCCTGAGTCCTCTGAAATCTTGAGCCCAAATAAACTTTTCCCTCTAAGTTGTTCTCGTCTGGTGCTGGAACTCCTCCCTCGTCTAACCCACCCCTATTGTTTTCAGGGTCATCTCATAAATCAGGTACTGATACTTGAATCTTTGTCTCAGACCCTGTTGGGAGGGAATCCTGCCTAAGGTGCTCTACCTCAAGAAAAGTTGATTCAAGAGCTTCATGGTCCACAAAGCTTTATTGACAGACTTGGAAGTTGCAAGTGAAGCCTAAGTGTGTTTCTCTGAATAGGACAGCCAGGCTTTGTAAGGAAAGTATAATCAAGTGGTGACAAGTGGCTTCAAATCAGTCATTTAATCAGCACCTCTAGGTTATGATGATTGCCCTTTTGTTTTGTGATGTGGATCCTTTTATGAAGGTGGAAAAATATTTTGACTCTTGGGTTGGGGACAGGTGGATACTCAGACGCTCAGTGAAAATTTTGGGAATGCTTAAGGAAGCCGTTGTGAATTTATGCATGGAACTAAATCACTACTGGTAAACTAGAATTGTCTTGAATTCTGGACTGCATTTGCTCTGCAAATATTTTGTGTGAGAGTGTTTCATGTTTTAGAATCAGTATCCCACATTTAAAAAAATTGGGAATGTTAATTTAAAAGCTCAATATTAATATCTCGTGTCAAAAATCACCGTGCACATTTTCATAAAGGAGATAAAAATCACACAGTCGAACAACAGGGAGTACATTTCTGCATGTCCTCAATTCCTCCTACCCAGTCCCTTCTGCTCAGGAATATTTTGAAGTATGCCATTCATACTATCTGCCTGGCAACCAAACACGGATTAGCTTAGAGCTGTCCCTGAACGTGCCCTCCAAGGGAATGGGGAGGAAGTTTTATAATTATGTAGTTCTTAGAGTGCCTGACTTGGGTCTCCTTAGTTATGTTAGCTAATTTCAGATGGCGTGGAGTGTCTGGCGAAATGTTGAGGGGATCACGTGGATTTGAAAAGGATTTGGGTAGGAAAGGCTCATGGTGATCTCGTAGGAGGAAGGGTGCCCCATGACTGTACCTGGTGTGGAATTCAGTATGGATTCCTAAGCTCCCATCCTATTCACCAAGTTCATAAACCTTAGCAGCAGAAGAGCTAATGAATCGCGGATTGTTCCATATAAAATGATTTTAGTTATATGCTCTCTGCAGATGAAACATTGAAGGATGACTGGATATGAACATTTAGTCAATTTTTCTAAAACTCTAATGATAGATAAAAACTCTAACTCCAGTTTGATGACTGTCTGATCGATGATTATTTCTAATCTATTTTTTTGAAACTCACGGGGAATACTCTATGTTGTGTGGATCGGTGATTTTGAAATAGTTTTCATCCCTTTATGTATCCTGAGCGAGTCCTCCGCTCAACAAAATTTTCATTCATGATCCTTATATTGCTTCTTATCAAGCATAACACTAATTCCTACTATAGATAACAGTTGATTTTCAGTTCAACTATTATGTCAATTACTGAATGAACTGAGTACATTATGTAATTAGTCATTTTCCTCTATTTCTTTTTTTTTTAACTTTTTTTTAGTTGTAGTTGGACACAACACCTCTGTCTGTCTGTCTGTCTGTCTATCTATCTATCTATCTATCAATCAT
The DNA here is from genome assembly GCF_047511675.1 of Marmota flaviventris. Taxonomy (NCBI): domain Eukaryota; kingdom Metazoa; phylum Chordata; class Mammalia; order Rodentia; family Sciuridae; genus Marmota; species Marmota flaviventris. The sequence continues at coordinate 173,547,107 of NC_092498.1, forward strand.
CTATGGTGCTGAGGATCGAATCCAAGGCCTCACACGGGCTAGATGAGCACTGTACCACTGAGCCACAACCCCAGCCCTCCTCAGTTTCTTAATTAACATGATTTTAATTTTGTCAGAGCTTCTGCTGAGCCCATGATAGTCAGCAGCACCGCAATGAATGAGCGTCATCCCAGCCCTAAGCAAAGTATTTTATTTTGGCTCACCATGCATGACATTGGGAAACTCCACTGTAGAGTTCCGGTATAATTCAGAACTGAGCCACTTCTTATTTCCATTTTTCCTTGGCTTTCATTAAAGCTTGTGTTAAGCCGGGTGTGGTAATATGTGTCTGTAATCCCAGGGTCTTGAGAGACTATGGCAAGAGGACTGCAAGTTTGAGGCCAGCTTGGGCAACTTAGTGAGACCCTGTCTCAAAATAAAAAAAAGGGCTGGGGATGTTGCTTGGTGGTAGAGCAGTTCCCAAGAATACCCCCATCCCCCTTCCCCCTATCCCACCCTCCCCAACAAATGCGAACTTGTGTTAGGGTACTCAAATGAACCTATCTCATTCAGCATCTCCTCAATCTTAGGTGCTCTTAGTTTTCCAGGGTGTCCCTGAGGTAATTTGATGAACCTATCAGTGCTAATTTAATAACAGATGAAGACAATGCTCTATTCATCGGTTGAATCATGTGTTAAATCTGTCCGTAAATTGAATATGAATCGTTAAGCCCGCCTGATGAATCTACCTGTGGCAAAACATAGTTTGTATGAAAGACAAGAACCAATTGGGTCTTGTCATCATTCATCAACATAAAAGTGTGAGGTGTGCAAAGAAGAATTTTGGTGAACAGCTCAATGAGAGTGTTGAGTGGGCCAGAAACTAAAGTCTTAAGGAAGGGGGACATTGATGTGAAGCCAGGCAGCGTGATCCCATGAGATGAACTCAAAAGGAAAGAATGAAGAGGAATATGTAACCTAGTTACCCTTGAATCTTTCTTGGCTGATGTGATCTTTAAAACTGAGGGGTCTATTCAGCATCTGCTCTGTCTTCCCAGGTAATAATTGCATGAGTATTGTTTTATTTTCCTTTGTAATTTATTTTTTAATGTACATATACTTATTACTTATCCACTTTGTGCCAAGGGGTCTCCTGGGTACTAAGGAGCTGAACAGGCAAGAGGAACTCACTGAGGGAAATCTAGGGACAGGGAAATGCATCCAGTAAAGTCAGAAGAGTATCTGGTGAGCCCCAAACTGGCTTGGATGTTTTAAATAGGACTTTAGTGGATGAGGTGAGTGGAGCCACACTCCCATTCCATTCCCAGCAGGTGATCTGTCCAGCAGCACTGCACCATGGGGCCTAGGATAAGGTTAGGCAGAGCTGGATCAGGCAAGAAACACCTGTCAATCAACAAATTTTTTTTCTTTCCTCCATATTTTTTTAAAAGATAATTATTTTCTTAATGTCTATGATAATATGTAAATACATTTTTGATTCTGTAGAGACCTGTTTTTAACCTTGGGAATCCTGGGGTTTGTTCCTGGAAGCAGTACTGAGATTGGGGACATTGAGGCTGAGTTAGATGCTGGCAGCTGATTCTCTCTAAATCCTCCTGAGGCATGTGCTATGTCTAGGTGGTTGTTGGCTTTTAAGTTTCTTGGGCATGGTACTAGGAAATTAGGGGCCCGATAATTTCATTCAGTGACCATGATCTGTGTCTTTTGCTTTTCCATCTTCACGTGTAGAAGCAAATATCATTAACAACCAAAATGATCCATTTGCTCTCATTACGCGATACAATTCTTCTCGAGAATTTAGTATGCATATCCTTGACCTTTTTGGGAATTAAAAATTATCTTGCAAATTTACCTCTACATCTGTAATTTCTGTGGTGTGCTCAAGAACAGCTTAATAGTCTGAAAACGGATGAATTTAAAATTAGAGAGTTGAAGGTCGTCACCCAGCCGTGATAACTCAGCTAATGAAATATTCATTTCCAACTACAAAGTGGCACTGTATATCAATATGTTGTCACTGTCTGTCATCGTTACGTAGAGCGCAGGTATATTTATGCATTTATAAATAGCTAAGGGGAGAAAAAAAGAGGCTAATTACATGCAGGAATGTTAAAGAAATTTCCAGGGCCCTGCTTCTCATCGCCAGCCACGAACCATTTTTCCAACCCACGTTTATGAATTAAGTATGGGTTCTGCACATTAACCTCTGGTGTATTTGGTTTTAGAAGGTTGCAATTACAGGAAGGACAGTTCAGGAGATATACTACTTTTTTTTTTTTTTTCCCAGGTCAGGTCCACATCAGGGGTTTGTTTATACAAATGTAAAATTAAGTGTGGAATGTAGCGCTTACCTGGAAAAAAATTGAACTGAAAACTCTGATTCGAAAAATCTAGAATATTGTGGAAGAGATATATGTTTATATAATTAGCTTTACCAATTAAGAATGGATCCACTTTAGCAAAAATCAATGTAATTTTCTAGATAATTCAGGCTAATTAAAGTCCTTCTCACATCCGTAGACCTTCATTAGCCGTGTGTTTCTGGTAACAGTCATTTTTTTGGTGTTAAATTAGCTTTATAATTTGTATTCCTCTTGCTTTATTTGGCTGGTGTAGACCTGGGTTCAATGGATAGTGCCTGTTTGATCAATAGATATCTTCAGGAGAGAAAAAAAGTGGGAAATATAAGAGATTGAATATTGAATTGACATCATGAAGGTCCTTGTGGACTCATCTCAGAATATGGGGTCTTTAGATCCATAGACACATTAACCATGATGGAAAATTTTTAAGAAACCTTGAAAACCGGGTTGAACGTATACATAGGATCGTGAGAACAATACTTCAATGAACAGTCTGCCTTAGAGATGAACAGATGGACAGATGGACAGACACACACACATACACACTCAGATGCGTATACATAGGATATACTTCAGGGAAGCATTGCCACTTTCACCCCATACCTTCCCCTTCTTTAATCCTGTCCTTTCCCCAGATCTGAAAGTAACCACCCTTCTCCCCAACCTGACTTTTTGGACAGCCCCCTCAAAACTGAAAGTGACAGCCACTGAAACTATAAATAAGTGCCACCTTAAGTAAATGTCATGTGCAAGTTCTCTAAAAGTCATATGTGCCTCTGGCTTTTTTCTTACCCTTCACTGTGGGATTTTTAAAGCAATCCGCATCGTACCCCATGATGTGAGGCTGGTGGAGTAGGTGGTGTCAGATGTGTGCGTCACGGTGGTGTTTCAGAAATGAAAAGACGATTTGCCTTGGGCAATTGGCACTTCTCATTTGAGCTCCTGAAAATTTCATTCTGCTCCCCCCCCAACACACACCCCTTGGCTTGACTGTTTCTATCTTTTAATGGGAAAAAAAGAACACAGATTATGGTGAGGGTTTGCTTTATGGCATGGAAGCCGCTTGATCACAGCTAAACGATCTGAGTCCACTGCCCGGCTGTGAGCTAACATGGTACCAAGGGCTGTAGAGAGAAGTCTTTCCTTATCAGTTAGTCACACTTATGGCTCTTTGTCTTTAGGGGGATTTGAGAGAAATTCTCAATCAACTAGGCTGGTTATTATAATTATTGTAGGAATTCAAGGGTGGTTGGAGAGACAGGGTAGGAAGGGAGGAAAGCAGTAAATTCCAAAGCAGAATGCATATCACTGGGAGTGTCAAGAACAGGCAGGCATCTTATTTTGGGGAGGGAACAAAAAAGGCCCCCTTTTACCTTTGGTGTCCTTCTATTTTTATTCTCATGTCTCATGATTTTATTTTTAAACACCAGAGATGACATATGTCTATCAAGTTTTGGGACTAATATATTTTAAAATAATTATTCTCTGTCTGATTAGATCATGTAGATTTAGAATATGCTAAAAACTGAAGAAAATTAGCATTGTGTCTTTGAAATGTCCCGCTGGGAATAGAAGCTGTATTCAATGCAACTGTGCTTAAAAGACAGGGACAAAACAGATGTGTTTGAATACTTTCTGAATTATACCTTGATTGTTCATGTCTCACTGCTGGCCTCCCTGATAATCTAAGTGCACTTAGAATTTTTAACATAGCCCACTATTTCAAGGGGAAATAGTGATCTAATATGCTTCTTCAAATGTGCTTTATAAAATAGGCTAAAAGAATCTCTAATATTTTCCTTTGTAAGAATCTGGATCCTTTGTTTTGAAAAACAGGGAGAAAGATATATATATATATATATATTTTTTTTTTTTTTGGTAGGAGGTTTTACTGGGATTGAACCCAGGGGTGCTTAATCAGGAGCCCAGCCCTTTTTCATATTTTAATTAGAGACAGTCTCTTGCTGTGTTCCTTAGGAGCTTGCTAAATTGCTGAGGCTGGCTTTGAACTCAAAACCTCCTGCCTCCACCTCCCTAGCCACTGGGATTACAGGCTTGTGCCACCATGCCCAGCTGGATAGATTGATCTTTAACCTAAGAAACAAATAGCTTGTGGAGTTGACCTTTTAGCACATTTTTTCCCCATTACCCCAGAGGCAAAACACCCTAAAAACTTAAATATAATATATAATATTTAACATTATATGCTAATTAATCACAAAATTATAATAAAATATTAATTGATAGATTAATAATACAACCTCTAGATTGTGATTTCCAACCTATTTTAAACCATGCATGTCAATTTCTTTGAAACATTCATAGAATTGAATACTTGGGGGGGCGGGGTTGTGGCTCAGTGTAGAGTGCTCACCTAGCATGCGTGAGGCACTGAGTTCAATCCTCAGCTCCACATAAATGTAAAATAAAGATGTTGTGTCCACTTAAGATTAAAAAATGAATATTTTTTTTTAAAAAAGAGAACTTGGGACTTAAATAAGTTAAGCTCACCCATGTCCCCTCACCACCCCCTCCCAATAAGGTGATTGGGAAAGAAGGAATTATAGCATTGAATAATTCCTGGTGGCCTCTTAGTGTTCATTTGTGTTTTCCAAGGATGGTTAAAGTTAAGGAAAATTACTTTGGAAAGGGTCCAGCAAAATGAAAAACATCAGTTATTTTTCTGACTTTTTTCTGAATGCATCTAAGGCAGCTTTGTCAAAATTACATTGTCCCTGCTGGAAAAACTTCCTCGTGATTAGTTTTGGTGACTGGATCATCTTGTGGGTGTTGAAAAGTTGGATCCCAAGTGATGTCCTTCCTGTTCCATTTTTGGTGGGCTGTGACCTCAGAAGCCCCCGAGCAGCACAGACAGGAGCTCCATCAGCACAATCTGCTTGATTAGGCCCTTCTAGAAGGCTCCTCTGACTCCCATCACTGACCTTGTGGACCTTCAACATCCCTCTTTGCCCGTTCTGCACTTTAATGTCCTTTCCTGATTTCCTGAAAGCCTGTAATTTCAGTACGTCGAACATTATATCTCAATAGTTCCCCTGGAGTTGTTAAAGTCAATTTGTTCTTAGAAACTTCTTAAAAGTCCAATTTATTGACTTGATGGGCTGTAAAGCTGTTTCCCTTCATTAGGAGAATTACCTTCTTAGCCAGGCACTCATGGTCAAGACGGCTTTCATGATCATTCTCTTTACCCAGTGATGTTCCCTTAAAATTCTCAAAATGGGGCCACCTATTCCCTAATGAAGGCGTCTCCATGACTGTCCTTTTGTTTTTGAAGATACATCCCAATTTAAGGGAGATTGTGAGTTGATCTTGAGCAAAAGATTGATGTGCAAACTATCCAAGACAGAGGCTCCAAGTTTGAGAGCTGCCTGTCCCTTGGTTCTTCCTCTGTCTTCAGGATTAGCATGTTGGTCACCTTGTGTCTCCACCCAGCTGTCACAATGATTTACCCTGATGGTTCAGACTTGAAGTTTCCAGCTTCAGCGTGCTCCACTTGGGGCCTTGTGAGTATCCAGGCAAGGAGATACACTTCACTACTAGCTACCAGAAAGAAGTCCAGGCCTTTAGGATTATTTAGATTTATTATAAATATTTTTTAACTGTATCAACTAGAGTACATGGGATAACAGAGGGAACTAATTATATTGAGATTGTTATCCAAACATGTAAAGTTTGTGACCGACAATACATAAATGTTTTATTAACACATTACAAGATTCACTAGCCGGTCTAACAACTAGCCCCACATTGAAGTCATCATGAGCGCCTGTGATATTTCAAGATTCCTGTTGTAACTGTAAAGTGATGTCAAATGAGGACAAATTCTCAAGTACTGCTAGTAGTAGTACTTTGCCTGTTCCTACATTCATGATCTTAAGAAATGCTAATTGCCATAAGAAAAATTAGTCCTTATCTTCAATAACCTCAAATAGGTTGTTGAAGATAAAAACTAATTCTTTCTTGTTGCAAGTTCATAGACCACTGGAATTTTAACTGCAGTTTTTTCTAGATCAGGAGGTTCAAACTTTTTCGGAAAAGGGAAAGGTGGTAAATATTTCTGGTTTCCTGCATCTCTTACACTCTGCCCCACGAAAGCAGCCATAAGCAATTCTGAATTGATTGGTCTAGGCCAGATTCTAATAAAACTTTATTTAGAATCACAGACCCAGGGCTGGACTTGGGCCATGGGCTATAGTTGACTGACCTCTTTGTTAGGTGACGGTTGTTCTTGCCAAGGCTTATTCCGTGTCCTGACTGGCACATTCTCATTTGGGGCCTTAATCAGTGGGGGTTTTTTTTGTTTTTGTTTTGTTTTTTTTTTCAGTCTGCTTAGGCCTCTCAAGTTTGATATTACACTTAATTTAAAAAACCTTGTAACTTGAGTACTCATAGGTCTGGTTTCTTAGAATACAAAGGTGACTATGACTGATTCTCTCACCTTGCAGAACCTCACGCTAGTTGTGTGGACCAACATAGAAGTGGGATGCACGGTGGGTAAACAGATTGTTATCATTGCTGTAATAGTTAAGCATACAATGTTTTTGAAACAATGGTGACCCCCCCCCCCAAAATGCCTTATGTCAGTCCTCTGTACTTTGCATTCAACACTTTTTAAAGAAAAGTGTTTTTTTTGTTTGTTTGTTTCTTTCTATGACCCGGTACCCCTGAAGGTCATTATGAGTATATACTGGAGTTAAGTATTTTATTTGAATGGGCAAAAAGCTGAGAAATTCTCATTGTTTAGATTATGATAATACAAGTTTATGTGCAGAAAATCATGGATGTCCTTTCTTTCAAATGAGTTGACCCTTATTTTAAGCTTCTATTGTTAGGTAGAAGAGATAAAGATAATGCTCAAAATCCTAGTCCTCTAACCTCAGGGGAGTAGATTTTGTTCATGGAGGGAGTGTTTGCATCTGGCATGTCTACCCTGATCGAGCCCTGTACATTGTATTATAAAAGATTTCATTTCCAGCTTCTAGGTACCATCGGGGTGAGCATGCCCAGTGGGTTTTGTTTCTTTGCTTCTTCTAATAGATGATGCCTTTCCCCATGATTTGTGCTTCCTGGCTCGTGATGCGTTTATTATATTTCTCATAATTTAGAAAATCCTTACCTGCTAAAGTTTCTGGATACACTGCTTGCTGGTGGACTCTTGGGTCATTGCCTTTGTTTCTTCCCCTCTTTGTCCCCTCCTTGTCCCCTCCTTAATCAAGCATGAGGTACACAGGAGAGCCATCTCGTCTTCGTAACTGTCTCAGTCACCTATTCATTCTAAATTTGCTGCTGAACAAAAAGTGTTTTAGTCCAGTAGTTTGGAATAAAATCAAACTTGGTGAAAAAACTGAAACTATGCTGTTTTATTGAAAACATCAGTATTGAATTTCTTAGAACTCGTAGAGCTAAATTAAGAACCATCATGAGCCGGGTAAAGTGGTACAGGCCTAGAGGCTGAGGCAGGAAGATTGGAAGTTTGAGGCCAGCCTCAGCAATTTAGCAAGACCCTGTCTCAAAATCAAAAGGGGCTGAGGATGTGGCTCACTTATAAAGCAGCACTGGGTTCAGTCCCCAGTACAAACAAACAAACAAAACCAAAAACTAATCTTCGTGGAGAACATTGTTGCTGTGGGTGGTTTGCCGACCTTCATAGGTAACACATTCTTTTGCTTTTAACTAAGTTTATATATAAGATTATAACTTTCCTTACATACATGCCAAAGTGCTGGAACAGAACCTTTACAGCTATTTACTTTGCCCTTGGTTCACAGCATAACATTACCCAAACCCCACATGCCAGTTACAAAAAGTCACTCCATTTTCATCTCTAAAATTCTTTGGTTTTTGAATATTTGGGGGGCTATACATTTTTCATAACATTATGTATTCACATCATGATTTAATTATTTCATCTAGGAAAGTACATCTGAATCAGTCATTTCACTCTCTCATAGATTGGTGATTGATTTGTTGATCTACCTTTAAAAATCAATAAGATAAAGTATATGTAAAATCAGACTTTTTGAATTATTGTTTATCACCAAGGATATCCTTGGTTAAAATGGATCAGAGGGCCTGGGGACATAGCTCAATGCTAGAGCACTTACCTAGTGTATGCCAGGCCCTGGGTTCAATCCCGAGCACCACACACACACTCAAATAAAATGAATTATAAATCAGTTCATTTTTCTCCTTTTACTGTGTTAAGATAATACTTTGGCCATCCATTTTAAAAGATAGTCTAATCAATTGTTGTCATGTTGCTAAGTTATTAATGAACAGCAGAGAAGTGTGGTGTCATTTTTTTTTTTTATTTGACCTGACTTCTCCACTTATGTTTACACATAATTGGTCTTCAGCTGGTAGATCTCAAACTTCGAGGACAGGTTTGGGAAGCCAGAAACCATTGTTTCTCAGTGGGCTTTCAGGAAAGACAGAGTCAACTTTTGGCTTGAGTATTTAGAAAGAGTTGTTTCTTAGATTTCCCATGGAGGCTGGGGAATATCTCCCATTTGCAACGATGGGTTCCCAGAGATGTGGTGTTCCAGCCTTTGATGTCACATCTCCAAGTTACTTTAGGAACAGAAAGGATCCTATGATCCTGTGACTTAGATCCCCTGTTTGAGGTCAAGATTGGTGAGGTATTTGTAACAGTTTTAGATTCCCAAGCCCGCTCTATTTGCAACAAAATTATTTTTAATACTGAATGAGCGTTCTGTACATTATAAATCTCTGTGCTGAATGTGACATTAAGGCATTCTTTTGTTTTCAGAGGTATTTAAAGTATCAGGCTTCAGGTACAGCTGGCTCCCGGGGCTGAGTTGGTATCATCATGGCTCTCAATCTTTTTTTTTTTTTGGCCTTTTAGGCTAACACAGTAATTAATGGTTGTCATGCTTGTTGCTAAATTATTAATGAAATAGGGAAAAAGTGTGGTGTATTCTTTATCCATGAATTATCTAGGAACATATGTCTGAATAAGTCATACATTTCTGTCATGGGTAGTTGGTTGATTTATTGATACATCTATGAAAATCAGTAAGATAAAGTATATGTACATTCAGATTTTTTTGACCTGTTGTATATTGGCAAGAATATTCTTGGTTAAAATGAATTTTAGGTGTTGTGGATTCTTTGTATAAATCTCATCTCATGGTTTAGGTTTTGTTAATGATTTTGTAACTTTAAGTGCTTTGGGGTTTCACAGCAAGTATAAGATCCACCGAATGGTTGTGAATATTGAGCGTGTCAGTACGTTTCTTTGTTGGGCCCTCCTACACCCTCTCAGGTTCCTTGCTGGTCCTCACCTTCCACAACCCAGGGAGGGCTGTCGATTATAGTGACCAGAACAGGAGCCGACCACGTGCCTCTTCCATTCTCTCACGAGTGGGTATGCTACATGGGTTTTTTTTTGAGTAACAGGCATGGTTTCAAGACCGGTCATGTGTCTTGGTAAGGCTAATGAGTATCTTCTCTGAGTTTGCTAATCCTCTTAAACAGAGCATGTATCTTCTTAAGAATTTATTTCTCAGACTGGGGTGGTGGCTCAGTGGTAGAGTACTTGCCTTGCATGTGTAAGACACTGGATTTGATCCTCAGCACCACATAAAAATAAATAAATAAAATAAAGTTATTGTGTCCATCTATAACTAAAAAAAATATAAAAAATTTTGTTTAAAGAATTTATTAAATTTATTTATTTAAATAAATTTATTTATTAAATTTATTAAAAGAATTTATTTCTCAGCCAAAGAAGAGTTTGGCTTTGTGAAGGCAGCGTATTAGCCTAAAAAGGCACAAAAGGGACCTGAGCTATGGTGACACCAGCTGTACCTGAAGCCTTTTACTTTAAACACTTAAAGTGTTTAAATTGATCAATTATTTTTTTCCCTTCTGTATACTTTTTAAAAAAAATTTTTTTAGTTGTTGATGGACTTTTATTTCACTCAGTCCCCCTTCTGTATACTTTTGACATAGATTTATGTTTGTTTTACTCAAAAGAGAAGCAATATCCTGGGGAAGTGGGTACAAAATACTGCTGATACAAAAATCAGAACACTCTTAAGTAGCTCAAGCCTTCACTTACACAATAACAGGAGTCTGGATACAGACTTCAGGATGTTGTCTGCTTGAAGTCAATGCCACTGCACCCCCCAATCCCTGGTTCCTCCTACCACCCCTTGCCTGTCTTCTTTTAGCTATGAAGAGCAAAATTAATTCCAAGATCAGTTAGGTTGTGAAAAAGAAACAGGGGATCAGCTGTTCTGTTTCTCCCCGCCACACAGAAATAAACATCGCCTCAGTTATTCCGTTCCAGCCGAGCTGCTGTTTTTCCATGGCATGTTGAGGTTGTTTCCACCGGATCTTGTTGGAGCAAACTGATTTTGCTGTGCAGGAGGTGATATTCCTGTTAGTGGGTGAGGCTACAAGTTTGGTGTATCTGCCTATAGCTAGAGGCTCACCTCTCTGTTCAGTTGGCTCAGCTGCCCCGTTGTTTCAGCCCCGAAGATCCTTTTGCATCGATGCTTTTATCTAAATCCCATCTTTTCCACCACTTTCCCATCTCGCCCCCGATTTTGCTTTATAAAAATCCGAATAGCATTTATCACGATTAGTTATTATGGCCTGTATTTGGGTGTCCTTTAAAGGATGTGTTAGGATGACTATTATTTTTAAAAATCCTCCTTGTCTTTATTTTCCCGTTGCCATCTGTTCTTTCAAATATTCTCAGATTGTTTACGGTTGCAGTTTTCCCTCCATACATTTCCTGGCATTTGGCTCTCCTCTTCTGCCACGATAGGTCAGGCTTTTATAAATCTGGCCCCTGTGTAATTTGACTTTTTTTCCTCCGTCAACACACCGCCTATGCCTTCGGAAATCTTTCATCTCTTAGGTCTTCGAGCAGATGTTAACTGTTTCAATATTTTGTTGTTTTGGTGTAAAGAAAATTGAAATATAAGCCGTCAGTGATAGCATGCGTTGCTTATACCAGACCAGATTGTTGCTTACAAGTGGAATATGCAAACGTCTTTAAAACATGGAACATTCCCTTATGCATTTTAACCATCATCTACAGGTTGTGTGCTCTGAAGAGGGAGTGAACACTCCAGGTTATGGTGACGGTTTTTGTTGAGCCACTAGATGTCTAGAAATGGGCATTTTAATTCTCTGAATTTAATTTTTAATTTTAATTTTTTTTTTTTTTTTTTTTGGTACTAGGGATTGAACCCAGGGGTACTTAACCTACTTAACCATTGAGCCACATCCCCAGCCCTTTTTAATATTTTATTTAGAGACAGGGTCTCACTGAGTTGCTTAGGGCCTCACTAAACTGCTGAGGCTGGCTTTGAACTCTTGATCCTCCTGCCTCAGTCCTACCAAGCTGCTGGGATTACAGGTGTGCACCACCACACCTGGTTCTGAATTGGTTTCCAATGGTGGGATTTTACTTTGGAATAGACTCTGCCTTGTATATGAGAATGAGAAGGCAGTGGCTCTGTGTGTGTGAGTTATACCCCATAATTTCTGGTTCACATTTTGTCAGTGGTGGCATTTGGAATGGCATGGCCATCATTTTGGTATTGTTGGTATTGAAATGTCAACTAGGAATGTCCCATCGCACTTAGCAGCAGCAATAGCAGCAGTGTGTTGGGAGTCCTTGGCTCCAAAAGCTAACTTCCTCATCCCCCCCGCACCCCCCCAGAAGAGCCATCCAATGGTGAGCCCTGCTGGCTCACATGATCCTTACCCACCAATCAGACTAGCCCTGCTGGCTCAAATGATCCTTATCCACCAATCAGAAAGCACCCCATGCCAACTGTCAAACCCTTCAACCTTTAAACTGTCATAACTGTCAAACCACCCCCAGCTCTATAAATATGCAGAGCTGTTCCTCAATAAATGGGCATTTTCTCCGACAATGAGCCTTGTTCGTACTTTCAGGTGGTATTAATGAACAGTTTAATTGAACACTTAGCATTTATTGCTGATCCTGTCCCAATGTCTTATCTAGACTTTCTCTCAGCCCTGGGTGTCCATCCCTATGATGTTCCCATTTTTCAGACGAGGGGACTGAGGCTCAGAGTAGTTAGCAGCTTTCCTAGGACCACAGGGCTCGTTTGTAATGGGGTTGGGACTGCAGTCTCTGTGATCCATGCTCATCGCTTATGGGCTTGACCCCTAGTGAAGGACTTTGTAAGAGTCCAGGCTGTGAAGATCAAGACGATGCATCTTCGTTATTTCCAGCTGTAAATGCAGACAGGAATTGCATCTACCTACGTTGAGAGGTTAAATGACAGAATGCCCATCCCCGGCTGGTAAGTGGTGAGTAAATAACCAGCTGCTGTTATTTTTGAAGCTATCAATTACTGTTCCACCGTGGAACTTTAGGTGTTACCTTGCCTCGGCTATGAGGGGGCCTCTGGACAGTCAAAGTTCATTATGGTGTTGAGTGTAATCATATCTTTGGGCGGGTAATGCTTCACTACCTCTGTCTTACATGATATATTAAATAATTGAAGAATAGCAGATCTCTCCTTCACTTTATTCAGATTTCATCCTAAGCCCGTTTCTCTACCAGCCAAAATGAGGAGAAATTTGTAGCTCAGGCCCTGACGTTGAAAGTGGACATTAATATTAGCAAATTCCCTTTAATAATCACCACATTAAATTTGATGACTAGAGGGGACATCCTCATAGCTTATAAGCAGGAAGTAATGTGTGTGAGAGACAAAGGAGCCTTCCTCAAATGCTAAGTCTTGAGCAAGATTAAAGGGACAGAGGTCCCAGGAGGCCCAGGGTGGGCGTGTCTTTCCTCTAGTCTACACTTGGTAACTGCTGGTAGGTTTCCTGAGTACCCTGCAGAAAGAAGGTGATAGAAACCCATCCTAGAGCAAAGATCACTGACACTTTTTCTTCTACGTGATTCAGAACAAGAGGACTGTGATAAATAATGACTCTGACCTTGGGGTTATTAAATAGGAGTCCTTGAATTTTGTCTACAGTGGAGCTGGTAGTTGCCTAGGCAGGAGTCTGGAATGGCAGAGCTTGGTTCCTGGAGGTCCAAGCTGCCTGGAAGAGATGAAATTTTGCATAGCACTCAGTGCAGGTCCAGGGGGTGATCTAGAAACAGAGGACAGTGTGGGGAACAGGGGATGGCTCCTTGGCACTTTGTGCCCAGATCATTTGGCCCTGTGAGCATCTTCCCTCTGCTTTCTCCTCCTCCTCCTCCTCCTCCTCCTCCTCCTCCTCCTCTTCCTCCTCCTCCTCCTCCTCCTCGGATACTGCAGCAAGGAATTTGTCCATCTTAGGGCATAACCCAGGACAGGATGGTGGATGGTGGTGGGGAACTTAGTTCCCAAAACCATTTAGAGCATGAACATCAATTGCTATCTTATTCCATATGTAGTTAGGATACCACTGTCTACATCTCTCTTCTCCCAGGGGAAGGAATTAGTTTTGGGATCCAACTTGATCAGCTCGAAGAAGCCCAGGGAGGGACTCGATGAAAACTTGCATGTCGCTTACTGCCAGGTGCTGTCAGGTTCTTAGACCCAGGGAGCAGGCGAGAGATCTTCCTCCCCCCAGGGGCCAAGATGGCCCGCATCTTGGAAGTACAGAAAGGGTGCTCCCTGGGTCATCAGCGTCCTCGGAGTCTTAAAGGATTGAGCACATTTTCTTGTTGCTGATTTTTTTTTGTTAATACTTTGAAATCCAGAAGGTAGTTTTCATTTCATCATGTTTAGGAATTGTTTTATATTTCATATGTTTAAACATTATGGAACTTGAGGCAAAGGCTGAATTCTTGAAGTAATGGTGGCAGGCGAGGTATGGGTGAGGCTAGATGTTATCATTTTATTCTGGAATAAAGGAGAAAAATGTAGGTGCAGACCTTGCCCGGAGAAAGAAGGACACCTTCCCATGGAGGAGGAGCTTGGGCCAGGTCCCTGAGGCGAGGCTCTTTCAGGTCTAGGGCTGGCACTAACCTCTTGTCATTTTACCTCCCTGTGTCCTCTATAAATCAGGGTTTTGGGTTTCAGGCAAGGGAAATAGGTTTCATTTCGGGTGCTGTTGATTGACAGCTGCTTATTGGAGCCCAGTGTTCAGAAAGATCATGCTGCCAAGCACTGAGGTTGTAGGCCCATGTTAGGATCATTAGTGCCTTGGGGCGTGGCAAGGCACACCTGTAATCCCAGTGACTTGGTAGGCTGAGGCAGGACATTTGCAGGTTTGGGGCCAGCCTGGGTCATTTTGCAAATCCCTGTCTCCAAATAAAAAGGACTGAGGATGTAGCTCAGTTGTAAAGTGCCCCTGGGTTCAATCCCCAGCATAATAACCCTTACCAGGGGAAAAAAAAGAAAAAAGAATAAGAAAAAGAAAAAATCTGGAGGAAGATGCAGGGCCGGAGAATGCCTTACCTTCCACTCCTGGATTAACTGGGCATTAGCTCCAATTTCCAGTGTTAAAAAGAGAAGAGTGAGGAAAGGAAGGAAGGGATGTAAGGAAGGAGGGAGAAAGAATAAGAGAGAGAGCTATCAGAAAAAAGAATCAGTGGCACTCCCTTCCCAGCATAAGATAAAGGAAAGCAGCGATTTTGAGTCTTCCTACTGAATCCTATCACGTAGTCATTCTCTTGGAACAGTTATGGGCACATAATTTTGTCCCTTCTTAGAATACATGTCTGCATTTTAATGGAGATAATTGTATTAATTATCTCTTACAGGAATACACTTTTCCCATAAAGACTATCTATGCCCACATATGGTAGAGTTTTGTTTTGTTTTTCCCCAAAAAAAGTTTTTTTGGCTGTGATGTAGGAAAGAAAATTTCACTTCTACTGCAGAAGGTTATGGAATGTAGTGGACACAAGTGTAACAGAAATACTAAAATACTAGCTCAACATTTGATCCCCCAGATACACTCCCTCCCAGCAAAATGTTGCAAAATATGATCTAAAATGATATCTAGTTAATTCTTTTGGTAGGTTAAGAAAGACTCTTTGGATATTGAAAATAATATCAGGCATGAATTTTTCAGTGTCGTGTCCATCAAAATTGTCTACAACTCCTTGCTCTTTGAGACTTGTATACAAAACATTTCCCAGAATGAAATAAATTCTTTCAATGTCACTTGGCTTTAGTAAGCCTGTTTATTACCAACATACTAGGGCATTCAAGTGGTATTTTTGCTGCTGGTTTTCTTTTTTCTCCTTTCCTTTTTAAATCTCTGAATGATTTGAATCGTTTCCTTTTTACCTTTGCTTTGGCAGGGATGGTTGATGGAGGTGTTTTCATTTCTAAGGGTCTTCCCGTAGTTCTTGGATCAAAACAGCTGGTCAGATGACTCGAGAGTTAGAGGCACAGACTTGACGAGTGAATTAAATGATCTGCTTTAATGTTTCACTAGCAACTAGAGGGTGAAGTGATCCACAGACCAAACCAGAAGCATCATGGGATTTTGACTGATGGGTGCCTTCCATTCCCTTGACCCTGAGGCCCAACAACTTTGAGGGTTTCTTAGGTCCCCTCTAGCCATTCAGGGACTTTTTTCCCCCCCTGTACTAGGGATTGAACCCAGGGGAACTTAACCACTGAGCCACAACTCCAGCTCTTTTTTTTTTTTTTTACTATATTTTATTTAGAGACAGGGTCTCACTGAGTTGCTTAGGGCCTCACTAAGTTGCTGAGGCTGGCTTTGAATTCACAGAGCCTGAATGTGGAACCTGGCATGCTGGAGTGGCACGGGTGGCTTCAGAAGCCAAATTAGATTCTAACCTATCCAGCTATGTATCTCAAGAAGTTAGTTCACCTTTCTGGGCCTCAGTTTCCTCCTCTGTTAATAGGGATCTAATAAAAAGACATAGTGAACAGTAAAATAATAGTCTAGGAATAATCTGTGGCACTGTGCTTAGGCCCCTCCCTGTCAAATTAGAACTGCTGATTAATATTGAGCTTATGTAACAAAGTGAATTGGCGTGGGGCTTGGGTGCACGTCCTACTGGTTCTCAATTAATTTGTTTTCCGATTGAACCAGTTTTGTAGAAGATGGTGGGTTTTCCAAGTGAGTTAAAGACCATTGATACCTGGCTGCAGAACCAATTTCCCAATAGAAACCAAGAAGATGCTGTGGGTCAAAGCTGCCCTGAGCACTGGTAGAAATTAAAAAGTTCCTCTGAGAAGACTAGTGGGTGTAAGGATGGAGGAACATTCTTAAGGATGCTTCTGCATATCTTTGTGGGTTCAGAGGTTGATGCTGGCTCTGGATGAGTTGCCTCCAGGGCCTAACATTCCCTGTGAGTTAGATGGTGTTCTTATTCCTCTCTTGGGATTAGTGTTTCAGGCTGAGTTTTGCTAGGGTAACAGGAGTGGAGGAAGAAGAGTGAGTGGAGTGGCCACCAAACTCTGTGCACAGGTCCTTTAGGAGGGAGAAGCCTGCTAGGAAGCAGAATCCATGGGAAAAGCTTTGTTTGCTGTGTTCCTGGGGTGAGGCCCAGCCTCAGGCCCTCCTGCTCCAGCTTTCCTCTGGGAAGTGACTTCCTGGTGAGGGGAAAAGTGTGTAACCAGATGCTTCTGGGAAACAGATGTCCCAGCAGCTCAGGGGAATGCTCCTGTGGAGGGAAATGGCTTCTGACTGCTTAATTTTGCTTCAAAAGCACACACACATTTTCATGATTATCCCCCGGGGGTCGATACAACACACTGAGGGACCCACAAAGGACACAGGCAGGGTATCCACATATACCTTCCAGATAGAGACCCTGAAGTGTGTGCTTGTGTATCATTTTTTTTTTTTCATACATATACATAGAGAGCTGAAGGGTGGAGCAGGGAAGGGGAGTTAGGAGACTGGGGGGGATGGTTCTAGAATAATCAATGTCCGACACCAGCAATAGGTGCAGTTGGTTTCAACAATACAGCAAAAGACTTAACTTTGGCCTGGTCTTCCTCTTGGTAGGATTCAGCACCCCACGACTGTTAGGGTCCCTGTCTTCTTTCTGCTCAGGGTTTTGCCATCCATAGTACAAACACCATTTTAACTCTGGCTCTGCTTCATGATGTGCATGTTGCTGTGTTTTGTTTGGAAGGAAGAACTTTCTAGGGAGCCCTGGGGTCTCAGTGTGTCAGAGGGCATTATGGTGCCATGGCGCTGTTTTGGTGTAGCTGGCCATCTTCAGGGTGAGGTTTGTGGTGCAACCCTCCAGTCTGGGTGGAACCTGAAAATATCTTTTTAAAAAACTTTATAGCAATTATCAGTAAAATATAAAAGTAGTTTTAAAAATACAGTGAGCTCCAATATGCTCAGTGCTCCTTCCCCAGCCTGGGCTCTCTCTCTCTTTTTTTTTTTTTTTTTGCTTTTAATCATCAGTCCATGGTTCAGACAAAGAAAGTATGACCGCCTAGACTAAAATCAGGATTGTGGCCCAGGGATGCTAAAATAAAGCTTCCAAAGATGAGGAAAGAGAAGGTGAAATGAATGCTGGGAATGTTACCATGGTGTTTATTGCTTGGTTGTTTTGGGAGTCCATCCCTGATGGACATGTTAGAGGAAGGGTTTTTTTTTTTTTGGTATTTATTTAGTGTGCTATAAAGAAAACATCATCTGCAGTTTCCTTCACTGTTGGTGTCTGTGTTTTGGGGAAGCTTGACCAATATATTTATTGCAGATTTTATTTCCTTTATCAATAGTATCATTGGACTCATCCTTGTTGAAGTGTGTTCTCCAGATATAATCATTAACGAGGCCCCTCCTTTTCTTCTCAAATTTGATTTCCTTTGGAGCATAAACTGTCTGGCCAACATCTTTCTCAGTCCCTGATAGGAATGTCCACGATCAGATTTCCTGACTGCCTGTCACCTTGGGGTGCCTCTTTCTGTACTACCAGCTCTACAGCAGAAATGCTAAGGCAGGCACAGGGTGTATCTCTCAGTTTTCTGTCATTGGAACAAATACCTGAGAAAAATTACTTGGAGGAGGAAAGATTTATTAGGGCTCATGGTTTTCAGCGTATTCACTTCGTGGTTGGCTGACTTCATTGTTTTGGGCCAGTGATGAGGCAGACATCATGACAGAAGGGTTCCACAGAGCAAAGCTGCTCATCTCATGGTGGCCAGGAAGCAGAGAGGGAGAGAGAGAGACAGAAAGATACTGGGGAGAAAAGGCATTGTCCCTAAGGGCATGACCTCAGTGATCTATTTTCTCCACCATTTACCATTTTTCTCTATCTCCCCAAATACCATCAAATATGAATCTTTCCACTGATGAGGTCAGAACCCCTTTGATTTAATCTCTTCCCCAAACGTCCACCTTGAAACACTGTTGCTTTGGGGACCAAGCTGTCAATACCCAACTTTGACAGACCATCTGGATTTTTTTTTTTTTAAAGATAGAGAGAGAGAGAGAGAGAGAGAGAGAGAGAGAGAATGAGAATGAATTTTTTTAATATTTATTTTTTAGTTCTCAACGGACACAACATCTTTGTTTGTATGTGGTGCTGAGGAACGAACCCAGGCCGTACACATGTCAGGCGAGCACGCTACCGCTTGAGCCACATCCCCAGCCCAGACCATCTGGATTTGAAGCATCACACACGGCCATTGCTTGGAAGGCCATTTAGTCTTGTGAGTGACAGGCACTCTGGGGATCAGAAACACTAAAGCCCAGTCCAAAGGCTTTTCTCATGTAGATTTGTCCAGAACCCATGCTAGATACAAAAGTGTAGTTGCCAGCCACATTCAGACCATGGATTCCTGGTATGTCCATCTTCCTCTTTGTAGGAAAGTGCTGGTAGACCCCAGGTCAGCAAATGAGGACACAAATGCCAGGTTTAGCTTTCAATCCCTTTTGCAAATAAACCATGATTGGAAACCAGCCATGCCCGTTCATTGGCACCTTATCCGTGGCTGCTTTGGCACCATAGTTCCAGACAGAGGCTAAAATTTGTTTTTTTTGTCAGATGCTTAGAGGAGATTGCTGACTCCTGTTCTGGAACATTGCTTTTTAATAGCTACATTCTTTGAGCCATCAGTGTGAGTCACAAATGTATTTTAAAATTTTCTAGAGGTCACACTTAGGAAGTGAAAAGAAACAGGTGAAATGAAGTAGTATTTTCTTCAATCCATTATGTCCTGATTATCAAAATAGCGTGCCATCAATGAAACTATCGGCGAGAAGTTGTACGTTCTCTTTTTCCTGCTTGAATAAACACATTCTCCAGAATAAACACATCTCAATTCTGACTATGCCACGGGTTGAGTGTTTAAGTGGTCACAGTGACGAGGAGCCCACTCTATTGGACAATGTGGTTTATAGAGATTGGGCCTGAATCATTTCTCTGAGTTACTTTAACTTCTATTGGCTTTAAACTTCTATTTGTGTTTTATTACATACATTAATTTTCTCCCAAATGATTTCTTTTTTAAATTTTATTTTATTTTTATTCTTGTGGAATGATGATGGTTTACCCCACTCCAGTGCTGGGTTGTGAGTGTCTGGAGATCGGCCCGCCTCTCCCATTGGGTGACAAACCTCCATATACCAGATTTCTGGGGCTCCAACTTGTTTCTTCTTCAAGAGATTTAAAATTACCTATTTGTCTTGGCTCTTCTGGGCCTGTTAGAATAATCACGAAGCATTTGAAAAGTTAAAAGTTGCAGCGCCAGGGTCTTTTGTGCTTCCTCTAGGACATAGCT
Organism: Marmota flaviventris; assembly: GCF_047511675.1. NCBI lineage: Eukaryota > Metazoa > Chordata > Mammalia > Rodentia > Sciuridae > Marmota > Marmota flaviventris. Next base: position 173,567,172 of record NC_092498.1, read on the forward strand.
GTCAGGTATGAAAAATCTACCACGGCAAGATCCATTTGTTGTATTAATCACTACCTTTCCCTTGGAGTTGATTTACGGTTCAGTGGGAAATTCTGGAAAAATGCTTCATGCAAACCACGCTAGTTCCTTCGTGGACTGGAAAATGCATGTTCAAAGCGAAGGAAAATTCCAATTTCCCTGGGGAGGGAAAGGTTGAAATTCCCACGATAGGCTTTCTGTAAGTTTACCTATTTGCTGTTCTTCCTTGGGTCTTCTAGCAACTCACACAAACATGTAAGGGAGCAGTGTTAATTGCACAGGGTCAACTCACTACCAAATGTTCTTTTGGATTAATCTCAGGTCTCTATTGGTATTTGAGGCTGATAAATAAAGACATAAGGTGCAGGATTTCCTTCTCTTCTTGGAAAGGTGCTCACTTGAGGGGCAACTTGGGGTAAAGGGTGAGAACTAGTTAATATCATTTTACTGGAATGTGAGCTATGTCACCTGAGTAGTCCAATTTCTAAGGAAAGAGACGGTAATTTTAGGTCTTAGCTTTAAAGCTGCCAGACTTGGTTTGCTTTTATATCTCCCAAATGGAATTGGAACCCTCTTTATCCCAATGGTACTTTGCAATAGACTGTATTTGGCAACCTCTCCTGCCGAGGGGTTAAAATAAATCTGTCTCATCAGTGTCTTTTTGTTTAAGGATAGCATAAAAGTGCTGATGGTTAGCTTTACTTGTTCATATGCTCATTTTTTTATTTTTACTGCAGGATGTACTGACTTTTCCCCCCTTTTCTCTCTCCCAAAAAGAAAAGGAAAGACAAAAAAAAAAACAACAAAAAACAAACCTTCATTTATATGTCAAAACCATGAAAAGATATTATAAACATAATGTCTCATAGCATTAGACATTTGCCAAAACAGCGGTTTTGAAGCCCCAATTTTCCCCCTTCCTGATGTATAGATGCCAATTCTCCTTTCCCCTCTGCAAATGCACACATTTTCCACTTGGGGGTTCAAGTTTTATGTTAAGACATTACGAAGAGTTTGACGGATTCTTAAAAGTCTGTTGTATTTCTTGTTGGTGGTGGTGATGGGGAGACAGGTGACAGAAACCCAGAGAGGCAGGACAGATTGGCAACATTCTTCCTTACAACATCATCAGGGCCAACCTTAGTCATTTTTAAGGGGCTATTTTCTTTGTCCAAAAGCAGTGCTTTCTCGCCTTGGGAGCGATTGTTACCCTCGTGGGGACATTTGGCAATGCATGGAGACAGTTTTGGTTATTATAACTGGACTGGAGCCAGCAGTATACTAGACCATGGTTCAGGATGCCATTAAACATCCTTCAGTGTTCAGAATTGTCCTCCCAGCAGAGAATAATCTTACCCAAGTTGTTAATAGTTCCAAGGTTATGAAATGCCACTATCAGGAGTGCTTCCTAGAATCAAGTGGTGGCTTATGTGTTTTTCCTTTTTTTTTTTTTCCTTCCCTTTGCTCTTCAAAATGTGCCACAAAGTCAAGAGCCATCATGTATATTCATAATAAATTGCCTCTTAAAGAAAATCTCAAGTCTACTCTTCCTGAAAATGGGAAAGAAAAATCCAAGTGGTCCCAGGTTGCCAGATGGTGGCATTTCCGGAAGAGGGGGCTTAGCTTAAAACTAAAAGGTAGCAAAGTCTGTGTTCAAGGTTGTCACCGATTCAGCCCCCAGGTAAACCCCTTCATTGGGATGTGGGATGTGTAATTGCAGTTAAATCTCATATTGCTTTTATTTTGTGATTCGATAGAAAGGGTTGCTCTTTAGTCATTCTTACCCAGAACACAACTCATATTTTGTAGTCTTATGTACCTTCTTGTGAAGGATAAATGTTGGGTAGTGAAGGGAGGCGGGTATTGAATTTACAAATATTGTTCTTTGCAAAGTATGACGTGACCTTTAGTTTTTATACCTTGGACTGTGTCTTCTATTAAGCTGTCAATCATATTCTCTCTTTGCCATTTAAGGAAAAGAAAACCTTGGGCTGGGGATGTAGCTTAGTGGTAGAGCACTTACTTAGCATTTATGAGATTCTAGGTTCATTCCCCAGCACCACAATAAATAAATAAATAACTAGATAAATAAACAGACAGATAAATAAATAGAAATCCCTTTTTGTAAATATTAGTACACGGTGACAAATTTTGGTGGGATGATTGCTAAAGTTCCAGAACAGGCCTTTGGAGTGGATTTCTTTGAAATTGATGAGTATCAAATGAATTAAACAGAATTTTGGGTGCTGAGATCTCTACGAGAACTTGATCTCAGGAGACAGGGGAAACTTGAGCATTATCATTCTGGTCTTTTAGAGTGGCTTGGGGGCAGGGGTCAGGCAATCCAATTATTGCAGGCATACTTGATTGACTTAGAATGGACTTTGTGGGAAATAATGGTGTTGGCGAGAAATAAAGTTAGTTGTTGAAAGGTAGTGAGCCCGTGTGCATCTGTCAGCACAAGCGCATCCAGGAGAAGTCTCCCTGGAATAATTCAGTGGATATTTGTAATGGATGGGTTAAAGACTTCATTTCACCTTCATCTTCTTCCAAGTTCTAAATACATATGCCCTGCCTGCTCTGTGGTTCATTTTAGATACAGTGAGTGGAAAATTGAACTTAATTATTAAGTCCCTTTGGTTTCTGAGCTTTGGATATTCTTATGATTTTGTTTGTGTGTGTGTTGGCGTGCATGCGCTTCTGGGTTTACAGGGCATCTTAATCAATATCATTTCCCCCCTCCTTTAATTGTCTAAAAAATGTGATAGAGTGTAGAGTCAGTTGTGCCGATTACATCTGTGGGCTAGTGAAGGAACACAGGGTGACAGAGCAAGGTTCCTGTGCGGGCAGGTACAAGCTGAGTCCCAGAGTGGTAATTATTCTTTAAATACTAAAGTAGAGTTTTACTTCTTAGAAGTCCTGATAAAACCAGGAGCTGCCATGTATCTGATTTCTGCTGTTGATGTAATTTTAGGAAAATCAGATGAACGGAGGTGAAAATGAGGTTTCATGCTCAGTGGCTGGTGTGCCCTTTCCTAAGTTCTGGGGGAAAGTCATACAAGTTTTGCTGTGAAAACACAGCAGGGCCCCAACTTTTATCACTTCAGAGAACAGGCCCTTCATAAACAGAGAACACAAGATCCTGCCTTTTATCTTGCTATTTAAAAATTCTTCATTTTCTTCACTCACGTTATTGATCATATGGTGCAGGGAGGACACTTCAGAATCTTGAGTTTTGAAAAAGGCAAAGAAAAGCTGTTTGAATTTCTATTAAAATGAATTGCGGGCTGGGCTGGGCTGGGGTTGTGGCTTAGTGGTAGAGCACTTGCTTAGCATGTGTGAGACACTGGGTTTGATCCTCAGCCCCACATAAGAAAGTAAAAATAAAATAGTTATTCTAAATAAAATATTTTAAAAAATGAATCGCATAGGCTGCGCATCACTTTCTAATTTCTGAGGTGACTTGTACATCCTGGGGACAAAAGAGGTTATACCATTGGTCAGGGGGAAAATGGGAAGTCTGTCAAAGACTAATAAGAGAGAACTGCTGGTCTGGGAGACCCTGGCTTGGCAAACCAGTGCATTTTGAAATTCATCAGACTTGTAAGCAAAGGGAGAGCTCAATTAAAGTTACTTGTCATTATTCCAGTTTGCTACACTATCGCTGGGACAGAGTGTTTGCTTGCCGGTGACCTTGTCAGAATTTGGATCTGACCTCCAGAGCTGTGTGTTTTTCTTCGACTCTATTCCCATTCCTCTTTCATCATACAGAAATTTGTAATCAATTTTGTGTCACAAAGTTGATCAATAGAAGTCCCAGTGGTTAACTAGATTGTGTTTTTCTTCATTTAAAAAAAAAAATTTTTTTTTTAAGCCTGTAACTACAAAGTGGTTAAAGTAATCTGAGTTCCAGGAAATGCCTGGTAGCATACACTTATATACATGTGCGTAAACCCTGTAAATGCACACACCACTGCATATCTTGCATCGTGATTGATTGGTATGTGTTTGTGTACGTGTGTGTGTGTGTGCAGATATATGAATCATTGAATCTTGTCCAGATGATGGTTTATCCTTTCAAACTCTGAAGTGTGTCTTGAGGCTATTGATGCTTTTCTTATAAGCGAACCCTTTCTTTCCTTCCTTTCTGCAAAGAGGCTCAGAGAGTGACTTTATCTGGGAGATGACATTTTTGATCTTGTGTAGAGCGAGGAGCACTCTGACTTCTGCTTCAACAAAGTCTGGAAGGCTTAGGCATCCAGTCCTTGTGCTGCTGCTGTTAACGCCTGTTTATCAGATTATTGAAGGGCAAGCTGCTTGCCTCAGAATGTGCTTGCTGCTCCCAGAGTTTCTGTCATCCTCTCCAGGCCCAGGCCTGATAGCTTTGAACAAACAGAGCTCTCAACAGACTAAAGCTCTCAACCTTTCAGTATGACCAAGTAATGTAGGTGACCTAGTAATCGCAGTTTGCAGCTTTTCAAAATTGGTGGTGTTAATCTCAGAGAAGTCGAGTGTAGAGTAATGGTTACCCAAGGTTGGGGAGATGGAGAGAGATTGGCCAACAGGTACAACGTCACTGTTAGGAAGAACAAGCTCTTGTGTTTCTAGTGCACAGGAGGATAACTTTACCTAATAATAATGCATTGTATATTTCAAAGAGGTATAAGAGAGGATTTTGAATGTTGCCACAGCAAAGAAAATGATAAGGGTATAAATTGAATACGTTGATTACCCTGATCTCATCCTTACGTGTTATATACATTGCAACATTGAACCCAATAAATACATAGTATTATTTCATGTCAATCCAAATAAAAATAAACTACTTCACTTAAATCAGTGGTAGTTTTGGATGCAGAAGCTAAAAATTCTGAGAATCTCTATTGGATTTGTTATTGTTGTTTATTTGTTGGGTTATTTATAAATGGATGTGTTTTAGAGTCACTGTTAAGGTGTGGTATGAACTGGAATGGACTGGTTCTCAAATCTTCCATCTCACCAGAAACCTCTAGGGAGCTTTGTAAGTGGCTTCTACCTTTTTTCCAACTTGGACACCTCTACCTTTTTTTCATCTATCAGGATAATTCTTGCCATGTGTGTTGGTGCACACCTGTAATCCCAGCGTGTTGGGAGGCTGAGGCAGGAGGATCAGGAGTTCAGAGCTAGTCTCAGCAAAAGCAAGGTGCTAAGCAACTCAGTGAGACCTTGTCTCTATCTAAAATAATACAAAATAGGCCTGGGGATATGGCTCAGTGTTCGAGCACCCTGAGTTCAATCCTCAGTACCCACTAAGAAAGATAATTCTCATGGGACCTTGGTCCACTTTGGGAATCCTAAAATAGGTTATCCACCTCATCATAACCCATCCAAGTAGGAATCAATTTCCTTGAGCCATTTAAATTTTATGATGCAATATTGGCCCTTACAGCAGATTTTATTATATAGGACAGACGATCCTTGTTACAAAACACAGATATCAAGTGAGGCCTGAAGTCTTTGGAACATATAGTACATTGGGCACAGATCCTCTGGCCTAGATAATACTGAATTAAACTCCTCCCTTTCCTGCCCTCCCACATGGAACTTGGCAAGAGAACCACTGTGAAGGCTATTCTTAAAACCAAGCCTGTTGTTCAAATCTGGCAGTGAAAAGGGCTTTAAGACTTGGGTCCACTCCTAATGGAGCCTCTTGATCCAAGTGCTTTAAAGTCTAGACCTTTTGTGTCTTTGTTGATGAAGACCGAGGTGTAATATACCATTTTAGAATGTTCCATTCTCTCTCCTGGTTCTGTCGGCTTTGAATCTGTGTTTGCTTCCTATGAGGGAGGGGTGTGACTTGGAGCAGGTGACTTTAACCTTGCCACACTTTGTTTCTTTACGAGCTGAATGGGTTCAGTGGAATCCATAGAGTTATTGTAGGAATCAATGGAAGCACACGTAAAGCATTAGCTCATTATTTTTCATTTGGCAAAGGCTCCATAACTGTGGTGTCACATTATCATCCTGGGGGTGGGGTAGGGGGGTTACAATGCAAATGGACAGCAGCTATTGTCCTGCAGTGTCAAATTTGGGATAAGGTGGAATTACATACCCTAGCGCTGGTAAGCAGAACGACAGGCTCTCAGAATAGAACAGAAAAATGATTGCATTATCCCCAAAGGAGATGTGACTGCTGGTGGCCTTTTGCTGACTCTTCAGGGGAGACATTCATCCCCCAAGGAAGGACTTTCTTTTCAAGCTGAAGTTAGAAGGGAAAGGGGCTGGGGCCACTAGGGGAAGAAACCGAAAGAGGAAATGATATGATGTGACAGTATCTGACACACAGAAAGTACCCTGCAAACAATGGCGGAAAAACATGGGGCTTGATGGGGAGAGAAACTAGTCTTTTCTTACAAATTTCTGAAAAAATGGTTGTTATGATGAAGACCCCCGAGGGGCAGAAGCACCAGGTGAATATCATGTGATGTGCTCAGCAGGATATTTGGCACACTGTAAGATTGAAAAGACATTAATGTCATTATTCTTTGTTTCTATGATGGGGAAGAGAAGATATAGGACTAGAAATAAAAGAGTGGACCAGGCAATGGAAACATTTTAATACTGAGATTTTACTCACTGGGACTTGAGATCCATGGAAGCTCTTAGATGGGGTGTGTAGTCAATGAGACTCTGCGCTCTGGTGATTTCAAGGTTATGTCCTCAGGGAACAGCAAGAAGGGACGAAGTTCTCCCCCCACACCTCCTTTCCAACAGGGATGTATTGCTTGGGATTGGATCCGTGCCCACCTGATAGGTGCACAGGGATGCCAAGTTGTCTCCTGATGAGCCTCTGTAGCTGGTCATGAGCTCTGTGTCCACTTCATATGGCTCTTGGCTGTGGCCAGGCAATCAGTGACATGTGGGAGTGTACTTTACAGGGATTGCAGAAGATCAGAAAATCCATCCAATTGGCTCAGAGAGGAGCAAGGGAAGACATCTGTGTGGGAGGCTGGGGCCTTTGGCTTGTAGGCTCACAGTGAGTTCAGGTGCAGGTCGGATATCGTGGAGGAAGAGATCCACAGGCGGGAGTAATTTAGGAGCAGAGCACAGGTCTGGAAGTATTATTCTGACTATCATTCACTTGGACGGTTATCAAAATCCCAACTAAGGAAAGATTGTAGAAAAACGAATAAGAAAGGAATAACAAGCCTAAGGAAATAACTTCCCTTTTGGTGCTCTATAGGAAGTAGCAGCACCCAGGGGTGCCTCATTGAACATTCGTAAAAATCTCTTCATCTCCTCTGTAGGAATGTGATCTCAGTAAAAGCAGCAGTTTGTAGATGATGCAAAGCCACTAGAAGGCAGGTTCTTGGGTTTGGCTGCCCACCCCACTTCCTGCCCCAACTCCTGTCTCCTTCTCCAAGCAGAAATTCAGTTGCTTTCGCTGGGCCTTTAATGACAGAGTAACAGAGACCAGCTGAAACGAATCAGGACGAACCAGGCATTTCTTATAATTTAATGTAAGCAATTCAATGACGAATGGAGATCTCCATCCGCAAGAAGGTACTGCAAAGAGGGCGGCTGTTGGGCTTTACTTAACTTTCCGCTATCAAGGTGACACTGCAGGGAGAATGAGTGTCTGATTGGCCACCTGCCCGCCAAAGAATCATCTCCCCTGCATGAATCATCTGCAAGAATCATCTCCTCCTTAGCCTACCTGTGGTGAAGCATGGGGGAGTATTAGAGGAGGGTAGGTTAGGAGGAATTTGGAAGCCAAGGTGTGCTGAACCTGGTGGGTAGATTTGACACTCAGGAATAGTCCTATTATGGTTCCCTTATTGGATGACTGTGCCATTCCTCTCACCTGGGCCTACTGAGGACATTTTACTGCCCTGTTGACCTTGGACTGGGTTCTGTGATTCTCTTTAGTCAGTGGAAAGTTGTGGAAGGTATATGAAGAGAGAGCTCCAACGTGCTTTCTTGGCTTGACTCAGCCTCTCTGCTTCTGCTACCTGCCATGAGAAGACCATGACTTAGGGTCCCTGGTAGCTGCTGGTCCCAGAATGAGAGAGATGTGGAATTTCCAGGACCCAGCCTGTAGCACAGCTGTCAATCACCCCAGCGTATCCAAATACTGGCGAGCAAGAAATAAATGTCGCTTTTTGTCCACTACCAATGTTGTTTTTTTCTTTGCCCATTCATTTTGGCCACACTGCATTATCCCAGCAGAAATCTGACCTAGACAGCAGGCAAGCTGACTCTTCTATCTGCTCTTCAGCCAGAAGACGGAGAGGAGCCAGAATGGGCAGCGACGTGAGAAATGAATCCATCATGTCTAGGGTCACAGAGCCCACCCTCCACTGGACCACCACTGATTGTCAATCATGCCTGTGTTGAGTATTCAGTGATCATCTTCTTTTCTTTTAAAATAAAACCACAACTTGTGCTTTCATATTCTGATTAACAAAGGCAATATATATCATTAGTGTTAATTTAAAGGTGTAATCAGCCATGTCAGTCAGGTAAGGGAGAAAATGGTGCCATGGACCTTTTCCAAATTCCCACAGGCTTAAAATATAAAAAACTCCTTCAATAGTGCTGACAGCACACCTTGCCTGTTATTATAGCTTGGGTTTTGTTTTTGTTCCTGTGCCAGTACGAGAATATCATTAGGTTACAAATCAGATCTAACGGTTTCGATTATTGTTCATCTTGAGCTCTGTGCTTTCTCTCCATTAGTTGTGGCATAACAGAAATAATTTAATTTATTAGTCGGCCCATCTTCAAAAAAGGCTTTTATTACCAAATGTGCTTGAGGACATGGCGGGGGGTGGGGGGCGCGGGGGGAGAACCACAGACCTGTCTTCAGCATCTCAGGAGGGAAAATTGCTAGGATATAACAGGTTTGCAGATAGATGTGTGGTTTTGCCCAATGAAGAGATACTTGTTACCTGATATAGCACATCCTTGCTACAAAGAACAGATTTTCTGGCACCTTCTTTCTGGTAGCTGCAGTTGGTTGTTTTCAGCACGTCAAAACCATGATTTTAGATTTATTGTCTCGGGGGTAATTGAGCAATAGTTGCTGGCACTCATGCATCTCCTACCCTTTGTCAATCCGTCTGCCTGCCATTCAGCAAATATTTATTCTCCATCTTTTCAGGGCATGGCCAATTTTTCTTTTATACCTAATAGCCTTTTACACAGGTTGAAGATTATTCAAAATGGATATGTACCTTTTAGCAGTACAATGAAAACTCGCCAGTTGAAGCTCAGATTTGTTACTAAATTTCATGTTGCCTCCTAGCGACCGACTTAGTTGCTTTCCATAGTGGAGCCTGTGGCTCTTTCTGAATAGATATGGGGTGCCTGTGTATACCAATTTAAATTCAGACTTGTCATTACATTTCCGTAGGATTCCAGATAGTTCCAGCTTCTTTTCAAAGTGGGGATGGCAAGATTAGCAAAATGTTCCCTGGTCTTTGTGGGTTTTGTTTGTTTTCTTTGAAATACTAGGGGTAGAACCAAGGGCCTCTTGTATGCAAGGCAAGTGCCCCACCACTGAACTTCATCACCAGCTGGCATCCAAATCTTTAAAGAAGTACAAGCACTCTCAGGGCTTTCCTCATTCCCACTCTCCCATGTTGACTCATCTGTGAGTTCCTTCAAAGATGTGCAAGGAGCGTGGGAAGTGTTGGAGGACACCCAGGTGGACAAGGATGCTGTGAACAGCTGTTTTGCTGGTTTGACGAATATTTAACGTGGACCTACTGGTTTAGGATCCTTGATTTACTTAAATGTGCATAATTGCCTGTAGGATCTGTAGAGTTGCCCCTGTGATTTATGGTGACATTTAAATTTTAACTTCCATAAGCAATGTTGTTACAGGTAATGAATAATTGCTTAGATGATCTGAAACAGGTTTCCGCCAATTACTGTTCAGCAAAGACCAGTGTCTGGAGGTACTTGGACAGTTGAGTGAGGTGGAATAGGGAATTTTTTTCTAGTATGGGATTTTGTGTTTGTCTCCACTTCCTGGTAAAGGATAGGGTCTGATGCTACAGAGACACTATGGAATTTAAGAAGTAAAATCTTTTTTTTTAAATATTTATTTTTTAGTTGGACACAATATCTTTATTTATTTATATGTGGTGCTGAGGATCATACCCAGGGCCTCACAAATGATAGGTGAGCGCTCTACCACTGAGCCACAACCCCAGCCCAAGAAATAAAGTCTTATTTGTGTTTTTCTATGTGTGGAGGGGTTTACGTTGTTTTTTTGTTTGTTTTGTTTTGTTTTTTGGTTTTTAGCTGTCCTGGTATGAAGAGTTCTGGATGCCTATAATCATGGTAGTTATAGTAATAGTAGCTATTTATTTATTTTTATTTTATTTTCGGGAGGGGGTTTGGTGCTGAGAATCAAACCCAGGGCTCTGTACATACTGAGCATGCATTTTTATCACACAGTATTTGATTGGGTTATACTTCCAGCACCAGTAGTAGGCATTTATTGAATGCATACTGTGTTCCTGGTTCCTCCCATGGAACATCTTGTTTGATTTAGCCTAGTAGACCTAAGATGAAACAGTTATTACTTTTCTCATGTGGCAAAAGAAGCAAAGTCCATGTTCCAAGGAAGGTTCTGTATGTTCCATTTATATGTTGCTGTAACATGCCCTCTTCATGTATTACTTTTTTTAAAAAAAAATTTATAGCTATAGATGGACAGCATGCCTTTATTTTATTTACTTTTTTATGTGGTGCTGAGGATCAAAGCCAATGCCTCACACATTATCACTGAGCTCCAGCCCCAGCCCGTATTACTTCAGTTCTTACAGAAACGTCAGATACTATATTTAAAGCAATGACATTCAAGTGCACTAAGTTAAGGACCTGTTGAAAGTCATACAACTCGTTAGTGGAGGAGCAGTAATTGAACCAGACCCCATATCTTCTTTGTTAAGAGCACCTACTCAGTAACTGTTCAATAAATTATCACACTGAGGGATGGACTTTGACTGCTTCTACCCCAGACAGCTTATGTGAAATCTACCAGGAGACCTAAGTGTAATGGTCATTTGCATTGTTGGTATATGACCTTGCTGGTGTACAGTGTCTCTAATAAACACACAGTTTCTGCTTGCGATTGATTGATTGATTGATTGATATTTAGTGCTGAGGATTGAACCCAGGGCCTCCCACATGCTAGGCAAGCATTCTACCTCTGAGCCTCAGCCCCAGCGCCACTTGAGTTTTTCTTTGTAACTTCAGAACTGCTATTGAGGTCTCCTCAGACCCCAGGGAAATGTGAGTCACAGAGAAGGTTGCTCACAATTCTAGAAATTTGGGATTAGATACCTGGGGTGCCTCATCCATAAGCAACATGAAAAAAGTATATAGAAAAATGTGGGTGCCCTTATAGGGTGTGTCTATTGCTTTTTACCCGTGTCTCACTTTCTTCTTCTTTTTGTTCGTCTAGGGTGAGGGGAAAATTAATTTTCTTCTGGAAGGGCTTGGGAAAATGCGTTTTGTTCCATGGCTCTTCTCTGTCAGGTACATAACAAGAGTGCTTGGCATATCTGATCTCATTTACCCCTGGTGGCAACTGTTAGGGAACTAGCAATTTATAGTATTATACTGTAAATAAAGATGCTGAGGCTTAGACTAGCCAGTGGTAGAGACAGGATTTAAAGTCACATCTGCCTGGCTTTCAATGTGGTCCATTTTCCCTTCTGCAGGTTGGCCTCAGATTCCGATTCTACGACCCGCCTGCTCATTAGGCAGATAATGGCTACTGCTTTCCCAGATTTAGTTTTGTTTAGTATTAAAAGAAATCTCATTGTTTCATTTTTTCTGTCTGCCACCCTGTTTCCAGTGCAATCTTGGAGATGGAATACATTACAATGGGGATTACCATTTCCCTGTGTCACCTCTCATTTGAGCTAATCAGAGAATATGAGCTTATATTGTGGCAGGATTGTTGGGACCCAGATCATGGGCCTTCCTTGTTTTACTAAGCAAAAGTAGTTTATCCATTCTTTATTGCAAGTGCTTATGGAGAACCATATTGCTCTGTGGTTGCAGTTATTACTGAGCAAGATGAAAGATACAGTAACAATTTATTAGGTTAAGGGAGGTCCATGCAGCCATCCAATACATATTTATAAAGCTCCTGTCCATGCTGGGCACTGGTATAGGCACTGGAGATACAGGAGTGAAAAAAGCTGGTCAGGATCGTGATTTGCTATAGAAGCCTAACTAGTCTTTGGAAATTGTACAGGGGCCTTTTCATCCTATTCATTTTTATTTCAGGCTAGGCTGTTTTATGTCCTAAGATCCAGATGACGACTGGCCATCTGGAACCCCTGAAGATATTCTGTCAAGAGCAGAACCCATAAGTGTCCTTGTGGGTGGCTGAACACCTCTTTTAAGCTTGTTGGTGAAGTCTCTAAGGTGACTTCAAGATCATCTTTGCCAAGCTTCCACATCTGTGTGGAGAGCATATTGAGGTCACGTTTAAATAACTAGGCTACTCTGTTCAGAGAAGGAAGGTTGACGGGCTGCTTTGGTGGGTTGACATTCCTGAGCAGAATCCATAATGCAGAACAAATGGCAGACTCCATTGGTCATTTACTGAACATGTGAGCTTTCCCGGTTCTGAAGGTTTTGAGGACCAACAACTCCTTGGAAAACTTCTCACCACAGAAATTGCCCCATGAATTCATATATTCAGATTGCTTATACAGTTTTTGAAGATGGTTTGAAAAGGGATATGGAGGGTTGTTTCTTTGGTAATTCTAATGAGAGATGATGACAGGTTGAGGATGAGGGGACGAGTGACCAGATTTGAAGTTTGGGTGGTGGTGCTGGAAGAACAGATTCACTTGTAAATTCTCATCGAAATGCAGCTTTTGGAGTAGAGATATTTAAATTTAATGGTAAGAAGCTTGTTGTAGTTAGTGTTTTCAGTGATCAATTTCCTTATGTGTCTATTTGGGGATATATTTACAAACAGCTATTGATAATGTGAAATAAAAGTAATGCTTTTATTTCAAAGTAATGCTTTTATTTCAATCACTAACATTTTTTTTTTTCATGGAATAAGCTCTTGAACAATTTCACAGAAAACATTGGTAGGTGGTGTTTTTTTTTTGCCTTTTGGAGGCAGTTGAGACATTTTTAATGTACCTTTAAATATTTCTAAGAAAAATGAAATGTTTAATTGATTGTTTTGTCTTGAGAAACATTATAATTTGAGTTGTCAGTGTTTTCTGAAAAGAGAATAGCCCTGGTGACAGTTTTTCAATCTCACATTCCTCCATTAAAAAAAAAAAAAATTGAAACAACTAGGGAAGCTAAATTATAAAATCACAAACATATCTGCAATACAACTAGGTCATGAGGGGATGGGGTGGTGGGTCAGTGGGAGAGCATTTGCCTAGCAAGCGTGAGGCACTGGGTTCTATTCTCAGCGCCGCATATAAATAAATAAAATAAAGGTCCATCAACAACTAAAGACATATTTAAAATTTTTTTTTTTAATCTGGATTATGAGGTATCTCTGTTCATCTCACAGTACATGTGGATGGGATAAATCACAGACAGCTATGGGACTGTGTGGAATTATCCCTGGAGGGAAGAGACAGAAGACCTGCACCCCCAGATCAGCTGCAGATTACAGGCACCCATGGGAAAGTGTGGTGTGCCCATATGGAATGTTCGTCTGAGACTGGGAATGGTTCCACAGGATGCTAAGTTCCTGGATCAGGGCAAGGAGACTGTCTGTGGTATACAGCAAGGTTTGCTGATGCCAGGGTTCCCCCATTTCTAAACTAACAAACTGAATTTCCCTCCTAAGGCAAAACACCCCACCCAGCAGGAACTGTTGGGAGTTAAACCCCAACTGAACCTTTAGATGGAGGCTCAAGGTCGAGGGAAGGGAGGGTTCTGTCAAGAAGGGTGTTGAGACATTTGTGAAAGCAGAAGGTCACAGGTGTTAGAATCATTTTATGAAAATGCAGATGTAGATGTTTGCAGGTTCAGCAGTTGTTTTGCAATGTTTGTTTTACATTACCTTGAACAAAAGAAAAGGATTCTAATTGGACCCCCAACAAAGCTCTTATAAAGAAGCAGTCTCTTAGAGTTGAAAACTACATTCCCTGATATATTAGTCTTAGAGAAGTGAAGAGACCAAAAAAAAAAAAAAAAAAGTTCAAATTCAGGCAAGGCAGAGAAATAAAAGAAAACAATTTTAGAAAGTGAAGAGTAAACTTGAAAAAAAAGTCACAAAAGGAAGTAAACACAAGTGGTAATTGTGTTAGTAATTTTTCCATTACAATAATAAAATACTTGAGATTGGGGGCTGGAGGTTGTGATTCAGCCATGGAGCATTCATCTAGCATGGGAGAGGCCCTGGGTTCCATCCTCAGCACCACAGATAGATAGATAGATAGATAAGTAAAAAGGTATTGTGGGTTCGATCCTCAGCACCACGTATATACATAAATAGATAGATAAGTAAAATAAAAACGTATTGTGTCCAACTACAACTAAAAAATAAATATTAAAAAAATACTTGAGATAATCAGCATATAAAGAGGCATGGTGCATTCTGGTGCACAGTTTTGGAGGTTCGTTCTGTGGGTTGTTGGCTTCATTGTTTGGGGGCCTGTGGTAAAGCCCACTTTAGTGGGGAAGCTGCTCATTTGTGCTGGCCTGAAGTGAAACAAGGAGATTGGAAGGGGTTGGGGTCTCATTATTGTCTTTGAGGATGAGCCTCCAGATGTTCTAAGGCCTCACCGCCTCCCGATAGTGTCAAGCTGGGGGCCGGGTCTTTAATACATGGGCCTACTGGGGATAATTTAGATTCCAACAGTAGCACTACTATAAGAAAAGTCAAGGAAATGGTTCAGTAGCTTATGTCTATAGTCCCTGTGACTCAGGAGGCTGAGGCAGGAGAGAATCTGAGACCAGCCTCAGCAACTTGGTAAGACCCTGTCTCAAAAAACTAAAAGGTCTGGAATGTTGCCCAGGGGTAGACCACCCCTGGGTTCAATCTGCACCCCATACCCCCGAAAAAGAAAATAACAGTAGAGCAAACAGGTATAATTTCCTTTTTCTGTTTTCCTCTCCCTGTCTCTCTAATTTTGATGGTATATACACTGCATAAGTGAGCTACATCCCAACCATTTTATTTTTATTCTTTTTTACTAACATTTTTATTTACTATTTTTTATGGAGTGCTGAAGATTGAACCCAGTACCTCACATGTGCTAGGTAAGCACCCTATAGGTCTATGCCACCACACCCAACTATGATGGATTATTTTAATAATCAAAGAGAAAATAGGTGCAATAAGACTATTCAAAAGAAAAAACTTGAAAATAAACAGGAAATAATAATAATAATACCCTAAGAAAACCTGATTGACATAAAAGTCTTTTTCTGGGGGTGGGGTTTGAACCCAAAGGTGCTAAACCACTGATAGCCCCACAAGATAGTTGGCACTATCAGGGTCCCTAGCCCTTTTTATTTTTTATTTTGAGATAGAGTTTCACTAAGTTGCTTAGGTTCTTGATAAGTTGCTAAGACTGGCCTAGAACTTCAAATCCTCCTACCTCAGCCTCCTGAGTCACTGGGATTACTGCACCCAGCTGAAATAAAAGTCCCTGAAATGTACATGGAAAGGTTTATTGTATTCCTCAGAAAATCATCTCATATCACTTCTGAGACAGTATAGTGGAGGGATGGATCATTAACAAAAGGCAAAAACAAGCAAATCCTCTGAGCATCATGGAAAAAAAGACTTTATTGCTATCAGGAAAGGAAACTGAATTCTGATGAATTTTTTTGACAGTGTTGTAATACCCCAAAAAACAAGAACAATGCAATATCAATTTAGGATGAGCAAGGACGAAAATATGGGCATGAATTTCATAATGGTCCAAGCTGATCTGCAATATAAATCAGGCAGGTGATTATGAATATACCAGCAACCAAGAAATTTTATTTCTATGTGAGTTTATTTTAAATAGATTTTTTTTAAAGTTGTAGATGGATATAACACCTTTGTTTTACTTATTTTTATGTGGTGCTGAGGATCAAACCCAGTGCTTCACACATGCTAGGCACATGCTCTACCACTAAGCCCCAGCCCCTCCATGTGAGTTTTTTAGGGATTAGTAGCAGCTAATCATCATGGAGTTTTCAGTGAACTGGGGAGAGGTAGCACTGAAAGCTACATAGTTTTGTAACTATTATGGTGAAAATCATTAAGAGTCACTAGTGTCACCACTAGGGAAATGTATATGGATCTTACATATTTCCTGATAGAAATCTTCAACATTATCTGTTAAATAGTTCTGCCAACAAAATGTGCATGGTCTGATCCAGCTTCTGAATCTTACAAATTAACAGAAAATAAAATGGTAACATGTTTATTGATAGGATGGGCAGGCAATTAAGTAAACTGGCAAAATCCTGAACATGGGAAGCTTCACAAAACAACGGGGGTATAAGAAGATAAAAAGGGAACTTTTGGGTTAAGGGATTGAAGAACACATCGATTTATCATCATGCATAAATTTTATTTGGATTTTGATTCCAGCTAGTGCAAATTGAGAAAATTATATAATTGAGAAAATGTGAATAATAGATTTTAAGGAAATGCTGATTCATATTTTTAATGTATCATGGTTTTTTAGTAATAAGGCAAAAGAACAGATTAAGAAATAATGTTTAGCATTACCAATTAAAAAGTATGAAATGATGACTCATTCACTTGAGATCTTAGCAGCTACATTAGCCAGAGAAACAAAATTAGCAAAGAAATTTATTGTTCAGGTTAAGCAACCCTGATCAAAAAATCCCAAATCTGAAATGCTCCAAAAATCTCAAAATTTTGAACATTGATATGGTACCCCAAGTGGAAAATTCCACACCATGATATTGCTTTATGTAAGAAAATTATTAAGGATATTACATAAAATTACCTTCAGGCTATGTGTGCAAGGTCCAGATAAAGCAGAAATGTTTCTATGTTAGGACTTAGGTTTCATCCCTAAGTTACCTAATTATGTACTTGCAAATATTCCAGAGTTTGAAAAAGAAAAAATTCAAAAATCTTAAACACATCTGTTCCCACACATTTTGGCTAAGGGATACTAGGTCTGTAGGAAATTGTCTCATGTGATTATGGAGGCTGAGAAGTCCCAAATCTGCCATCCTCAAAGTGAACGTATGGGAGAGCCAGTTGTAGGTTCTTATCTGAATTTGAAGTCCCAAGAAGACCAATGCCCAAGAAGACCAATAGCAACAACAACAAAAATCATACTCAGGTAGAGAGAAGGTGAATTTTTCCTTTCTCTACCTTTTTATTTAATTCTGGACATTAGGAAATCGGACAATGCCTACCTACATTTGCTTTATTCAGCCACCAGTTCAAATGCTATCTCATCCAGAAACACCTTGACACATACTATTTATACCAAATACCTGGGTACCCCAGGGCCCAGTCAAGTTGACATATAAAATCACCCATCCTGGTAGAAAACACTCCATTTTTATTTTTCATTCCTGTGTTCCTTTGGTCCTTGGGGCTGTAAGTGATCAAACATTTATTTATTGGTCTTGAATCACTGTGGTCATCAAAATGGAAAAGCAGATTTTACAGTTCAGTAGTGAGGCTCCTGACCACTGGGGATTGTTCAGATAACAGGCTCAATATTCATCTTCAGTGGATCTGGGTTTTTTTTTTTTGCACTACCTGTTTTCGTGATGGAAAAGTGTATGTGAGTGGAATTTCTTGGGGTCCCTTGGACACTCTAGAGAACTTAAGTACTTGTTACCTCTAACACCTTTATTCAACTTGATATGTTTTGATTCTCTGGGAATATTTATGGGATTATTCTGTTCCCTATACCAAGTATTTCAAATACTGCTATCCTTAATCAGGCTTTTAAATTTAATTTTAATTTTGGGTACCAGGGATTGAACTCAGGGGTACTCAACCACTGAGCCACATCCCCAGTTCTATTTTGTATTTTATTTAGAGACAGGGTTTCACTTAGTTGCTTACCACCTTGCCATTGCTGATGCTGGCTTTGAACTTGAGATCCTCCTGTCTCAGCCTCCATAGCCGCTAGGATTACAGGTATGCACCACCATGCCTGTATGTATGCAATCTTCATTTCAGTGTTCATTTGTTCTAACTATTGGTAGCTGCTACTTTGTCGACATTTCTGACAGTAAATAATAGCAACAACAACAAAAATCATACTCGCTGTGACCAGTTCTTGTCTTTATGACCTTCCTAGGTTGACAGAAGAATTGTTTTACATGATGTCATCCTGGATCATGGGTAGGCTTTTTGCTTCCCAGTTGCATGCCAGAAAACTGAGGCTAAAATGATAAGTGACATGCTATGAATTATAAAGGCAATGAGGGAAAGCTAGGATGACCCGAAGGGTACAGTAAAGAGGAGAAGAGTTAAGAGAAGGATAGACAGGTTAAGGAGGTATGAAGAGCAGTAAGTCATGAGCTGTGAGGGAGATTCATGAACAGCCGTATGAGCCATGACACATTTAACGATGACAGCGACAGCAAACATTCTTCTGGAAAATCGGGCTGAGATTTTCTACACTGTCCAGAGGAGTAAAGAGTCACCTGGAGATTTTGTAAGTTGAACTGGGCAGGTGCTACCTAGTCAGCACAGGGCTGTGACCCCGTAATTGGACTGCCTCTGGAACATACCTTAGTCTGTGTCTTACTCCTTCATCTCCCTGGGTTTAGGTAACTGTGGTCCAGAGAGGTGAAGCAACTTGCCTATGTGCTTAAAATGAAGAGGCAGAGCCAAAAAGGGAATCTCTTATGTTCTTTCTGGAAGCATTATGACTTTGCTCACTGAGTTTTGTTTGTGGAACAGCTTCTGCAAGGCCAAATTCTTGTCCCTTCAGTTCTGTTTCTTTGACTTCGTGGCCTGTTTTTTATTGTTTCACCTCTTGTCTTTCCTCCCACATTCCCAAATGTGAAATAGAGAGATTGACTTTCATGTTATAATTGGAAAAAGTAGAAGCCGGCCTGAAGATAATTCTGGCCCCAGAGGAACCTCAGTTTGATGTTAGGAGAATTATTTTCTTTCTCATCCCTGAGTTTAGATTTAACTTTTTCATTAAGGAAGACTCACAAGTCAGCATTGCCCCTGAACTTTCTTCACAATAGCCCACTAGTGGAAGCATCCGGAGCCAGTCCTGGTTGTGAATGCAGAACACCAATCTTCTGTAGAAAAGGGGAAGGGGAAAAGAAAAAAAAAAGAAATTCTGTCTTCACAGGGATCCTTCTTGTTTGGAAAAACCAAATGGACAAGAAAAAATAAATCAGACACTTGAAGGAAAGGAGGGACATCTTTGAGAGCATTATATTCCTGAACATTCTCATCGTCCAGAGATTTCCTTGCCAACTGAAGCAAAGAGGAATTTTCCATTGTGAAACTATTTTCACATGGCCATCAACAGGATATTTTTGGTGCAAAAGTAGTTGCTGGTCCTTAGTGTAGCAACCTTTTTACCCTTTGAGTCAGATGTATTGCTCTTCCAGCCACACACAGTAGGAGACTTTTCTCAGTCACAGCCTCTTCAGACCTTCCCCATAGAAGGAGTTACAGGAGAAAATCTTCGTTTTGAGATGGAATTTTCCAAGGCTAAGGGTGCTTGAGAATATGTTTTTTGCTTCTGTGGACAGTGAAGAGGAAGGGAGCCGTCCATTCTCTGATGCTGTTCGGGATAGCATCCCTTTGAATAGTCCTTGTGCTACAATCCCTAGTTAAGAATTCCTGAGAGCTTTCAGTCTCTAAGGGTATTTACCACCATCCACCCCAACCCATTATATGGCTTTTGTTATTTTTTCCCCCCAGTACTGGGGGTTGAACCCAGGGACACTCTACCACTGAGTTACAGCCCCAGTTCTTTTTTTTTTTTTTTTTTTTTTTGAGACAAAGTCTTGTTAAGTTGCTGAGGCCAACCTCAAACCTGCCACCCTCCTGCCTTAGCCTCCCAAGGAGCTGGGATTATAGGCATGCACTTTACATGTACTTTTTATCCCAAAGTTGGTTGCATTGGGAAATTGATGAAGCCAGAGTTAATGAATCAGTTGCAAAGGGATTTTTGGTGAGTGAAATTGTTTTTTCCAGTGCAGAGGAGCGAGTAGAACTTAATCATGGCAGGAATATTTGGTTTATGATGTCTGTAATTTTAAAAAATGAAATTAATTTTATCTTAACACAGCGAGAGAAAACTTTTGAGAGATTATTATGGCTATTTGTAGTATTTTTATTTGGTAGGGTTAGCTCTTAAGGTAAAGTACCTGTTCTTCATGCAGGTAGAGTGTATGTAGATTCACAATGTATAGAGGAATTGATAACAGAGAAACACTTATGTTTTTTAGAAATATCTGTCCAGCAAATGCTCCAATGATAAATATCAGTGATACAATGATGGAGAAAAATTGGTTGCTAATTATGAGATTTGATTCAGAGACCTTGAATAATTTTTGCAAACCAGTCTCCTTTTGAGTTAGTTTAAGACATTTTCCAGGCTTTTTTTGCAGAAAAGACTTGTCATATTTATAGATGAACTTGTTAATTCTGCCTGAGAAACCAGGTTGAATTTTTATTCGTTTACTTCTGTGGGTGTTAAGATTTTGCTTCATGAAAGAGTAGGCAGCCTTTACCCATAAACCCCACCGAGGTTTCTACCATGAGCTTGCTCAAGTAGGGAATTATGTGGAGATGGCTCTCCTTGTAGCAGGAAAAAACTATAACTACAAGCTGATTCCATGTAAAGATTTGTAGTCTCATGGAATGTAATTTCTCCACAGCCAAGAAACCATGATACATGAGTTTAACCACAGCCCTTAACTACCTGCTTGCCATGTTGATAAAACCATTCAAGGTCCAACTGGATTCCTTAGGTTTAACAACCCATGCAAGCCAGCGCCTGTTGGTTTAGCCACATGGAGTCCAGAATCATCCTTTGGATGTGGGCGGGGCAGAATGGGTAGCATCCTTGTAGAGAACAGGGAAGCTGCTTTTAACCCTGATTCCTGTGTCTGCTATGAGGGTGAATTGGTGAGAAAGGCCAGGATGGCGAAGATGTGCCAGTCAACGTACCTCAGGCTGGACACACATTCCTAGTTATTGGTCTGAATTGGCTTAAACTGCAGTACATCAATATATCTCAGTGCTTTTCAGGATCACCAATGAAGACAAACCAAACAGGCTTATCATTCTCCTAGCTTTTATTTTAAAGGTTGGTAAGGTAAATGCTTCGGGTGTTGAGACTGTTCATATTGCACACCGAATAGTAAAAATATTGAAAAATGCAGATGGGGATTTATAATCTAAGAGATCAGTTTGTTTTTGGTGATGTCCCAGTAAAGACTAGAATATATGCAGGGGGAAAATAGAAATGTAAGTGTTGCATACCTATCGTTTTGGTAATTTTGTAATGTGTACCATAGTATTAAAAAAAACTACATTGGGTGTCGGTTATTAGATTCTAGGTATGAAATAGGAGACAGTATTGTAGGGTAGTTAAAGAAACATCATGAGCCTAGTGTAAGACCAAGATTTGGTCTCAGATCTATCACTTGCTAATTCCATGATCTTGGTAATAAAATGAAGCTAATAATAAGAATTTTGTAACAGTCACAGAAATCATGCTTGCAGTGTGGCTGGCATATAGTAAATGCTCAGAAATCTTTAACCGTAGTTAGAATTAAAAACTATCCCCATGGTTTTGAAATGATGTAATAAATATCTGAAATAAAACTCTTTTTTTAAAAAGTTTATTTTTTATTGGTTTTGCATGATTTAGCTGGGGGAAAGCTTCTTTGTTTCCCTTCTGGAAATTTAGTTTGTATTTGCTAAAGACGTTGATCCCCTCTGTCAAAGGGTCTACTGTCTCCCATGGTGCTTTGCATGTACAGAATATCAATGCAGATCCGCGGAAGTCCTGGAAGCACCGGGGACTGGCCCACGGTGATGCTAAGTGGATCTGACATGGTAATGACATGGAGGTTGTCATGCAGGTTGCTGCCGATTAATCCAGGTCACTGGAGAATCATTGGGAAGTGCATTTGTCCTTTCACCTGACCCTCCCACCCCCATAAAAGTGCTTGACAGGAAGCTTGGGGTCACCCTGGCCATTTTTCCACATCTTCCAGAACTTAAAAATGGAATGTCTATACTTTCGATGATTGCTGCTTTGTTAAACATGTAAGAATGGCTTGATGTTTGTGTTAGTGGCAGCCTGGATCTAGGTATGATCATCTTCTTTCGGTTTTCCTATTATCGCTCTCTTCCCTTCCCTTCCTTGAGCTAGATTGCAGATCTTCCAATGTGCCTGGCAAGTACTCTACCACTGAGCTCTGCCACCAGCCCTAGGTGTGGATTTCTTGATGATTATGCAAATTGCTTCTCCCCCAACCACCTCCATTGCACATTTCCTATAAAACCTCTTTTCATAAGCAAAGATTATTGACTCCTCTGTTCCTCATCTGTTAAGCACTACAGGTCTAGAGCTCGTGAGATGGTGTGGCCAGGTAAAAAGCATTCTGGGGCTGGGGCTCAGTGGTAGCGCAACTGCCTGGCATGTGTGAGGCACTGGGTTCGATTCTCAGCACCATATGTAAATAAATAAGGGTCTATCAACAATTAAAAAAAAATTTTTTTAAATTATAAAAAACTGGATCCTCCCACCACCCCCATTTTTTCCCCCAAACCTAGTGTGTCCCGAAATCATTGGTGATCTGAGCAGTAGTCACTATATTTCAAGAGATATTTGACTCTCCACTTCCACGCCTGTGGTAGCCTTTAACTTGCTATCTCTCCTATTTTGGGCTTGCCTGTCACCCTAGCTTAAGAGAAATGGAATTCAAGCGAGTATAAAGAGTGCTATTACCTTTAGGTGGGAGCTTGAAGACGGATGGTGTGCTTTGGTCGGGAAGACTTTTCTTTTCTCTGCAGATAGGGAAACTTGAAGGGGAGCTTCCCTGGTCTGGGGACCTTATGGAAATATTGAGCCTCATCTTCCAAATGGTTCATTTGGAGCATGAGGAAGAAAACGCACCATATTGGTGCAAGTTTCTGTTCTGGATGACTGTTTGTTTTGGCCACATAATCTGATTCACTCCGGAAATCTTGAGGTCAAAAGAAGACTTTCATGTTTACTCTTTCATATAATTTATTATGGTTTTGGAAAAGGGTTTCAGTCCCCAGTTCCCACTGTCTCTCTTGTCCCTCCTCATGCTCTATCTTCTCCCTCTGTCCACCTCCATGATGGCCAAGTTCATTTGGGAGAAGAGATAAGGAAGTGAGAAGTTGGTACTGGCTTTAATCACAGATTAATATCAGAAATCTCTATCTATCAATCAACCAATTATCTAGCCTTCCCAATTTTTAACTTCATTACATTGTATAAGTATCAAAATGACATAATAGTAATGTCAGGTAGATAAAATACATTTTTCCCCCTCTTCTAATATACAGGTCACAATTGCTGGCTCTATCCTTACATAGCTAGTTTAGACATCTAAGGACGTAAGATATTATCTACTTTATAAAATTATTTCAAGAATAGAGTGCCTGCTGTGCTCATATTCTAGTACCTTAAAATGTTTATAATAAGACAAAATAGCATGTTACTTTATACGTACTACTTAATGTGAAGTGTCTTCTGTTTATTGGTAAATTTGAAGTGCTTTCCTTAACATTAAAATGTGTTTTCTTTAGTCATTTCCTTCAATCAACTGATGATTGTTAGATCAAGTCCATTATTCATTATTGATTTATATTCCATGTTGTTTTGCTGTTAGTTGTGAGTTGCAGCTACATTTTTCTTTGCCTTTGCTTCTCAGTATATAAAGGCATTTTTACATGTATTCTGTGTTCCAAGCCTTGCTAGGAGATTATATAAGTGTCATTACATTTTAAAGGTTTAAAATATTGAGGAGACAAAGGGAGAAGTTACTTTCTCATTTGCAGTCGAACCTGTGTGACAGTATAGAAGATAGTATCAGTCTATACCTGTGTCTATCCTTTAACATCTTTGTATTATGCAACTACCCTGTACCGAGTATCCTCAGAAACATCTAAATACATACAAATTAAAAGGACGTTGTAGACCAGAACAAGGTAGACAGATCAATTTTGTGCAGGACCTGTCCCCTTGTTTGCACGGCTGGCACATGATTAACACCAAATAGCTAGGAAGCTGGTGTGTGGATCTGGTACCTACAGCTACCCAGCACCACTACCAGGTGCTTCATCTGGATTCTGCAGGAGGTTCTGGGTGAACCCAGGGATGGAGGGACTGCGCCAAGCTGAATGTGATGCATTGGAAAGCATGCAGCTAGGGAGGTTTGGGACCCTAGCAAGTGGGAATGGGCTTGGTGTATAACTTGGGACTGGGGACAGCTTGTGCAAAGGCACCATGGCAAGAATCATGTGGAAAGAGGTACACTGTGGTTTTCATTTCCCTGAGGCATCTGTTTATTTGGACCAATATCATTTCTATTGCTCTGTTAGTTCTTCTTGGACCAATATCATTTCTATTGCTCTGTTAGTTCTTCTTGGTCAAGAGTGAAAGATAGTTACCTGTGACTGACAGTTGCCAGAAGAGGTCACAGCCAACTACAGACCCCATCTGCGTTGTGTAGAGTGTGTGTTTTGTTGGCCTCTGCTTGCATCATGTGCAGATCTGTGTTCTTTGCCCGTGGCATGCGTGCACACGTGTGACGGGGGTCGACTGGACTTAGTGTGCCACGGGAAAGGAGCTATTCAGTATTTGTTGCGACTCATGTATCCCCACAAAGGAGAAGTAAATGTCGGTGGTGTCCCACATAAAACACGAAGCACTAAATAATATTGAGAGAGCCTTGCGAAGCCCTCCACAAATAGTACATTAATGTCAAGGAAGTGTTGAGGAATTCCCAGAGAGCATTGTCGTTCAATAATGACCGTTATTTATCACAGATGTGCATTCTGTTTATTCACATTGGGTAATGAATGACCTTGCTGTTTCCACGGCCAGGGCCAAACAGGCCTCTGTCGACACCGATGCAGGCTGGGGGCCATTTATCATGCCTCACTAAGTGGGATCACTGCCTTAAAGGATGCCACCCGGGAAATGCCCAGCTTAAGGGATCAGGCCAGGGGAAGGCCTTCGGGGGTTAAATACTCCAAAGCAAATACTGACCCTCCCTTCCTGCTGTGAGCACCTCACTCTCTCTCTCTCCCTCTCCTTCTCTCTCATCCACACACCAACCTTGCAAGTGTTTTTTTTTTTTTTAACTTTTTTTTTTTTTTGTAAATGGACACAATACATATTTTGTTTATTTATTTTTATGTGGTGCTGAGGATCAAACCCAGTGCATCGCACGTGCTAGGCGAGCGCGCTACCACTGACCCACAGCCTCAGACCCCAGTAGAGTTTCCGTCAAGACCCTTGACATTGTGGACAGGGAAAGTGAATTAGCGTATTTCTCCATCATAAAAGTCTATTTCCAATATTGTTGCTACTTGTAGGATTTGGTCCATTTTGTTGTCATATGCCATAGTTTTATTTGTTTATTTATTTATGATATCTTCTATTGTCCTTGAAGTAAGAGTCAGACACTTAAGAAATATCACTTAGCAGTGTTTTTTGGTGTATCATGGTTCTGAACGTGGGATAAAAGGACACAAATGCCTGTGGGTGTTGTGGGGGAAGTTGACTACTTCAAATCTCTAAGGGCTCTCAGATTTGCATGGACCTGAAGAGAATCCATGTTTTTTTTTTTTTTTTTTAATTTTATTTTTAAAGAATGCCATCAGGTTCCCTGGGTCACAGCTCCTGGAAAGGAGGAAGGAGAGGGTTTAGTTCTGATGATTTAAACACTGCAGTGTGAAGATGGCATCTTTTTCACACTGAGTAGTTGTCCTTAAAAGTTAGATTTATATCAGATGCTGGTCAAATTTATTCACTTAAAAATGCATTTAAAAGCCAGCTCTCAGAAAGGCTGTGATGTCATCTGGCATAACCCTGGGACTTATGCCAGTTCTAGAAACCTGGGTAGCAAATCAGAATTGCCATATTTTTGGAAACTTGACTGTGTGAATTTTGAGACTGTTATGCTTTGGAATTGTCTGGTGTGAATGATGTTACCTTCCTATAATAAAGAATGCTATCATTTTTCAGCTTAAAAATGTTTAATTTAGATGAGTGATTGAATTTCTACCATTAAAATAAAAAAAAAGAAAAAAGAAATTCCTTTCTTTCAAAATCAGAAAGAAATCTCCTTCCCCTCCTTCCTCTTCTCTCCCATCCCATGTCCTCCCCTCCCTTCTTTTCTTCCCCTTCTTTCCTCCTTCCCAGGTTTGCTGATGCTTGACAGGTTTATTGACAGTCTTTTCTTCATCTTCAACTGGTGATATCTTGATCAGGGTTTCATCATAATGCATGGAGCTAAAGTGAAGTTTGTGCTTCTTTTTCACGCATTGGCATCTTTAATTTTGTTAAAGACGTAGTGAGACTATTGCGGGTTCAACACTCAGTGCCGTAGCTTGATACTAAGTATTTGAAGAACATCAGGGGTTTGATGAACATTTAGCTGTATATTCCTTCAATCATGTGCATGCTTCATCTCTCTGAGCTAAGGCCTTTATGTGTATCTATCCTAGTTCTATGGAAGGATCAAATTCAGGCATTAACCCAAGATTCTCCTACCTGAAGGTGCAGACGTTTCCACCGAAATATATTATTTATACATATAAACATCTGTCTCACAACTTTTGACAGGGAACATAATATGCATTTATGGTAAAAGAAGGAATTCACTTTTTAAGAATTGAAACAGTGAACAATTTTATGTCACGTAACATATATAATCATTGGGAGTAATTTTTGCATATTGTAAGTACACACAGAAACAGTCTTTTGTTCCATTTTTTAATTTTATGTGACACACCCCCCCACACACACACACTTTTTTTTAGACCTCTTATTTCTTCCCTTGCTTGATACTCAAGCCAGTGTTCCTTTTGGGTCCTGGATAGCATCCATCTCTTATCTTCTCACTGTATGAATCCAGGTGACTTACCTACAGTTGTTTCTGTGCCTTCATAACTTAGGAATTTTAGGAATGGATGAGCTGGGAGAAAGCCAGTGATCATTTGAACAGAGCCAAAAGTCTACCAAATTTTGGTTATTTTTTAACCTCTTCTTCTTATGGGAAAGGATGTTTTTGATTTCCCACTGGGAATAAAAAAAGAGATCATTTTGGGTAAGACTTATTGGGTGTCTAGATAAATAGCTAAACCCAAAGGTACATATATCCATGCACACACACCACAGATATTGATGTGATCAAAGTTTCTAATGACTTCAAATGAGAAGACCAGGAAAATGACTTGCTGGTCTTTGATCATAACTATTATAGGTGGTATGTTTTTTTTTTAATAATTTAATATTTCTATAATGTTTCTAGATGAGGGATTATATTTATACACCGATTTATACATTTGTATCTTATAAATATCTCAGAAAGAGTCAATCAAGAAATTATATCTGCCAAAATACGTGTAATCATGTTGTTCAGTCAACAAGGAGAAGGAGGTGCTTTGCATGCACAATTGCATGCAAATGAATTCACATTTCCATCTAGCTGTAATGGGCATATTCTCTCCACAGCTGTGCTTTTGGTTTTGACATGGTGATAGAATCCCTGCGTTCAAATGATTGGATTTGGAAATGGAGTTTGGAATGTTGAATTTGCTGCCTAAAATAATAGCATTAAAAAAAAAAAAAAAAAAAGCATTATTAGTTGCCAGGCACTGCTTAAACTCTTTGCCTGTACTAATTCATTTAATGTTCATTGCCACCCTAGGAGATAGGTATGCTAGAATCTTGCAAAGGAGTCTGCAGACAGAGGGTGCACATTTGGGTCAGGGTCACACAGCTGAGAAGAGACAGAACTCCTACAGCTGAGCTCAGTTGTGTTTTGTGGAGGGGTCTCTGGCCCTCATGTCATTTTTCTCACCCATTTCCCTCTGCATCCTGTAGGGTGGGTATTATTTATTTTAGGGCTAAGAAAACCCAAGACTCAGAATCTCTGGGACCAAAAAAATTTAAAAAAAATAAAAAGAGTGGGTGTTCTTTGTATGTACCTGCTTCTTTTTATTTTTATTATTTTTATTTTTGCAGTGTTGAAAATTGAACTTGGGGTCTCACACATGCTAGGCAAGCACTCTGCCACTGAGTCACACCCCAGTTGCACCTGAAGCTTTTTCCTGGGCCGGTGGAATAGAGTGGGCTGGATGTGTGGGTAGAGTCTCTTGATTGAAAGTTTTTTTCGTGGCTTCTCCAAATTCTATAGAATGTATACTTTAATGCCTTCAATTTTGTGGGGGCAATTTGGTACATCTGTCAAGTTAAGCATGCCTATTTTTGATATAGCAAATCTGCTTAAAAGCTAGTGGAAGAAATCTCAAGAGCTTTTACTGGTTTAATCGAGTTTATTTCAGAAATTTAGATTTTATGCTTGGGCCAGTGTTTGTGGCAGGGACCCATTGGTCCCTGAAAGGACATCCTGAACACTCATGTCCTACCCTGGCAAATTCCTTTAACCTTTGCCATTTCTCTCCCAGTTCTCTGCAGCTCATTCCTTCAGCGTTGAAGTGTTTTTCAGGGTCGCTCAACGTGGAGTGCTCTGTCCAAATGTTAGACATTCTTATCCACAAGGTTATGGGTTTTCTTTCTTCTCCTCTGTATTACTCTTCAATTAGTCACAGCGCAGTAACTTGATAGGATTAATAACGCAGAGGACAGCTTTAGAACTTTAGGAGGTCCTTTTCTTGGGAAGTAAACATCATAGGTCGATTGTTCCTATTTTCTTTCTTTGAGGTTATTTGTCTAAGTAGACATCTGCCTTGAAAAGAAATTATTTGTTATAGCGTCTTCTTTTGACGTGTTGCCTTTCTGGAGTCGTTTCTCCACAAAAAAATCTCCTGCAGTTACAGTGTTAGATGGAGCTTTGATAAAAATCCATCTTGGAATCATCTGGAATATTTATACTGTCAAGTATGATCCTTTTTTTTTTTTTTTTTTGGCCTTAAGATGATTTTTCTCTCAAAGATATTCTCTTGGTAGGTGGGCAATTTACAGTACAGAACTGTCTTTACTGTTGAGCTTAATTTATTTAAAAATCTGGTTCTGATGTGAGGTGTGAATTTTGGTTTTCATCCTGAATGGCTTTTAAAATGGACATATCAGAAATCTGGGGCTCAGGATTTAGACAGTTGGGTTTTATTTCAGCTAGCTTGTCAATCCAAGCCCATAAAGGTTTGCTTTTGTAGGCTTGTTATTATTATGTTATTGGATTTGTTTCATATTTACAATCTTTAACTTTGCATTCCATCTTTAATTCAGCTAAACGTAGAAGTAAAATCTAAATACACCCGAGATCCAGCATCATAAATGTCAGGGCATTTGAGAGATGATTTGTATTTGTAGTCCAAATGATACTGTCAAGCGTGGAGGGTTCCCGGTGTCTCTGTTCTGATGTGATAGGCAGTCTGCCTTGCTTTAGCTCCTTGTTGTGAATCTCTGCCTCTCAGTTCTCAGGAGAAATGGGCAGCCAGGCTTGCATCCACTTCTGGTTATCCTTCTGCCTTTTGTGTTTGCCTTCTCTGCTTCGGGCTTTTCCATAAATGGGGAAGTCAGTATTCTTCCTTAATCAGATTGTGACATTGCCACCATCCATGTTCTTGATGATCAACCTTGTTTGCAACCTCAAGTCGACATCCGTGGTTCTTGAGCCTGCCTTGCCACCAAGATGATGTTGAGCATATGTTAAAAAACAAAACAAAACACACACATGCACACATATGCACCTGGGCCCTGTTGTAAATTAATCTTTGGGTGACTCAAGCATTGAGCCTGGTCCATGCTCTGGGAACTGTTTGTGGGAACCACTGGCGGGTCTTCACCTTTATGGTCTCTTCTCTCCTTTCCAAACCATTGGTCTTTGTTTATCATAGAGTGTATCTCTTGTGTGTTTCATATACTTGCCCTTGACCTCTGGGGAGTGGGGTTTCCTCCCCTTTCTCCTTGCTTCCTGAGTGTGTAGCACATTTCACTAGTTTGGACATAGTTGACCTGAATATTTTCAAGGTCATTCCATTCGGGGCCATGGTATTAGTGTACAGGATGCTCCATTCCTGAACAAGCCCCTCACCTCATTCACCGTGCTCTGCTGTCTTACACACACATTGCTTAATGCCTCCTAGACATTGCTGAAATCCAGTTTTGACATGAAAGATATCAGATATCTATTGCCATCACTTTGTAGTTGAAGAAACAGAGGTGCAGGATGAATAACGTGCTCAATATGGTGCAGTTTGTATGTAGGCGTTGTGCAGTATGAATTCAGGTGTCTTTGCCTTTATTTAGACCTTGAGGTTTTGACAGTTACCCAGGAAAACCTCCTGAAATGTGAAACAGTGGAAGACAACACAAAGTGTGACTCACAAGAGGGTTCCCGTTTGCCCGCATCTTGCAGAATACCAGGGTTGCTCAGGGTACCAGACTGTCAGTGGCTGAGTACAGACTTGCACTCTGAAAGGAAATCATCAATCCAGGAGGGCAGGGACATTTTCCAGATCAGACGAGAGTTTGAGTTTGGCCTTAGATTTTCAGTGTGAGGATTGTCAAAAATAAATGAAGGCTGGGTGTGGTGGCACACACCTGTAATCCCAGCAGCTTGGGAGGCTCAGGCAGGAGGATCATGAGTTCAAAGTCAGCCTTAGCAACTTAATGAGACCCTGTCTCTGAATAAAATATTAAAATAAAAAAAAGAAGAAGAAAAGGGGGCTGGGGATGTGGCTCAGTGGTAAAGTGCCCCTGGGTCCAATCACTGTACCAAAAGAAAAACAAGTGAAAATATTGATACCAGGTATATTCGTCTCCTAGAGCAGCTATGACAAAGTACCACAAACTGGGTGATTTAAAGAGCAGGAATTTATTTCAGAAGGCTGGAAATTCAAGATCAAGGTGTTGGCAGGTTTGGTCTCCCCTGAGGCCCCTTTCTTGGCTTGCAAACAACTACTTTCTTACTTTGTCCTCATTTGGTCTTTCTTCTTCTTTCTCTTATGGAGACATCTGTCCTTTCTGACTCAGGCTCTATCCTTATGACCTTATTAAACTTAAATTACCTCTTTAAAAACCATATCTTGAAATACAGACGGTTTCTGACTTAAATGGTTAGATTTAGGATTTCTTAAACTTTACTGTGGTGCAAAAGTGATAAGCATTCAGTGAAAACTGCACTTCAAATTTTGACCTAGCCTCATGGTAAATTAAAGAGCATCCATAGATAGAGGTTAGGGTCTGGGGAAGTGAAACCCGTGACCAGATAGGGTAGAACTTGAAAGAATTCCCCACGCAAAGACACTTCGCCAGGAGAATTCCAATTTTATTGCAAAAAGCTGTATGCTTATATAGAACTAAGGGGGGGATGGTAGGGCTTAGATAAATGGCAGGCAACCCGTTTATTGGCAAGTTCTTTCAGATATCAGCTCCAGAGCCCAGGAATTAGTTCTCATTAGGGCTAAGGTTCCCCGCCAGCGAGATTTGAAATTGGCGCCAGCAGGAGAGTTCACAGGGGCCAGAACTTTTCGCGCCACTGCAGAAAAGAAGAAGGTAGGAAGAAGAAGTCCTTAGGCGCCATGTTGGGGTTTTTCTCTGGGGTATGGCTGCCATTTATACTTTTCCCAACAGAACTGGGCCAAGAAAAAGCAAGATTTCTATGACAAAGGATGAAGGTACCAGAATGATTATTCCACATTTAGTACCTAAGAAGCTCTTGAGAAGTTTTGCTGTTGGGCTGAGCTCAATCCCAGAGTTATTTTTGGCATGAAATGATGGATCCTAGAAGTTGGGACTGACTATAGATTCAGGCCACTAAAAATACATGGATGTACATGCTTTTATTTTTCCTTTAATCCTTTTGAAAAATGCCTTTTGGATGTAATTGCAAAATCAGATTGTCAAATTTAAATTTGAATTAATAAGTTTCAGCATGCCTTGGAGATTTCGATGTGCTAGACTCAGTAAATTTAACTTTTTGTAGATGGCTGGCCTGAAGTGAATGAACAGAACCTGCAGTGTGATGTTCTGACCCACATGGTGATTAAACCAGGCTTTTCTTTTAAAAAATTCAACAGAGTGGTTTATGGCTTCAAATCCTGTATATATGTCTGATGTCTTAAATAAGGGATGCTTTCACTTTGTTGTCCTAGACCTTTTGAACTAAAGATCAAGTTAGAAAAACTTAAGAAATATAGGTGATCAAATTTTATCTCAAATCACCAGAATATCCTATGTTAAATGACTGGACCAAAGAGAGAGAGAGGGGGGGGGGGAGGGAGGGAGAGGGAGGGGCACTGAGTGTCCTCACCACTCTTCCTGAGCATTTTCTTCTTCATTTGTTTTCTCCTGCTACAACTGTCATTTGGAATTAGTTCTTGTCTTGTGTTTCTGTAAATAAAATTGATAGCATGTTATTAGTGTCTTTGTTTCTAGAATTCTGAGAGTTTGCATTTTAAAAGGAGTTATATAAAATCTAAGCTTTTCATGTTTAAATGGGCTGGTCTTTATGTGAACAATAGTGTGAAGTTAGCAGATATTAATTAAAATGTCTGGAAAACCAAAGCTTTATGAATTCAGAAAGGATTGAGAGAAGTGTGTGAGTTTCTGATTTATATGCTATTAACAGAGAATTTTTAATGTTGTAAGCAAATTGAAAACCAACATATCCCTCCTTGAAGATAATGGATAACCTTTCATTTCTGTGCTTTAAAGTAAGAAATGTTGCTGAGAAAAGACATTTTCGAATAAACTATTTTTATTGGTGGCAAGAGAAGTTCATTTGATGTGTGAAATATGTTTACATAGCTCTTGAGTTGAGTACACCTGAATACTATTTACCTTTAGATAGATATGAGTTTGGCCTTTGTAGAACAAATGTTATTTTAGATGCATGGAAAGCAGTAGACACGAGAGAATGTTCTGTGGTTTTGTTTCTTTAAAAATATGTCCAGCTGCTCCAGAAAGTCCTAGATCAGCAAGGAAGATAAATGCAAAAACAAACCAAAGACAAACAGTCAATGTTATCTCTCTGCCAGGAGAGACTTCTAGGAAGGACCAGCACTAAGAGCCACAGCCTGAATGACATGTCTTAACCCAGCCTTGACAGAGTTGGGGCTTGAACTACAAAGGCAAGAATTTGCCTTACAAAACAGTACAACCTTATAAAGCCATATTGCATTCTTTGGGGAATAAAAAATGCTTTCAAACATTTTTGATGCGATTGATTTTTCAGGTTATAGAGGCCACACGTGCTCAGGAGAGAGACAAGTTAGAAAACAAAATTTTTAGAGAAATGAAATAACAGTTCATTAAATTCGTGTAAAAGAATCACTTTTGACGTTTTGTGCCTTTTCTTTCTGTTCTGTTCTCCCACCCTCTCAACTCTTCCCCCCTCCCCCTTTCCACACAGCAATTTCTTCATTATAAAACTCACAACCCCCATACACTCGGTTTATTTTGTAATCCAACTGCATCTCAGGAGTTGTCGTGGTTTTATGTGGTACTATTTCTTTTTCTTCCAAAAAAAGCTGCTATTAAAATGACTGTGTATTTCAAAATTCATGGAGTCTTACAATTTAGGGAATACAGCACACATTTATTTATGTCTACACTTACAGTTTATATCCACATATAGATTTAGATGTGTCTGCATTTCCCCCTTGATATGAGATCATAAGCAGTTTCCTAGTAGTATGAAGGTCTAGGCCCTTGCAATGGCGAGATCACATTATGTGATTATGTTTTAATTGATAGGATTTTGCTTCCGTCAGTCATCCTGATTGCTTTTACTCTTTTGACTAAATATAGGTAACTTTCTTAAGAATATTCTTGGATCATTTTTGTATCTAAACATCCAGAACCCATTTGGTCTATATTCTTCTAGTTACCAAATCTTTAACATGTAAAATAGTGAGAGTTGGGTACCCATCCTGATCTAAGAAATGAAAGTCTTACACACTGACTTGAGATCTGGGCAAATATTTTGTATTGTTCTAGGGCAACAGTGACAATTTAAAAAAAAACCACACACAATGCAGCTTTCCTCTCAAAGGTAGTGATTTAATAGGCAGGTAATGAGTGTCTAATGAGGATCATTTGGATTTCTTTACAAATGATGTCAGAGTGTAAATTGTGTAAGACTTCCTTGCTTGGGTCATGCCAATCTGAACTCTAGGAATAAAATCTTTCTTTATTTGTCAAGGAATCTGTGAGTGACCTGTCACCCTCTCTGTGGTCATGATTGGGATGGGATGTGTTTTATGTTTTGAAGTTTACTCTGGAGGGAGCAAGAGGACATCTGAACAGACAAGAGGCAAGGTATACATGATATAGGTAGCGGAGTTATACTTTTTTTTACTCAGTTCAACGTACAGAGACAATTTTAAAAGCATGACTGTTAAAGAAGTTTAAGCAAAAAAAAAATATATCAAAGAGCTGTTTTATATGTAACTGTTTTATATGTTACAGTTGCAGGAGGGGTCTTGTATTTGAAAAACCTTTTGGCTTTCTAAGTCAGATGATTGTTGGAAAGACAGGAGCTCAAGGTAGGACTTCCAGTAGAGAAGAGACAATTAAGATCCTTTTGCTTTCTTTTCAATGATTTTCAGTGTTGTGAGGTTTCTTTCTTTCTTGTGAAAGAAAGAAGTGGAGTGGGGTGGGGGGGGGGAACCTTTGTCCTGGAGGTATAAAGTCATTACAGGGACTAATGGGGCATTGAACTAACCTGAGGTACAAGGTGGAGTCTTTGTAAACCTTTTTATTGAATTCTTTTCTCTGTCAGGTCAAACAAGATGTGATTAAACTTAGCCACCTCCACCCCCACGCTGCTGCCCCCAAGAATTATTTTCATGCTAAGGAAGTGGCCCCACAAAAGAACCATCCTGGCTTCCATCTATTGGCAGTTTACTAAATAAACTAAAAGTAAGGGAGAAAAGAGAAAGCTATGGGGTGGTTAAGTTGTTCAAGTATAAGACAAACATGTGAATAAAGAAAGAGCCTTGCATGTGCCAGGTGCCAGGGGCCCTCACTGTGTCCACAGATTTCTGGCATTGAGGGCTCACAGAGCCATCTTCTTCCTGGCCACCTCTGTGTGGACTTGACTTAGGAGACATGATCTTCCTGACGAGCTATCCTGGGGTGCTGGAGGCAGACGATGCCAGAGCACAAGGTTGCTTTTAGGGGTGCAACTGGAAGGAATCAGTAGTTTTTATGGGTCCAAGGAGGAGGTATGTACTCCCAGGCAAGTGAGAGCTCGCAGCCGTGTCACTGGGGCATGTCAGGAGTCCTGTGGAAGGCGAGGCCCACCGCTGGGAACTAGATCAGAAGGCTGTGGCCCTCTGGATGCCCAGGCCCTCCCTTGGTCCATCCCAGCCTGGTGCTTTCAGGGCTCTGTTGAAATGCATAGTACCAAGGCAGTCAAAGGCAGGAGATGGTTAGGATGGAAGGAGAATGCACCTATTAGAACCTTTAAAAATTAGTTGCCTAGATTCTAGGTGAATCCAATCCAAATGTCAGGACTTTTAAAACTGAAATTTGGCCACCTGACTCAAAATGTGTCAGAAATCCAGATGGTGTAGACAAGCCAAAACAAATTGGCAAAAGAACAAAATTGGTGGCTGAACGTATCTGATATGAAAACTTTGCATAAGGCTCCAGGCAACCAAATCACGAGGTCCACAGAAAACTTATACATGATTGTTCATAATTGGCAGAGACTGGAGTGTCCATGAACTGGTGAATAAGCATTTGTGGTACATCCATGCTCAAAAATCCACCTTGGCAACAGAAAGGAACTTGTAATAGGTGAATCTCAAACACATTATGTTTTGTCAAACAAGCCAGACATAAAAGATGATGTACTATGTGATTTCATTAATTCAAAATTCTACAACTAAAAAAAAAAATTAAACTGTGATAAGGAAAATCAAATGAGTGATCTCCAGGAACTAGGTATAAGTTGGCATAGAAACTGACTACAATTTCATGGCATCAGGGAACCTGGTGGGGGAGGAGTGATGGGAGTATTCTATATCTTGCTTTTAATGCTGGTTATACAATTTTATTATTTTGCTAAATAAACAAATTGTGCAATGAAAATGAATAGATTTTACCTTAGGCAAATTAGACTTTAATGAAGTTGGCATAAAATGAAAATGAGAGGTCATCAGGCCTCTTGCCTTGCTTATTCAAGTTATGACTAAATGGAGACTTTGGAAATCTATTCCTTCCATAGAATATGAATTTCCTAAGCTCTTGATGTAAACAGAAACTACATTGTTGTTTTAATTACCTAAGTTTTGCAGTATTTTCGGTGCATGGAATTGATAACTTGGAAAACTTTTATTTTGAAGAAACGTTTATTTTGAAGAAACATCTAATGTTTAAGAGGTTTTTTTGCTGTGCATACCAGGTGTCAACTATCACCACTGGAGAATAGTCGTTTTACTGTAGCTGTGTCCGAGAAAGATATGAGCTAAGATTTCAGAGTTGTAAATGAAAAACCCTTTCTGGTCAATGGAATCTTGCTGATAGAATAAACATTTGGGTTATGGTAATAAAAAAGGAGAAGGGGAATTACCCCAGAGATTTACCTCCTGGATTTGGAAAGGACTGGAGAATCTGAGAACTGCCAAAATTATTAAAATGCCTGACATAAATGCTTAGTCAGCTAAAATGCCACTTTTTTACCAAAACTTTTTAATTAATTTTCCCTATCAACATATTCCCTGAGGGTAAGTTTTCTCTTACATTCATTCATCTTTCTCTCATTTTTCATTTATACATGAATCTGTTTCTGTATATGTATGTGATCCTGGGGGTTGAACTTGGGTTTCTCTATATCACCAGCCCTTTATTTATTAGGTTTTTTAAGACAGAGTGTTGCTAAATTGCTGAGTCTGGCCTTGAACTTGCTACCTTCCTGTGCCAGCCTCCTGAGTAGCTGGGATTACAGTTGTATGCGGTGGTGCCTAGCTTTTATAGTGGTTTCTTTTGGCAATACCATGCTTCTTCAGATACGAAATTTAGAGTATGCTTTTTCTTGTAATAAGAACATTAATATTTACATTTGATTATTCAACTTTTTTTTTTTTCTGGTGGTTCCTGCTTCCTATGAACTGTAGACCTAACTTAGACATTTCCAGATATTGGTGGTCATGTAGCTCATCAAAATTTAAATCGACATATGCAGTCAAACTGGCTTTTCTTTGCAAAATGAATCAGTGTGAAGGCAAGAAAGAAGAGAATTTTTGCTAGGTGTGGTGTGGTGTGGTGGTGCATACCTGTAATCCCATTGATTTGGGTGGCTGAAAAGAGGGTCACGAGTTGAAGGTCAGTCTGTGCAACTTAGCATCACCTTGCTCAAGTTTAGCAAGGCCTGGCTCAGTGGACTTGGGATGTAGTTTACTGGTAGTATGCCCCTGCATTTGATCTTCAGTTCAGCCAAAAAGCAGAAACAAAATCAGGAAAGAAAAGGAAAAACAACAACAACCAAAAAACAAAAAAAACAGAGACTTTTCCTATAAAGTGGGAAGCATTATAGTATCCGGCTGGTGTGATCCAGTTGTAAAAGAGATGCAAGTCGATTTATGAAATATAATTTGAGTCTTCATTTGCTTTGCAACGTCTTAAGCATAGGTTAATAATGTCAGTGGCTGGAATAGCTTCTCAGATCTTGATGGTTTAACACAGTAGAAGTTTGTTTCTAATTCATGCAAAGTTTACTACAGGTGTGTCTGTTCACCAAGCTCCCCTTCAGGTTGTCATTTAGGGGCTCAGGTCCTATCTGGGCTATAGTTCTGTAGCTCTGGTGTCCCTATTTAGCTTCCAAACATTATATGGGTCAGGTCCAGAAGTAGTGCCTATTGCACGTGCCAAAATTCCATTGTCCTAAAACACTTTTGGCGTCCACACCTTAACTGCAGTGAAGGAGTTTGGGAAACTCTGTGTGTGTGTGTGTGTGTGTGTGTGTGTGTTTCTGTCCATTGAACCCAGACCTGGGCCTACTGCATGCTGGGCAAGTGCTCTACCATGGAGTTAGACCACCAGCCCTACTTACTTCATCTTTGTCATAGGGAGGAAAAAAAACAGATTTTGTCGTAGCAGTAGAAGCCTCCACTATAGCATATTTGAAACGTCCTGCATATATGTAAGTCAGTTGGCTTGGTTCAGCGTAGACCTGCACAGCTTTCTTCACTAGTCCTTGATATAAAAGATGACCCATGTAGTGAATGTAGATCTGCACCATCTTCCCTTGAGGATATTGGTGGCATTGACAGTCCAGAATAAGGACTTGAGCCAAGCATTGCTGGCTCAATACATATGTGTTGCAGGGGATCCACCACCCTCCACGTGTGGCCTTCCTGATGGATGTTTGCAGCAGCAGGGGGCTGACCTTGACTGTTTGGTACTAAATGTGGCATAGGGTGTGAGAGCCTGAGAGCCCACTGGAATACAGTCTGATTTTCTCTTGCCCTTTTCAACACAGCTCTGGTTCCTGTAAATGTATTTATCAAATACAACTAGAAATTGCAGTCTCACAAAGAAAACTTCAGTTATCCCTTCCTTTTTTTTTTTGTTCACTCAGGGTGGGTGTTTTGTACATCACTGGGGGTTGCCACTCAGAGCAGCTGTCATGGAACCGTGTAGTGACCCAGGTTCTCCTGTGTCCCTCTTCCACGCTGTAAACCGGATGATTTATGTGCTGATTTGCCTGTGGTTATTAATGCATCCAGCTCTGGGAGTAAAATCTCTATTTCACATTTCCTTTTGACCAAATGATATGTCAGGCTTACCAGCTAAGATATAGATATGCTCAGTTAAATTTGAATCACAGGTAAAGGACAGATAACTTTTTGTATAAGCATGTCACAAATACTGAGTGGGACGTACTAAAAAAAATGATCTGATCTGATTTAGATTTAGTTGGGTGTCTGTATTCTGTTTGCTCTAACAACTGTAGTTTTGAGAGCTGTTTTATCTTGTAACTATAAATAGACATAAAATGGTTGCATCATTTAGGGATACCTACATGAAATAATTGCAGTAGCTGGAAGATCTTATTTATTTATTTATTGGGCACCAGGGATTTAACCTAGGGACACTTCAACCACCGAGTTATATCCCTAGCCCTTTTTATTTTTTATTTTGAGACAGGGTCTCACTAGGTTGCTTACAGCCTCGCTAAGTTGCTGAGGTTGGATTTGAACCTGTGATCCTTCTGCCTCAGTCTCCTGAGCCTCCAGGTATTACAGGTGTGTGCCATCACGCCCCATAGTTGGAAGATTTATTGGCTCCATATACTAGGATGAGATGAGGCTGCATTGGCTTATTTTGTTGTTCTTGATTTTATTACAGAGTCTGTCACCAATATCCAATATCCATTTCTTATATGGATGTTGGTGAATAAAGGGAAATTCATTCATTCATTTTGTCATTCTGTTTGTTTTCATTGTGTCACACTCTCCACAGCAGTTGAAAGGTCTTGTAGATGGCGCTTGTTTCCCATTCTTCCTAGTGTTTTTACAGTATTTGTGATTTCAAAGGCACTGGTAGGAGACTTGTGAGTGAAATATTCAATTGTTTTAGTGGGTGCAAGTACACTGAAGGATTATTTGAAGGAGCAGCTCGTGGTTACCATGCTGAAATTTGAAAGAAAGCATTCTAGGCTCAAGAGGAGGACCAACAGCCTCGCAGTGAGGATGATTAAACTCTCCTTTGCCTCTTGGGGCAAACAGTAGTGACTGCTGCTTTAGGCAGTCAGAGGCAGATGTCTCCGCTGGGAAATTGTCTATTGATCTTATTATCCCGGGACCTGAAATAACTTTTCAATTTTCCTCTTGAAAACCCTTGATGTTGCTTTTAAAATCACATTCTTTATCCTTAAACTTTCATGCAAAGCTATCATTTGTGCTAAAACTCTCTTCCCAGAAATGTCTTCAAGGAACACATTCAGTGTCTTTGTGTATATTGTGGGAGATGAGGGGGCAGGGGAATCCTATGTTGTGTTGTTCCCAGTGTGAAACAGGTTAGACTCTTTACAAGGTCCCTCTGGAAGCTGTGAAATAATCCTGTCATGTTGCATTTTTCATTAATTTGTTGGTTTGTAAGCATATGTAAAAGTTGTCCGAAATCAAATGGCAGAGAGGCCCTGGGAGAGAGGGTTTTTTTTTTTTTTTTTCTTTCCCTGGGCAAACCCAACCAATATGAATTTGGATCCTAGATGAGATGGACCAGTCAGTCACTTGCTCTGTGACCTGGAGCAAATTGCCTAACCTTTGAAAGCCTCAGCACATCTGTCAAACCAGGGTAACAATGCTAACTGTTGAGAATTGTTAGAAGGTCTATATCAAGCACTCACTTTAGTGTCTAAATGCTCTGCAAACTTGATCTGCTGTATTTTATTACTTCTACAGGTAACGTTTAAGAGATAATTATTGTTACATTGTTGAGACTCAAAACTACAATAGCAAGTAATTAATCCGTATGACAGCAATTAATATCTGAGTGATGAATTGTCTTCCTGTAAGAAATAGCTAGGCAGTGTAGTCAACCTTGTGATTATCATGTGTCCCAGGGCACTTTCAGAGTTAAATTGCAAAGGACAGAGCTAACTGGTGGAGCAGCTTCGCATAGTCTTTGGAGTCAAAAAAGACCTACTGGGAATCACATCCTGACTCTGAGCTTGTCACTTACAGGCTTTTGGACCTTGAATGAAGTACAGGTACTTTCCTCCCTGAATTTGAGCTTCCTCCCTGGGTACCTTCCTCCCTGGTAGAAATCCTTCTGTGCATGGAGCTTGCCACCAAGCCTGGAACCGACCAAACCGTGGTCAGAGAACACAGTGAAAGAGACCACATGTTAGCCAGATGTGTGCAAATGAAATAAAATTAAAAATTTACTACCTCCTTGGTCGAGGTTGAATTTGACCTCCCTTTCCTATATGCATGGCTTAAAGCTCAAATGCCCAGCACCCAGAACCCTATAAAGGGACCTTATTAGAATAAATAGAGGTATGAAAGATAAAATGAGTTAATACAAAGTGTTACTGGAATAGTATGAGCACCTAATCTGGCAACTCTGGTGTCCATACAAAGTGGGCAACTTTAGATGGAGTTACTCAGGTAAAGCAGCACATGAACTTGAGGTCAGGGATCAGGATGGTGTATCTACCAGCCAAGACATGTCAAAGACTGTCAGCAAATTGTGAGAAGCTAGGACAGAGTCTTGGAAGACATTCTCCTTAGAGCCTCAGAAGGAATCAGCCTGGCGGCCAGCACCTTGATTGCATAACTGTGAGACTCTACATTTCTGTTGTTTAACGCCACCCAGGATGTGGTCCTTGCTTCAGGCAGGCAGCCCAAGAACATTTAATACCCCGAGCCCAGCTAGCTGTATGCAGAGGGTTCACCAGCCACCTGCCACTACCATCTTGGAAAGTGAAGACACTGAACATGAGGATCACTGTAGAAAGTCCCTGTGGGCAAGATTCTTTTGGGGATTCCAGGTTGTCTATAGCCCCTAAAACTGCAGTTTTTAAAAAGTAGGAAGGATTAGAATGAATTATATGAATTATTTTCTTTGTCCTTATATCCAGAGCAAAAGTAATAAATGGTTAAAAATAAATAAATCAATAAAATCTACCTTAAGCCTAGGGTGGTCCTTGTGGCCCATATGGACAGGGACTTCCTGCTCTGGAGGAGGTAGAGACAGCAGCTGAGATGGCCCTGTCTCCTGTGCGGGATGAATCTCTCATCTGCTTCCAGTGTTAAAGTCTTACATAATTGCGTTCTATATATAGAGCTTCCTTTTGTATCCAGCTCTGCTTTTCTCCCCTTGTCTTCTTCAGACTCTATAAAAGTGTTTGCAAAGAATCATCCCCCCACCCCCAAACGCTGTGGTCTGTAAATAGGCCCAGGGAGGGCCTGCTCCTCTGTCTGGTGACTGACTGCTCTGCCTTGGGAGGGTTATGGAGCCTTCCCTGGTTTTGAGCTGTGGCTGAGGACACATGGCAAAACTCTGGTGCACCCTTGCCTTTGGCTGGAGACCAGATGTCGCAGAACCTTTTCCCAGAGTGGCTCATGACATGTAGCTGGCAGTGAAGGGCCTCCTAGGCCTGGATTTGAGGTGAATCCCTCTAGACCTGGCTGTCCACCTCCTCCTCTTTGGGATATGTATCTGCAGGTGGTCGTGATCTCTGCTGGGATGGAGGTCATGGGCCTTTCTGCAGGCTTTGACCCGGTCACTGTCCTCGGTCATGTGGGAACAGTTTGCGTGTCAGGCCTCCACTTGGCCCTGAAATGACTCTGTTGGCAAACTTGTCCTTTGGTGAGTCAGAATGTGCTACCTTTTCAAGTTCCAGTTGTACTTTTAAAAGTAGGGTTATACTTTAGAGGATCTCAATGTCTTTTATAGCAACTCATGATCTCCAAAAATGGGTCTTGTCTTTTCATGGTAAGAATGTAATTCGAGACTATTTTTACTCATTAAGGCTTTGGCTAAACTGAAGTTGTTTCTATAATGAACAAGGAACCTAAAGAGTTGCTTTTCCCTAAATAGCTCAGGACATTGTTATCTTTGGTTGCTTTACACTTAATCTGATACTTAAGATAAAGCATAAAACATACATTCACATTTGTATGTACACAGATGTATAAAACAACACCCTACTATGTCGCACACGCACTCTGCAAAAATATATTCATTTTAATCCTTCCAGTAAATCTTACAAAGAGACTGAAATTAATCCCATTTCATAGATGGGGACACTGAGGTTTGAGGGTCTCCTTAACAGTTCTCCTGGCTGAAGAACAGAATGAAACTTAGCTGACACTCTGGCCACCCCCACCCTCACCCCGTGCCTGAGAAACAGTGATTTCATTAAATATTGTTCCAACCAAAATTGTGTCTGTTCTCGCAACTTTTGGAGCACACTGGGTCCTTTGGAGTTGGGACAAGCCCATTTCCTTTCTCAGCGGGAAATGCTCCAAAGTAGTCCTCTTGAAACAAAACACCCAGGATTATTTTTACAAACTTCTGTGGAGTCATTTTTGGACAACACCCTGGAACAGGAAACCACAGTTTCTCCTAAATTTGTATGGGATGGAAATAGATA
Source organism: Marmota flaviventris (assembly GCF_047511675.1). NCBI lineage: Eukaryota > Metazoa > Chordata > Mammalia > Rodentia > Sciuridae > Marmota > Marmota flaviventris. The sequence continues at coordinate 173,610,459 of NC_092498.1, forward strand.
GCATTCTTCCTAAAACCATGGCCACAATTAGTGCTTTCAGATCAGCATAAGGGCAGAGGGTTTGTCTTAGGCATTTTTTAACCTGAACAGATTATTGGAACCTGCCTCGTGGGGAAATTTCATGAATCATTTTAGAGAGTTTTATTTTATAAACTAGAAATGTAGTGAAAATATACATTGAGTTGTGGAAGGAGAGTGCTATATAACTCAAACTGTCTGAAAGTTTTCCCTGGAAAATGGACTAGACATTAAATGGGGTATAGCACTGTAAGTATTGTTCAGTGATACTGGAGAGAATGTGATCAACTTAATGACATAGAAGCTCCTTGTGGTGACAGCCTGCATAGCAATCAAAAGACACCTGTTCTTACAGGTTGAAGTTTTCTTCGCTTGCCTCTAAGGGAGTAGCCAAAACTATTCAAGCGCAAATCCTAGGTACACCCAAGTTTGGATAGAATTGGGGTGCTTATCTAGTTAACCCAAAACACAGTGCCTGTAGTCATTTTTCTAAAACCTCCAGGGCTCCTTTAATTTTAGGCTTATTTTGGCCATGTTCCAATAGCTAAGTTGACTAAAGCTGATTAAGTGTTTTGAGGCTACTCTATTTTCATGAGTAGTTTTTAATTATTATAAGCAATGTGTGGTTCTGTTGTCCTGGTGAGAGATTGACGGGTTCATACAATCCAGTCTCATTCCTTCCACATGTTCTCTAATCCCAGACCCTTCTTCCTGCACATATGCTGAAAGCAGTGGTATCAGCCTGTAATCCCAGTGGCTTGGGAGGTTGAGGCCGGAGGATTTAAAACCAGCCTCAGCAAATTAGTGAGGGAGGCTCTAAGCAATTTAGCAAGTCCCTGTCTCAAAATAAAAAAAAATAAATAAAATAAAAGAGGCTGGGAATGTGGCTCAGTGGTTAAACATCCCTAGGTTTAATCCCTAGTACAAAAAATCCAGCACTGGGTTGGTTTGTATATTACTTGTTTGCTTTGATTGTGTGTGTACATATCTATGTCCCCAAGGCAGATATTTAATATTGTTTTTCTTTTTAAATGTGGAAATGTTTGTGTGTACGTGTGGGTCTGTATGAATAATATGCTTTTAAAAATTTACTTTACCTCATTTGTGCCTTTTTTACAGTAGTTTGTGTCTATTTTCTTCATGTTTCAAACTACTGCTGACGGTTTTCTTACTCTGGTTATTTTATGCTGATTTATTAGTTCTTTGTCATGAGATGTTTAGGTTGTTTATATTTTATTGACATTAACAGTGATACTTTCCTTAACATCTGTCTCCCTGCCGCCATTACATAAATGACAATGTTTATGGTAATCACATTTTAAATTTCATTTTGTTTTGGTATCCGGGATTCAACTTAGGGGTGCTTAGCCACATCCCAGCCCTTTTTGTATTTTATCTTGAGACAGGGTGTCACTCAGTTGCTGAGGCTGGCCTTGAGCTTTTGATCCTCCTGCCTTAGCTTCCTGAGTCACTGAGATTACAGGTATGCACCACCATGCCCTACACATTTAAAATTTTAATTGTGCAAATGCGAGCACCATTTTAAAGCAAATCTTAGGGATCCTTTTTGCAAAGCAAAACATATCTTTGTATGAAATAGGATGTATTCAAAGGTGGATCCCAGGTTTACTTCCCTGTGTTATGTCTGAAATAGATGCATGGGTCCCTGTGACTAGGTATCTTAGAGTGTACACTGCTGTGCAGGTTGTTACCAGGATAGATGGGTTCATAGTACTGCTCCCTTGTTTTTTCTGCCCACTGATAACAGAGTGTTCTGGCTATTGAACAAGCACTATGTGGAACTGAGTCCTCAAACAATAAAAAAAGTTGACATGGATCATTCACTGTTGCAAACAGCAGAATGCTCAGCAGCAGCAGGGATGTACTTTGTTGGAGAAAGATAAAGTAACTGGTGAAACCTGTGGGAAAACGGAAAAATCCAGGTCAGAAGAGATTAGATCAGTGGTGAATCTGACCTGAATTTTTTTCTTTTCCACTTACAAATCTCTTTAGGGTAGGACGGTCCTACTCTAGGGAGAGTGATTGCCTGCTTGAATGAAAGATTCCTACAGAAAGTATCTGGTTGGGAAAGTATTAATGCAAAAGAAAGATCCAACTGCTTTGAGCAGAGTGAGGAATGCAAATACTGAGTCCTCAGAAAAATACACAATAACTGTTCCCCACAAATACATTTGGCCATGTATCTCAAAGCTTTCTGTATCAGAACTGCCTCACATTTTCAAAATTTGACTTTCACATCTAATTCTTGTTTCTTTGCCTGTTTGGCAAACAGGTTGTTAGGACTGAACTCATATTTACAAAGATTATAAACTGGCCTCAGGATTTGAAATGTGGAAGTTGACATTAAGATGCAGATTTATGTTTAGACACATCCGCTTGCCCAATTCCAATTTTTTTCCCCTGAAGAGTTTTTATGATTTTATTTTAAGTTAAAAAAAAATATTTTTTTTTCTTTTAAAGAGAGAGAATTTTTTTAATATTTATTTTTTAGTTTTCGGTGGACGCAACATCTTTTTTATTTTTATGTGGTGCTGAGGATCGAACCCAGCGCCCCGCACATGCCAGGCGAGCGTGTTACAGCTTGAGCCACATCCCCAGCCCAGAAAATATATTTGTAATTGATTCAGTAGTGGTACATATTTGTGGGAGAGAGGGTAACATTGCAGTACATGTATACAATGGCATCATTATCAGGTCAGTGTCATTGGTATTTCGATCAACTCATTTATCGTTTCTCTGAGTTGGGAACATTCAAAATATTATCTACTACCTATTTTGAAATATTGGGTTATTGGTTGTCTAATGTAGTTGTCCTATTGTGTTTTAAAACATTGGAAGTCATTCCTCCTATCAACTGTATGCCTGAACCCATTAAGCAGACTCTGTTCCTTCCTGCTGCCCCAAACAAAGCCTTTCTAGGCTCTGGTAACCACTGTTTTGTTCTCTGTTTCTTTCAGATTAACCTTTTAGCATCTGCATTGAAGTGAGCATGTGCAGTAGTTGTCTTTCTAAACCTGATTTATTTCACTTTACATCCTGTGCTCCTGACTTAAACAGCTCCAGAGATGTTATAAAGTGGGGGTGAGACCAGAGTTATCAAGTATGTTATGTTTTACGTACATCAAGCCAAGTCTCATAGGAGGAGGTGATGAGTCTTCCCTGTAGGGGTAGAATTGAGACCGGAATTGGGCGCTCTTGATTTCCACAATACTCAGCGCTCTTCACTTCATGGTACCTGTGTTTTTGGTCAAGTTCAGGCTGGCTCCTGAGGACCATGAGCTTTGAATATCACGTGTGCTAGAACTGTGGAACAGTTTCCTTTATGAAAATCGTCTGGTTCCCTCTTGTTTCAAGGTGTCTATTTAACAGTTTTCCTCACACTAAAGTCTAAGGACACGATGCCAGTGTTTGCAATGGTCCAGAAGGCTAGACTTCTTCAAGACCTTGACTTCATGAGTGAAGTGGACATCTCCTGCTATCGCTCGCCTGGCAGCCATTTCCCGTCTTCTCTTCATCTGTTCATCTGACTTCCATTTATTGAATGGCTTCTGCGTGCCAGCTGCTGTGTCAGATGCCATGGATAGAATCTTGAATGGAACATTCAAAAACTGCTGTCCTCGTGGACTTGCATTGTACGATAAGAAAGACTTTATGAGTCAAGTGAATGAATAAAATATGCTCCTCAGTGATCAGTTCTAAGGAGAGAAGGAGAAAGCAGAGAAGGGAACTGGGAAAAGAGAAAGTTGAATTTTGAAAGAAGGCATCTGCTGGCCTTCGAGTGGCCTCCAATGGGCCTTTCTTCTTGTTATTCATACCTTTCTAGTCTTTTCCACAAAGGATCGAAGCTGGTTTGTGGGATCAATACAATATCTGTGACTTCTGAGACCAGGCTTTGTGACTTCTAATTTGATCTCAGGATTTTTCCCCATGGATCAGGCCAACCATCCAATCACGTGACCATCAACTGGCACTATTTGGCCCCTCATAGGAATTAATACCGCCAGGACCAGTGCAGCCTTAGGTGACTTTTTGCCCAGGTGACATCTTTGCTGCAACTGTCTTAGATACCTGGAGTTTCAGCCTGCAGCTTGGCCATCACTAAGTTACTGACCAGTGGAGACTGCGATAGATACTAAATATGTACCGAGGTGTTAAGTTACTGAGATCTGGAGTCTTCTGCTATAAGAGACGTAATGACTCAGAGAGAGGAAATCCTTTCTATAAAAAGTGCGTTTGGGGAAATGACTGTACTCTTCCATGTTGATGTATTCTGGAATGAGCCATTTTCCCTCTGTGTGCTCTAGGAATGGACCCAGGCTTGGTCATTTAGGGTATTAAGATTGCTTTGGTAATGAGAGATGCACTTGTTGTGTCCAAGGCTCATTGAGTGAAACTTAGTTCTGTGCTTTTCTTCAAATTACCATGTCCAAGTCCTTTGTATCCTGAGTTTTCTATGCCCATAGGAACATTAGCTAGGAGGCATGGGTGTTCTATGCAGAGAGAGGTGCCTGTTTGACAGTGTTATCAACACTGGAGCCAGCCTGAACTTGACGGAATGAGCAGATGAGAGAATCTGAGCTCTGTATTCAACACTATATATACCCAGAGGTGCTTTACCACTGAGCTACGATACCACTCCTTTTCATAGTTTATTTTGAAACAGGGTCTTGCTAAATAGCTGAGGCTCTTGTAAGTTACTGAGGCTGGCTTTGAACTTGCAATCCTTCTACCTCACCATCTCAGGTCATAGGGATTACAGGTGTGCACCACCATGCCCCACCAACCCCTGCATATTTTAGATTTGTTTCACATAGGCCACTTTCCAATAGGTTTGTCTCACTCTCAGCCCATGTCCTGAGTTCTTTGTTTTAATCTAAAAACACATCAAGCCTCATTTTTCTCATCTATAAAACAAATGGGTCTGATTTCACCTACTTTTGGCGGTGAAAAGTTATTAGGAAAGGTATGTAGTTACAGAGTGAGACAGAAAGTTAAGATTGGATGGGGTGTGTAGTTCAGTGGTTTGCCTAATATACATAAGGATGTGCATATTAATACCTAGCTCCACCCCCAAAACAGTTAAGATTTCTGCTTCTTCTTCCCTTGATCCTCTACTTTATTTTAAAGAACTGAGAATGTTATCTCTTGAAGTTTGTGCTTCTTAAATGCAAACAGGGCTGGCAATGTGGCTCAGTGGTAGAGTGGTTGCCTAGCATATGTGAGGTCCTAAGTTCAGCCCCTAGTTTGCAAATAAATTAATAAATGTGTACATGTGCATGTTTACATACATACTTTTAGACTTTCCCTAGTACACTGTAATGTGTGTGCTGTATTGGCAGTTACCAAAACTGTGCTAGCAGATCAGACATAGATAAGATCCAACAGGGTCATTTCCTCATTTCCTGTAATTGGAGCAGCCTGCATGGGCAGTATAAAACGGAGGTTTCAAACAGTTGTCAGGGAGGAATATTGGTATTTGAGGATCCAGGTACCTTAACAACCTCTAGTGTGAAATGTGTAGAGAAAGTTACTGCTGATACTGTGATAGGGAGGGATAGCTTCTATTTCTGGTTCACCAGTAATAGGTATATCTCCCTGTTATGCTTCTGAATTTAAGATTCAAAATTCCATGTTTTGGGATTACTTTTTTCTTTTTGCTGAGTGCGTTCCTTTTTAGCATTAATTTTTGTAGCAAAGCTGGAAGATTGCTGGCTTACTGCGGTATGAAGTCTTTTTGGAGATTTAATATTTCTTATTTTCATTGCTTTAGAAGGTGAGTGACTCCTTTGCGGTTCTTGTGTTTGACACCAGCTTTTCCTTGCTAGTTTTGTGCCCAGCCCAGTGTGGTAGGGTGGAAGAAATCAAGACAGGTAGAAAGGAGACGAGGGGCCACACAAGAGTGGCCACGATGTACAGTCCAGATTTAATATCCACTTCGACATGGATTAAAAGTCCATGTATAGCAGAGCATGATGGCCACACACATATAATCCCAGTGGCTCAGGAGGCAGAGCTAGGAGGATCAGGAGTTCAGAGCCAGCCTCAGCAACTTAGCACGGCTCTAAGCAACTCAGTGAGACCCTGTCTCTAAATAAAATACAAACTAGAACTGGGGATGTGGCTCAGTGGTCGAGTGCCCCGGAGTTCAATCCCCAGTACCTGCCCCCACTAAAAAAAGTCCATACTTAAAGGTCACCTACAGCACTATTAAATCAATTATTAGACCTTATCTACAAGGTACACCCATGTAATACTATGTTCACAAAGCAGAATGCATCCAAACCAAAGAAGAGGATAGCATCTTATTCCAATAAAGGTGAATTCAAAAGTCAGTAAATGACCCCCATCCTGGTGATGGACGACATGCCCAGTCACCAGGACAAAGAAGAACTGTAAACAACCCTCTTCAGTGAATGTCTATGAACCTGTGGTTAGTGCGTTCTCTCCAACACCTGAGTTTTGCCCTGTCTCTGTGGGTGTGTTCTTTTTGTCTATAAATTTGGTCTGTGCCTTAAGTTGACTTGTCCTCAACTGACCTTTTTATTTGTACCAGGGATTAAACTCAGGAGCACTCGACCACTGAGCCACACCCCCAGCCCTATTTTGTATTATATTTCGAGACAGGGTCTCACTGAGTTGCTTAGGGCCTCACTTTCACTGAAGCTGGCTTTGAGCTCCTGATCCTCCTGCCTCAGTCTTCTGAATTGATGGGATTACAGGCATGCACCACCAGACCTGGCCTCGAATTGCTTTTTGTGGCAACATCAAGGACCCTCGCTGCCTGAATTGAGGCCCACCTCCCTTTTGGGGGACCTGCTTGGAACACTGTCCCAGAGACACCCCTACACAGGTTCCTGAAAGCATTACCAAGCTTTCTGGGACCATGGCTGCTAGCCTTAAGTCATAGACCTAGAGGGAGAAACTAATGGGTGTGGAGCTTTTACCACTGGAGTTTGGTTCCAGTTCATCTTTCTTTTCTCCTCCTGAAGGCACTCATTTTCCCCAAACATCTCTCTCTGTGCCTCGGAGTTTAAAGTCATCTTGTTGGAGCTTACACCTCCAGACTCTGATAATGAATCCCTCTTTGCTTTCATGGTGTAAAGATGTTCTCACACCCCTTTCGACACAGTAAGACTCTTGCCCAGCCTGCCTGGTTCTCGGGGTGTTTGTGAGAATTCTGTGGTTCCTGGGTGTCTTGGGGAATTTTACTTTCTGCATTTGGGTCTTCCATGTAAAACTTCACAATGTAGTTGGAAGAAAGACTCAAAATAGGCTTTGAAAGTTCATGTGAAAGTAGAGTTGTGAGATGTTTTTCTAGGGTTGTAAAGTAATCTGATCGAGTTGAGCTTTTTAAAGTAGAGCCCTATATGTGATGGTGATAGTTTTCTTCCTGAATTCTGTCCTGGCACCCCTAAGTTCTTGGTTGCCTTGTGTTCTGGGCCTAGCATTAGGAGATTTGCAGAGGAAGCAAGGCTCAAGCTGTATGTATGACCGCTGTCTTGCTGGGGTTCTGAGACTTTGGCAGTTGATGGGTTTTAAACCAGGGAAGCTTAGAAAGTGTCTGCCCCTGGGCTTCAAGGAACATTGAAGTCAGATTTCCTTGCATTATGGAAGAACAGGTGACTCTATGACCTCCTGGGTACATTTCTTTTCTTTCTGCCATATTGTCTTGCTATCCAGGAATGGAGGTGCCTAGGGATGGTAGTTGGTCTTGGTGAACCCAGTCTCTTCTACTTATGTAGAACATTAAGATCACGACATTATAAAATTGTAGACTACATATAAGATTTGCCATTTTAACAATTGAAGATGTACATTTCAGAAGCCGTACAGTCACAATGTAATGCATCTAGTTCTTCACCCCCAAGTGGAGTCCCCATGCCCATTCGGCAGTCATGCCTCATTCTCTGCTCTGCTCAGCCCCTGGATCTATTGACACTAAGCATTTGTGTAGGTATTAAAAAAAAAAAAAGACAATATTTGCCTTTTAAGCTCCAGTGTAAGAATAAGCCAAGAGGAATGCTCATGTGCAGCCCACAGTCTTCTCCACCATGTTACCCTTCTTTTCAGCATTCCTGTTCTCCACCTCCAGCCCCAGTGCCAGGTGTGTGCTGGAATCTCCTTCCATGTTTCTTTTATGAGCTCATCTCTAGGTCCTTACAAAGAGTTCTAGCTCATTTCCTCTATAAAACACCGTATCCAGGTGCGGTTGCAGACTCTTGTAATCCCAGCCATTCGGCAGGCTGAGGCAGGAGGATTGGAAGTTTGAGGCCAGCCTGGGCAACTTACGGAGGCCCTGTCTCAAAATTAAAAAAATTAAAAGGGCTGGGGATGTGGCTCAGTGCTGCCCCTAGGTTCAGTCTTCACCTCACCTCCCCCCATTAAAAAAACCCTCTGTGGTGTTTTATGTTGGGGATAGTCCACAAGTCTCTCGATCTTGCTGCTCTTGGAGGCCCTTTGAAGAAATAATCATTAATCAAGGAAAGGTTCTGTGATGATGGCTGGCTCTTGACTATGTGAGGACATTGAACCTGAGAGGGCAAGTCATTTCCCTAACATCACGAAGATAGTAGTACTCTGTGACACTGTCATTCACACTTTTGTCTTCCAAATCTGTTCCTTCCAATTCCAGTGAGTTTTTTCCACATGCTGTTCCTTTGTTTTTAAAGATAAAATGCTGTTTTTCGTTGGCTCTTTGTCTGATTAATTCTGAACCTGCTCTCATATTCCTGCGTGTGTCTAATCTTTCTTCTTTATTCCCTCCAAATAGCCACATACATTTAGTATTTGGCAGTTTTGTAGTTGAGGTACAAATACCTCATTACTTCCCAAATCTCATATTGCAACATCTTATTTAGAGTTAGAATTAAAAAGTCCCCTCAAGGTCTCTTAGTGTCTGATGTTAGAATGTAAAGAAATATACCGAGAGTTGAAGTGACTTGCTCAAGTTCATACAGCCCTCCAGTGGCCATGGCGAGACTTGAACCCACCTCTCATGAATTCATTTCCCATTGTGGATGCCAGATACTGTCTGTCCCATGGAAACTCCTTCCTGTAGAGGATGCCTTGAGTACCATAGGAGAGTAAATCACAACTTTGGATTGATTACTGATATCTGCCTTGAATGGAGTCACCCCAAGAGATTGGTAGGTGTGTCGTGGGTTGCTTTCACCCCAGCACAGCACATTGACATCTATGATTCTGGAGTGTGGCTATAGAATTATCATATCTCAGTTAGCCCAGGGACCAAACAGGTTGAGGTCCTGCATGTCTTAAGGCTTTGGGACCAACTAGCTGACATTTTCTTTAATTTTATTTTTAAGTGGTTGAATTATAAGTTGCTAATTTGGTGCCATTATTAGTGTCTTTTTATTACCCTCAGGAACACTAATTAGTTACTATTGTGTTTTCTATTTTTTTTTTTTTAACCAGTATAGTGCCGTTGACTATGTTGAGTTTGTGAAACTGGTTCCTTTCTTTCTGTAGTCGAATATGTCTGTCTTTTTTTCTTTGGAAGAAATGGTATAGGTTGGCTTAAACATGGCCATCACTGTCTGCACCATGGATCTCGGGGCTAGATAAATCTCGGTTGTGGGAGGGCTGACCTGGGACTTCTGGGATGTGGCCTCTGCCCACTGGCACCAGTAACATCTTCCTCTTCCCCCCACCTCCCCAGGCTGGGCTACTGGGAATTTCTCCAGACATTGCCCAATACCCCTGTAGGCAAAATCACCCCTGTCATAGAATTACTGGGTTAACTGGATATATGTTTTTAATGGGTTATACTAAATGTTTTAAATGATTATTTTCTCTGTGGTTCTGTTTGTATTTTAAGTGTTGAAATTGGAACAGCAAGGCATAGAGGGGAAAATGAATACTCTTTACCATTAGGAAGAGTAGCTGGCCTCCCTCCCTATTGGACGAGCAGGAAAACCAAGAATATAGAAGTTCATGTTACAACAATAGGTGGCACACTTCCACCAGAAGCCAAGTTCAGGAGTGGAGGAAGAAGCAGTATGCACAAGGAATGTGTTTCAATCCATTTTTACTAATAGTATTACTGACTCATTCTCTTATTTTTCTCAAAAGAATATTTTGCTTAACCGAATTTTGTTCTGTAAAAATGAACACCATTTACCATATAGTTTACAAAATAAGCCTACAACCAATATTGTATTTATAATGGAAATGTCATTTAATCATGGGATTAAACCAAGTGAACTTTGATGTGCCAATTATTTTCTTAGTGCAAAACAGAAAAAGATATTCCCCCCACCTTTCCTGGGGATGTTAGGTGTTCTGTAGGTAAATTTGTTTGAACAAGTAAATGAATATTTACTCTCTATTAGTACTTTAATTAAGAAGCACACTATTATAATATATGGCTTCTCTACAAAACAGGTCATGAGATGCCAGTTAGGGAGAACTGAAATTATGGCAGCTCAATGCCTCTGTTCCTAGTAAAAATCGCCTTAACTTTTAATTATAATGCCTTTGTGTGTATTTGGAGAGGACTATAAATTGAAATTGAAATTTAAAAATTATATCCACAGTACTTACATCTAGCATGATAGACTGCTTCATTACAAACTCTCTTTAATAAACTGTCTACCAATAAATTTTAAAATAAATACTGTCTTTTTCTTTTTATGTATGCAGGGCATGATGAAAGAATTAGGAATTGAAGACCCTTCCCCTCATAGATACTAAATGAACATTTAAAAATTTTTTTTGGTATATGTCTTACTTTTTTAGGACTCAACTAGAATAAAGCTTAGTCTTGTGGAGGATAACGAATGGGAAGATCACGTTCCCTTTGAAAATCATTACAATTAAAATGCATGTTAATATTTTTAAACATTTAGAGATGTGTGGGTTCTTTATCACATGAATACTATTGATCATTTATTGCTTTCCTACTATATACCAAATATTCTTGAAGACTTGGGAGACATTTTCTTTATTTCCTACAATGATTTTGTAGGAGTGAACAAGAAGGATCATTATGTCCCATTGTTATTAAATCACACTAAAACCAAGATCTAATTTTGAATTAACCCTTTATATAAAGTCAAAGAATGTCATAAGAAGGAAAAATTAGGCCTACTCTTTAACTATTCCTATGTCCCTAACATTCCTATTTCTTCAAACCATATGGAAAGCCCAAGTAAAGTTGACCAAGGGGCTGTTTCTTATTTTAGGTCCTGTGTGATGGTCCATCATTATGAATGCTTGGCTTTCAAGACTTACGTTTATCAACCTACTGAACTATTTTGGACTACTATCTTTTATTTTAAAATAAGCAAAGAAATTGAATTATGGAAGGGTTCATGATTGACCAATGAATGATTGAGCTGTTGTTAAAGAAATGACCTGAATCTAATAGTCTTGAAAAACGCTAGGAAAATGACATTTCTCCTGGAGTATTTTGAAATAACCAAACACTGCTGCCCATGACATTTAATTTGTGTGTCTAATTCCTGTCTCTTTACTTGTATATTTCTGAACTACAATGCATACTTCCTTGTTCAGTGTATATTTTTAGTACTTTATATAGTCCTTGGCACATAGTATATGCTCAGTAAATTTTTGTGTAGATATATGAGTGTATCATTAACCTTTTGTATGCAACTGCTCATCTTGGGACATTCTCAGTTTTGGTCAACGAAACAGATCCTGTATTATGTAACCTTTCCTTTATAATTTAGCAAACTCTGGAAAACACTGAGTGATTCTCACTTGTACATCAGTTTCTAAAATCATGTATAATTGCTTAGTCAGGTCATGAAAGGAGGAATACAGGAGGAAACGTTCTATGTACATTTCAGAATTAAAAGTTCAAGGTAAGGATCTGAAACTAAAACAGTTGGTCAGGAGTCCTGGACTGTGGAAGAATTTCTTCCCCTAAATCTTCCCATCATCATTTCCTATCTTTCTGACAATTGGTCTTGTTCTTCCAGCCATCAAAGAGTCCTTCTCTGCCTTAGAAGGTCATTGATTGATGAACAAAATGTAAAGTTTATCCCCAGGACATAGAAACATAGCTCACTTTTTACATTAAAACTTTTCAGATAACTATTGTTTTACAAATAGCTGGATGAAATAAGAAGAGAAATCTTATAAAATTCTTACATCTCTGTGTGTGAGTGAGTGTGTGTGTGTGTGTGTGTGTGTTGTGCACAAGTTCATTACCTTTTAGGTTCACACATCCACCACCACAATCAACATCCTAAACAAGTTCCAAGACCCTAAAAGGTGTTGCCTTTCTACCAACCAGGCCTGCCTTCCTCCTGGTTCCTGATCCTTGTCTCTGATCCTGAGCAACCTCTCATCTGTCCTCTGTTTCTAAATTTTTGATGTTTTAAAACATTCCAACAAAAGGATAATAGAATAAGTAACTTTTTTTGCAATTGGCGTTTTTTTTTTTTTTTTAATTCAGTCCAATTTGCTGGAGAATTGCCTAAATTGTTGCAGATGTCAAAAATTTGTTTCTTTTTATTGCTGAGTTTTAAAAATAGGCCTGCATTAAGAAGGTGCATCAGGAAGTGAGCCTCCAGTATGCAAGGTGCAGTGACATAGGTAGAAAGGCAGAATGTTTGTCCTAATTGCTGTTGTTTTGGAGTTTCAGTAGAGTATAGCTTTTAAAATAAATAAACAAATAACATAGGCATCATCCCTGAAAGCTTTTGTCAAACTGGGGGCTGAAAAACCCCATGAAGTTATTGATCAAAGGTATCCCTGTAGGAGTCAGTCCTGGAGGGGAGAAAAAATGCTATCTTCCTTTTCCTGTGTCACTATTGTTGGCTGTGAGTAGAAGCCTGTCCTTTGTCTTCAAAGCTTTGGAGAAGTACTCCACATAAAAGGAAATGAGGCTGGGGCCACCAAAGAGGCCTGTCTTTGTTGTTGTTTATGTGGAAAGTATTGTTCTCTGCTATTGGCAAAGTAATTTTCAGCTCCAGGTGAGCCCAGATCAGTCACAGTGGTTTTCACAAGGCTGATAGGGAGGCCTAGAGTGGTGTTAATTAGTCAGAGGTGGGCGATGGATGGCCTGGGTTGGCATTCTCCACCAGCAAGCTTCCTTTAAATGGTGTGAGAGCATTCCGTAGTGGTCCTTGGGATGGTAGGGCATTTAATGCATGCTGATGCCCGTGGGTTTTATTGCACTATTTAAATCTTCTGCCATCCTTCCTGATGGTAGGAGCTCACTGCTACTTCCGAGATGCGATCTGAGTTATGAAATGAAATTGAAAGAACCTGATGGGGGCAGAATTAAGATATGGTACAAGCGGAGGCAGAAGGGGTGAATGTTCTGACACTCTGGAGTTGTAATACTAGATGGATTACTCATCTAGTAATAAATGTATCGGAACTCTTGGATATTGGCACTGAGAATAATGGCCTCCCTTGGGCTTTAGCCAAGGACCCATAACTAGTATTAAAGAATTATTGTAAATGCGGATTTTTCACAGACCTAAAGAATGGAAGAGCAGCCACGTGTGGTGGTGCATGCCTATAATCCCAGAGGCTGAGACAGGAGGATCACGAGTTCAAAGCCAGCCTCAGCAACTTAGGGTCTCGCTGAGTTGCCTAGGGACTCCCTGTCTCTAAATAAAATGTTTAAAAAGGCTGGCTTTTTAAACATTTTATTTTAATTATATGCCTTTGTGTGTATTTGGAGATGTTGCTCAGTGGTTAAACACCTCTGGGTTCAATCCTCAGTACCACCCCTTCCTCCCAAAAAAATGCTGGGCATGGTGGCATAGGATTGTTATCCTAGTGACTTATAACAAGGAAAAAGACCCTTTAGGAACTGAAGTCTTACTTCTTAGCTAGTCCCATGTCCCATTCCTTTCTTTAGCTGTGGAAAACTTTGGTCAAGTAAAATCATATGGAAGCCCCAAGTACAGTTAACACAAAGGGCGGTTTCTTATTGGCAGCCTCCATTAATGGTCCATGGTTTTATTTGTGAAACCACGGAACTGGTTCAGACTCCTGACTTTTTTATTTATGAATAAGCAAAGACACTGAATCATGGGGAGCTTTGGGAAGCCTCAGGAAGAGGATTGTGAATTTGAGACCATTCTCTACAACTTGGCAAGACCCTGTCTCAAAATTAAAAAAAAAAAAAAAAAAAAAAAAAATTTAAAAGGGTCGAGAATGTCACTCATTAATAGATTGTGTCTCTGTTCAATACTCAATTCCCCTGGGTGGAGGGGAGTTACCTATTTCTTATGTGGACTTTATTTTCTAGACCTTCTTGACCTCCTGTTTGCTTTGCTTCAACCCCATTAAGATTAAGTCCTCTTGTATTTGTGACCCTGAGCATGATAGTGAAACTCTCAGGGCCTTCCCTGCCTCTAGGGTAAAGCTAAAGCTTGGATTTCAGTAGATGCCTCCTAAATTCCCCTCATGTTGTAACAGTCCGTGAGATTGTTGAGTATATAATACAAGACCTGGCACCTTTTCTTGAAGAGACTGATTATGCATGAGGTGGCCTTGAATTCCTGGAGAAGACTCTGGCCCTGTGTTGTTCTCAGATACAGGGAATCTGCCTGTGTGTCTCCTGGGGCTGCCAGTACTTGGAGACATTACAGGCAGATTCCCTTTATCTGAAGACAGTGGACTGTGTTATGGTTCAGATCTGGAATGTCCTCACCAAAACTCATGTGTTGAAGGCTTGGTCCCGGGGGCAGCAGTGTTCAGAGGTGAGGCTTTTGAGGAGTGATAGATCATGAGGGCTCTGACCTCATTAATGGATTAATCCCTTGGTGGCTGAATGGACTACTGGGAAGTGGTGGAAACTGCAGGCTGGTGAGGCATCTGTGGCTGAAGCAGGTCACTGGGGACATGCCTTGGAGAGGTTTATCTTTTCCAGCCCACACCCTTCTGCTTCCAGGCTTTCGTCACCTCTGGCCCAAAGCATTGGAGCCAGCCCAACCTTGGACTGAGACTTCTGCAACCATGAACCAAAAAGAAATCTTTCCTCCTCTAAGTTGTTCTGTCAGGTATTTTGGTCATGGTGACGGAGGCGGACTACCACAGAACTGTGTGGGGACTCACTGTCTTTACCCGTCTCCGTCAGTCAGAAGGGGTCTTGCCCTCCTCTCATGTCTTCCTTGGTAATGTTAAGGCCGACATCTGAGTGGTAGGTATGTAGATGTTCACTGTAAAATTCTTTAGACCTCTTAAATATATTTGAACATTTCCATAATGACAAATAGAAAAACAACAACAAAGAAAAAAGAAAATCTAGCAGAAATTAAATTGCTTCAACTGGGGGAGGAAGTTGGAGCATATGTTTATTAGCTGCAGGTTTGAGTGACATAGACCTCATTCCTGGCTTTCTTGGACCCACATTCCTCTGGAAGGTCAGTTGTCTGCAGGGCAGGAATTAGTAAATGGAGAAAGGACGGCTTCATTTCCTCTTTGGCTTCTTTGCTTAGTTGCTATGCAAGGCAATTATCCCGCCCTTCACCCACCTTTTGGTACTAGGGATTGAGCTCAGGGGCACTAGACCACTGAGCCCCATCCCCAACCTTTTTTTTTTTTTATTTTTTTATTTTTAGAGACAGGGTCTTGCTTAGTGGCTTTGGGCCTCACTAAGTTGCTGAGGCTGGCTTTGAACTCGCGATCTTCCTGTCTAAGCCACCTGAGCCACAGGTGTGCATCATTGTGCCCAGCCAGTTAACCGAGTTTTCGATGTGGGGCTCAGGAGTACTGTTCCCTCAGACTCTGGCTTTTTAAGAAGGGGTTATGCCACCCTGCTGCTGTTTGTATGAGTTAATGCTCCCCTCCCCTGTCATTATATCATTTAAACTGGTAATAGGAGAGCTGAGCTTTGCATGCATGGTGAAACCTTTCCCTTTCTCTAGAAGATTGTTCAGCAGTTTGAGGGGAAAGATTTAGAACGAACCTCAGTATTCTCTTATGCATGTACAGAATTCATTTCCTATACCAATTTTAAACAGGTTGCCCACGCTTAGTTAGATTGATGCTGTTTAAGGGAAGTAGCAATGGAGCCTGATCGTTCCAGGTCCAAATCCCAATTCTTGCTTGGCCCTGAATTATGGAACTTAGACAAGTCACTCAGCTTCTGATTTTCCAGTGCTTCACATTTATAAGAGTGAAAATACTTAACTTGTGATGTTATTACAACAAAATCAAGCAATCTCTACAAGAGCGTGTCTTTTGCACCTGTCTTGATAATTCTCAATCAACATGTCCTCTTTCTGCATAAGTAAAGCCTATTCTATCATTTACCCCTATATTTTCCCTCCAGACTTATTTTATTAGAACCCCAACAGACAAAGACATCCTTATAGCTCATAGCAGTGGGGAGAATTTGTCTCGGGCCATTGATCTCTAGAGGTGATCTTTATATGAAGAATGGATAACTAACTGGGTGGTTGCTGTGATTTTGGGTGCACATTGAATATGCGCCTCCAGAATTCATGTGTTGGAAGTTTGGTCCTCAGTGTTGGTATTGAAGTAAAGGAAACTTAAAGACATGGGGCTTAGTGGGAAGTAATAAGGTGCTACCCTCAGAAAGGATTAAAGCAATTCTCTAAGCACCTGTTATTCACCTTTAGAAATGTTGTTGTAAAAGAGCAAGAGAGACCTTATCCTTACTCTCTGGCTTTTTGTTTCATCTTGTGATCTCACCTCCTCCAACATACTCCTGCCATAATGCCATCTGCCATAAGACCCTCACCAAAGAACCAACAAATACTGTTGCCTGATCTTGGATTTTCAGCCTCCCAAACTCAGCTAAGTAAATCATTTTCCCCCTACAAATATTTCAGCCTTGAGTAATTTGTTATAGCAGCGGAAAATAGACTCATACAGTGACATTCTCTAGTCCCTGATTGCAGGGTATGGAGTTTCCCAACCTTCTTATTCTGTCTAGTAACAAGAAAAATAAGTACAACCGAGTACCTTAAGAATTCTGGGACAATTAAAGTAAACTCGAGGGGGATAAGAAAATGAGAGTCGTTTGCTTGTCACATGATCTCTTAATAAATGATCAAGTTCAGCTTTGTAGGCTGAAAGGAATCTTATTTCAGCTCTTAATTTTTTACCTTGTAGCTGTCATTCTCTGGTTACTATTGTTGTCTTTAAATTCGGTTCAGCAGCCACCCAATGCATTCAAATCTCCCAGGCATTGTCTCTGTAACATCGGGAAATTGAGAGGAGACCAGAATTTAGGAATACATTGGGAATACCACAGGCTCCATCTCCTCGCAACATGTAGTATCTATTTTCTCATTCTTACTAGATTATTCCATAGTGATTCTTGCCGTACTTCTGTCTAAATGGTTTTCCTAACGCTCTCTGATGGTATTTTGGTGTCTAGAAGGGCCTTCTGGTTCAGCGTGTGACTTACAGTTATTCTCTCCCCCTTCCCTGCTCTGAGACCATTTTATATTTGCTCCCTCCAATGTGACATGCTGAAGTGATGGGCTGTCATCGGGTGCCTGGAAATAGGGGGTCATTTGTGCTGATGATTGGGGATGATGGTGCTTTTGTCCTGACACATGCTGAGGAGTCGCTTTTTGTATGTGTCCAGGAGAGAAATTCCTTCAGTTTCTGTGGGTTTAATACCAGGCAAATTAAGAGTGCTATTCTCCACTCCACTGATGCTTGTCCAACCACCTCAACAATTGCGGGCGTGATGGTAATAATGGTAACAGTTTCCAGGCAGCCTGGAGTGAGGCCTTGTTTCAACATCTCATTTAATCCTTCCGATTTCCCATGGGGAATTTATTTTTCCCATTTTCTGGCTGGAGGTGGGAGTAGGACAATCGCAACCAAAACAAAACATGAGCATTAGAGATTCTATTCCAAGGCCCGTGTCTTGTAAATGGTGCAGCCAAGACATGAAGTCAGGTCATAACCACCTAGTAACCCGGTTAATACTGACTGTGCATCATTCGCTACTATTATTATAAGCTACTGTGCAGTAGATAGGGTTAGGGGCCTGTCCCCCTTCTGATGGCCTCATACATGCTCATAATAAAATCATACTGTCTTGGACCTGGTTTCCTCCCATGCTGACAGGACAGGTGGCCGCAAGCTGCTTCCTCCACATGAGCGTGGCAGAGCCCCTTGGCCTTCTCATCAGAAAAAACCTCTCTTTCCTTTGTGCACATGTGTCTTCTCCTATTGTAGCCAGATTTTGGCGTGCACTGCCCCAGGAGAAAACATATTTTCCCTGATGGCCACATAGCTGGAGCAGGCACTGATGGCCTGGGGCGTGAACTGCTCTTCATTTTCTGCTGGCTGCATCTGTAGTCTTCTAGAAAATGCGGGGATTCAGCAGTTGTTCAAAAGGCACTGACATGTAATTATCCTGTAGGCTCCTGCCAGAACAAGTCTCCGTAGTTGGGTCGGGGCTAAGACAGCCTTCTTTACAAGTCAGGCGGGCAGGGAGTGGGGTGGGCCCTGGTTCATTCATAGGTTTCATCTGCAGCCCCTTTAAGCACCAGTGTGAGGAGGCTGGGGAAGTTCAAAGGTCAGGCAGTTTCATAATTGAACTAGAGCGCTCCTCGGCGCCCGCTCCTGTGAGGCAGGGTAATAGTTCACACATTGTCTTGCTCATTGCGTCTACCAAGAAGTGGCTAACCTTCATCTGTCCAGTTTTTATTTTTAAATTGGGGATTCAACCCAGGGGTGCTTAACCACTGATCCACACCCCCAGCCCTGTTTATATTTTATTGAGAGACAGGATCTCCCTAAGTTACTTAGTGCCTCACTAAGTTGCTGAAGCTGGCTGTGAACTTGCGGTCCTCCTGCCTCAGCCTCCCAAGCCACTGGGATCACAGGCATGCACCACTGTGCCTGGCCATCTGTCCACTCTTGAGGGCAGCTGCTTCCAGCCATCTTCACCGAGTATCACTGTGTTATTCTACACTGTCCATCTAATAATGTCTGATTTCCCTTGTTCCTATTTGGATGAAGATGGAGTACTTTTCATTTTGCCATGGTAACACGTGCTTCTTTTGGCATACCACCCAGGTCATCTTCTTCAACATTCTTCCTGCTTCTCACAGAGGAGCAGCAGAAGGTTGTGTTGGTCAGGCTTCGGCAGGTTTTTTACTCTACTGTGTGGGCCAATGTGGGGCTGGGGCTGCGTTATCCATTCTAGAAGATCTGTCTAAGAGAAATGAACCCAGGTCCTTTCTGTAGAAACCACATTTATTTAGAGGGGTCCCTGTTTGGAATTGGTGGTTGTTTTCTCCTAACAGAAACTTGTTTGAATGGAAGACAAATCATGGGAAGGCTCAAGCCCTGTTCAGGGCAGGGTTGGCTGGGCATGGCAGGTCTTCTCGTAGAACCTCGTCCTCCAAGTCAGAAGTCGTCCTTCATCCCATTGCCTGGGATTGGAAAGGGATCAGTACCAGATGGCCTCTGGGCCCCAAAAGTTCCTTCTGGAGCCGAGCAGGGCTTCCTTGTTGCTGTGATTTTGTGACAGCAGGCAGTGATGGCCGCCACTTCGGGTGCCTGGCATGGCCTCCCGCCCCCTGCTTCTCTGTAGCCCTCCTCTATGGCCAAGGAGCAGTTGCATATGGAGCCTTACCAGCAGCCTCCCCGTGGAGCTGACTCGGTTGCCTGAAGAGAGGATGGTTAAATGGGTAATTGATGGAAACAAAAAGCCAAGGGAAGTAGGTACCTGCTGGGTAACTGGTTAGCTTGAGAGGCTATGCACATGTAGTTGATAACCTTTCCAAAGTAGGCCTTTTCTCTCCTTAATAACATTCATAATGCATTACTTTTTTTTTTTTTGGTACCAGATTTTAAACCTGGGTGCTTAACCACTGAGCCACATCCCTAGCCCTTTTTTAGATTTTATTTAGCCACAGGGTCTCACTGAGTTGCTTAGGGCCTTGCTAAGTTGCTGAGGCTGGCTTTGAACTCGTGATCCTCCTGAGCTGCTGGGATTATAGGCATGCACCACTGCGCCCATTTAACTCATTACTTTTTTATAAGTCATATCCTAAGCTCCTTAGTTACAATGACCTTTATATTAAAATTAAGGAATTAGGAAACCAGAGAGGTAAAAGGAAGTGCCCAAGGTCACACACTTTGATTAGTGGCAGAAACTGGGTCTCAGGGCAGGTCCTTCTAATTTGACTATCCAAGCTTCACTCTAACCCTCTTCTCTGTGTCTTTCTTCAGCACCTTTTTTTCCCCTTCTTTAGAGGTTTTCTGAGCTCCTGTGTTGGGGGTGGGGTGGGGTGATCGAGTTCCAGAGAGACCTTCCTTTAAGGAGCTCCACATTTCCGATGAGGGGGCAAACAAGTCCTCCTGACTCCTCATAAGGTGGGGAAACCCAGGGTTGCACAAAGCCCTTTGCCAGGTTTCCGCCTGAGCTGGGGGAACTTCGGGTACAATATTAAAACTCGAGTGCTGTATTTCCTCCGTTGCAATCTGGGCTCAGAGCATTTCTTCAGTACACCAAGCATGCCTTAGGAGCCAGAATGTCCCCTTTCCTGTAGCTATCCCGTAGATGAGGTTGAACACATAGGATTGGCGAGTATAACATACATGGGCTCCTGATTTCCTTAAGTCAAGCCCCAAAGTCTCCCCTAACCAAGAAGAATGGGGAGACCTGTCCTGAGCCCCCATTCCGTGCTGGGGTTTGGACTGCATCTTTCCATTGCTAGTTATATCATCTCTTCTTGACTCTGGATTCCGTTTTACCTTGTCACTACAAGTAAAACCCCAAGATTAGAGAGTTTTTGGTAGGTGTTATGTCACTTCTGTGCTTCAGGCCCCTCTCCCAATGCCTTGCCTCTCAGAATTGATTCCAAAATCCCTATGTGTTAGAGAAAGGCCTCATAAGATCTTGACCCTGTTATCTCATTGATCTCCTTCCCTGCCACTCAACTCCAAGCGCCCTGGCCTCTCTGTTGTCCCTTGATACTCCTGTTCTGGCTTTCTCTGTTCATCTCTTCTTCCAGTCTTTCTTTTTTTTGTTGAATTCTTCTTGTGTGAATTCAACTTCAGAAGTTTGTTTTTTGTTTTTTTTTTTTTTTTTTGGCAAAGTGAACACATTTGACCTATAGAACTGCCCTGAGGCCAATTTATAGCAGAAAATGTTTGAAAAAGAAGGATTTTTTTTTTCATTGTTGTTGTTTTTTTAAAGTCACAAATAAGGTGAACAATCCTAGGTTGAGGTCAAATACTACTTTTCCTGGTTTCTAAGGCCAGGCTCTCTAGTTCTTATATTCTTGTGGACTCCTTAGGGCCTGTGTCTTTCTACCTGAAATAACCTCATATATTGAATTCATCACACACATTTATAATGAGGTCTAGTTTGATGAGTTGCCCAGGATTTTTTTTTTTTTTTTTTAAGAATTTTGGCAGAATCATGGGGCCTTCTGGCCTTTTGAGCGTGTCCTCTCCAAGCCCTTTTTTGGTAAAGCAAGTCTGATCTTGCCTCTCTTTCCTGATTTTCAGATCATTAGGAGAATGGAATTTCACAGCCTGTCCCTAGCCTTTCCTGCTGCTCACTGAATTTTAGCTCTGAGGGATCTCTGACGGGTCCACTTAGCTGATCTGTCCCTTGCTCCTTCTAACATTGAGGCTGCCCATGAGGGACTGGACTCACCAGAGGAGGAGCACCCAGATCTCAATCCAAGGAGATTTTCCTCTTCTCTTGGGTGTTTGCATATAATTCAGAGTTTATTTCTAAATTTTGACCTAAGGGCGTCTTCCTGCCATTCTCTGGCTGTGGCTCTCTTTTTCAGGAAGCACAGAATGGAAGAACATCTTGCAGTCAGTCTGTGGGCAGATCTGGGGTGAGAGATGAAACCACACTGTAGTATTTTGGCTGCATGACTAAAAAAAAGGTCAAGACCCACAAGGAATCCTTACTTCCCAGGCAGCGGGCTGCACACGCTCTGAACAACCAGCAGGCTGCACACGCTCCGAACAACTTCAGTGGCTGCTTTCATGTGTTCCCTTGTTCCCAGTAACCTGTCTTGTGCTCAGAAGCCATGGGTCTGTTCTGGACTGTGTCACCCAAGTATTCCTTGTCTCCTGTCTTTCTGCCCCTAGTGCTCGCTGTCCCCTTCCTCTCCTTGTTCCCTCCACCTCATTACCATCATGGTTTATGGAGCTTCTACTTGGCACAGGCCTGACCTTCCAAGGACCCCACCTCCTAAGGCCATCATGTTGGAAGTTCATTTTCAACATGAATTGGGAGTGGGGGTGCAGCACAGGCATTTAGATTCTAACAGTAAGAAATATCCAGTGCTCCTGTTTCTATGACCTTAGGACAGAAGTGTTCATAGATGCTCTTGTATAAATCTTCATTCTGTTTTCTTTTTGTACAGGAGACAGTTTTTATACAAAACCTACTTTGATGTTAAAATTTCCATTGCAAAATTGAAAAGATAATTTTTTTTCTCTTTTTTTTTTTTGTGGGGGGGAGGTACCAGGGATTGAATCCAGGGGCACTTAACCACTGAGCCATATCCCCAGCCCTTTTTTGTATTTTATTTAGTGACAAAGTCTCACTCAGTTACTTAGAGCCTCACTAAGTTGCTGAGGCTGGCTTTGAATTCATGATCCTCCTGCCTCAGCCTCCTGAGCCACTGAGAACATAGGTGTGAGCCACTGTGCCTGGCTGAAAAGATAATTCTTTACCTCCCGGCCTTGGGCATCATCACACAGTCATGTAAAATCTAAGAAAGGGCTGCCTGTTGAAACCTTCAAGTCCCCCTGAGAAGTGCTGGTTAAAATTGAGGCAACCATAGGAGAAATAATTGAACCATGCTAGGTTTCTGTTTATGCAGTAAGTTTGCCATTTACTGAAAGCTCCATTAATGAATGGTACTAGGAAATTTAAAAAGAAAAATGACTGTTCATAGCCAACAGTGGGCTAGAGTCACATACAGATAAATATTCCAATTGGGCAATCTTAAGAATAACTGAGAGTGGTTTTTTGGACGGTCAGGCGGTATTCACTTTCCTTCCGTCGGCCTCTCTCCCCACACTACCTTTTATTGTTAAGAACCTTGAAATGCTGACCATTCCAACGGTGTCTGATTCTAATGGACGAAGTATCATACTATGGGCTATGCTGGATCACGGATCATACTGTTTGGCAGAATCACTGGTGATTTCTATGAAAGGAGGACAGTTTGGGTGATGTGAAGTTTTGTTGCTCTCCAGCCTTGTATTTGAGAATTCTTCTCGTGCTCTGCTTCCCATTGATTCTGGGGGAGTCGCTTTGGTAGTCAGGGCAGCAGGGCCTAGAAATCTCCAAGGCCTTTCGGAATTGCAGCTCCCAA